>NW_009258127.1:670042-1172600 GCF_000149755.1 Phytophthora sojae | reverse complement strand
CGGCCTCAAGACGAGCAGCTTCGACATCGGCCTCGGCCGTCAGGGACAGCGAGGCGGCCTGGGACGCCTGGGCGAAGACCTCATGCAGGTGTCGCTCAAGCTCCTGGGCCCGGCGCTCGGCTTCGCGCGCCTCCCGTTGGGCTTCGGCCAGAGCAAGCTCGGCTTCGGCATCCCGGCTGGGATCCTTCCCGGTCGACACAGCTTCGCGAAGCTTCGACAGCTCGGCACCAAGCTGCTGGACCTGGTGAAAGGTCGACACCGCCATCTCCGCCATCCCCGACTGGGCCGACAGGCTTGTCCGTCAGGACCGGGTGGACCGGTACGAGCGCCGGGATCGACTCGAGCGCCTGGATCGGGATCGGTCTCGTGATGACCTCCGGGTGGAACGTCGGCGGCGACGCCGAGCATCTCCATCCGAGTCCGAGCCACTCGACAGCGAGTCATGCCTTGAGCGTCGGTGCGTCCGGGACCTCGTCGACGTCCGCGTCCTGGATGTTGCCCGGCTGGCCACCTCGTCCAAGCGCGCCATGTTGACATCAGCCTGGTCGGGGGTCGACTCTCGCTTGGGGACCTCCTCGCGCGTCACGTAGAAGCCCACGTCTCCGGCACCGACCGACACGCCAACCAGGACCCCGGGCGGACACCGCCACAGGCCCTAGCTGGGGCATCGGCATGTGCGACGCAGCGCTGTACTCGAGCGTCGAGGTCGACGAGTCCGAGGTGGTGTTCCTGGACACATACGACTCGGACGTCGCACCGTAGGAAGCCCGGTCGGAGGTGCCAACTATGCTCGGGACAGGGTCCGAAGTTGCACCTCTGGCCGGGGCATCCCGGGCGGACTCCTCAGCCGACGGGAACTCGGACGGCAGCGACTCGGACTGGGACGGCGGGGACGCAAGCGAGCTCTCAGCCCTCGGCGGCGCATGCTGCTGACGCTTGGGCGCAGGCTCACCGGTGGACGACCCGCTCGGACTCCGGATGGGACGAAGACCAGTCAAGCGTAGGTGTAGGACATAGGTCCGACCCAGCAAGAGTTCGTAGTCGTTCATCAATAGATCTCCATCCGCGTCTTCCGCGTGATAATCCATTATCGGCGGCTTCTCTGTCTTCGCTTGGGTCTCCAACACTGGCAGGATCTTGAACGTCGCTCCGACGACCAGCTCGCGCCACTCGATGAGCTCGACCGCAAGCAGTCGCTGGACGTCTCCGACCAGGGTCCGGATGGACATCGGCTCCACCTTGGACACTCGCATCTCCACCCAGGCCGGCACCACGTTGACGAACTGGAAACCAGCCTCGAGCAGGAGCGTCTGTAGGACCGCAACGCACTCCCGCGAGTCCAGCAACCCGGTTGGGATCTGGACTCCGGCCAAGGTCCTGGGCAGTCGACAAGTCCCGACGGCTGGGTGCCAGGTCGGCCAACCAAACCTCGGCCGGGTCCTGCGAAGCCACCTTGGACGCCAGGTACTTGGACGTCGCAAGCGTCGCGGTCAGTCACAGCACGGAGTCCGGAAGGGGTCTTCGGCCAGGCATACGCCACGTTCGGCGGAAGCGTGAGCCCAGACCGGGCTCTCTCCCACCGGGACGCCTGCAACGCCGCGTACGTCTTCGCCGCTTGGACACTTGGGTGCTCGGCCGGCAACTCCGTCGGCGGGTTACCCCGGCTGGGTCTCCGGTTGGGCATCAGCGGCCGGGGTCACCGCCTTCACAGGAACTGCGGCCGGCTTCTCCTCCTCGGCAGACGGCGTCGGCTTGGGTTCGGCGGACACTTGCGCGTCCGGCTGCATATCTTGGCCAGGCAGAGAGGAGTCCGAAACTCGACCCTCCGCCTGGGGCTCATCCACGTCGGCGCCTCCCTCAGACGCCTGGTTGGGTTCACCCTGGCCGGGATCCCCCTTAGCGGTCTTCGACTCCTCGTCCGCGTCAGCACGTTCGGGCTCGCCGTCCTTCGACACTTGGTGCGCGTCATCTGGGACGGCCGGCTCGGGTGCCGGCTGGACTTGGTTCGAAGACCCATCTCCGGCCAGGGCCGCCTTCCGCTTTTCAGTGTTAACCCTCCGAGCATTGCGTTGAACCTCTTCCAGGCTCGGTTGCTCCTCGGGCGGCAGCCCCGCCGTACGACGCGATTGACGCGACGCCTCTCCGCGTCCTCGTCCTCCGCGCCCTCCTTCGCGCATGTCTCCTTCCTTAGCTGTCATAGACGCTAGTTAGGAAAGTTAGCACACCTCACACCTATAAACTTACAAAATATAAACAACTCCGGTGAAATCCCTGGTTCCAATCCGGGCACACAGGCGAGGCGGGTGAACGCCTGACCGCCCAGGTGTATAGCTTGGCGCGTCCCGGGTGTAGACTCCCGAATGGGGTGCACCCAGAACAAACCCTAGCCGAAGATAGTACACCTAGATGTACACTCCAACCGGGGTGGCGTGTGTCCTTGTGAACAATCCCTGTGGGTTCGTTTGTCTTCGTAACCAGGGGTCTTCAACCGTGGATGAGTTGTCTTGATACTTGTAGGTCGCTGGGTAGCAGGGCAGGACGTAACCTTCCTGGACGTCGCCTCTGACAGCCCTCAGATAACCAAGCAATACAAACAGATACTGAGTTATATACAAACACGTAGCCCTTCCTTATTCTCTTGGACCATGAAAGGGTCGGTCACTACTCCAGTCAACTCCAGCCGGACTCCGGGATACTGGTCAATCCCGGTCGGCTTTGGCTCACGCGTACCACCCTCAATTACTGAGGGAGACTAACACAATCAAATACCTCCTATCACACAATAGCTCTTAAATCAATACTTCCCACCCGGGGCTACTCCAACCGGGGTGACAAGGTAATCTGTAATATGAAATGCGGGGCCTTCCTGGTCTGGACGAGCTCAACCGCAACTAGGAAATGAAATGGGATGGATCAACCTCGGGCTGTCGCCCGGTACTCACCCCAACTTGGACTGGACTTGATTGCGGGAGCTCGACCCAGATGTCATAGTTGCTGGGCCCTCACACGTAGACTTAGTCGGTCCTCCGGGAATGCACGTCCGGTAGGCTGCTCCAACTCACTTGTGCGATCCTTGGCAAAACGAACTCTGTTTATCTGTCTCTCTGTCTCTCTGTCTGTCTGGCTATCTTCTGTCGATCTTTACATGCACTCCATCTTGACTTGTCTTCACAATGGTCTTGTCGTCGTAATCGTCCGCGGTCCCTCGTGCCATACTTCCAGCAAGTATAATCATAACTGGGTACGCAAGCGAAGTTCAATGTTCCACGGAATCCGAACAGATCTCAGCTGGTCGGCTTGGTCGGTCGGAAACACCTTGGACTTTGTATACTGGATCTTCACATCTGGGATGGTATCTTGGTATCTTGGTATCTCCATTCGGGATTCATGATTATCTCCAAACGGGATCAAACTCCACTAGGGCGTCACATCCGGGGTATCTAGGACAGCTTCACGGTTTCTGGGTCTTCACTCAATCCAGTCGGGCTCCTCTTGCGTTGTACAGTGCACCAAGACCAGGCGGCCTCCAGTCGGAGGCACTTTTACGCTCCCTTGGGCTTTGCCTCTCGTTCGGTACTTGGTTCCATCCGGGGTCCGCTCTTGGGGACATCTCCATCCGGGGTCACCAAACCTTGTACAATGTCAACGCGAGTCCGGGCGGGATCCGCTTTTCCCATACGCCACGTGTCGCTGCCTCCCTCTCCCATAGTGAGCCACTGAGCCAACCAATCACAGGTGCAGCTCGGGGAATCCTCGAAAATCTCCAATTCCATCGTGTCACCAGTTGACGTTGAACCCTCGAACGACGCAGAACTAGCTACAGAAGATGTCAGCGACGCTGAGAAGTATGCGGACGATGTGTGACGTGCGGCGGTCAGCAGCATGTCGATGGAACGTCGGACCGTACGACCACCGGAACTCCGGTAGATTGGTATTGCGGCCAGAAGAGTGGCAGGGCATCCTGCTCAGTTTGACCCTCAGGTGCAGCACTTTCTAAAGCAGACACCGCTGTCATCGAGGAAACGGAGCCAAGGTGTAACCCAGGGGCAGTGCGCGGGGGATCGACCGAACAACCAACGTCGGACCATACGACCACCGGAATTCCGGTGGTGTCGCAATGGATGGACTGACGATTGAAGCATGACCGGCTACACGCTGCAGAAGATGCCACTGAAGGTGAAGTAAACGGAACCAAGACGCAAAAGCATGGTATCGGTGGAACGACCAACGTCGGACCAGACGACCACCGGAATGCATCGGGCATGTGTATCACCGTGCGTAACGTGCGGTTCCAAGCATCCTCAAATCCTCGGTGGCCCTAGCAGAAGATGAAATATCACTGGAGGAACCTTATGGTGTGTCGACCGACACTTCAGCAGCGACGGAAATCACTGGAGGCTCGGTCACAGGTGCAGCTTGCACCGGAACCGTATTATCAGCGCCAACAGAACCACCGGTGGGTAATGAAAGCTCTTACGACCCTAGCCAAAGTTGCAAAGTGTCGGTGACTAAATCGACAGCACCCTGGGATGCCGGAGAACAAGTTGGCGTCATTAACGAGGATCCAACTGATGGCAAAGAGCAGCAAGAACGCCCAGCGTACCGGACCAGAACACTGAAGGTCCAGGAGAGCGGCGGTCGCAGCGGTCAAGCGCAAGCGCAATGAATGAACCATGAAGTTGACGGACGGAAGGCGCCTAGACGCTCGCCTGTTGCTGAGGCTCGTGTCCAGGCGGGGGCAGTTGTGGTATCGGAAAATGGAGACTACCGGAGCGATTGCCCGTCGCCCAAGAATCAAGGTACAATAATCAAGGAGCAGTCAAGCGCGAGATGGAAGTGGCTGCTTTGGTTAAGCTGGCGACATTATCCTCGTTGAAGTGACAGGTAGTGGCCGGAGCCTCGTCGGGTCCTAATACAACCCCGAACGAGGCTTCATGGTACCCACTTTTAGGTACAGATGCATTTAGTTACGTACTTCGGCCGCACTTATTAGTGTAGCCGCGGTCATCACTTGATGTGTCCGGAATCGCCTTATTGCGATCGTTCACACTAGATATTTGTATAGGGACATAGGACTCGTCATAGGATGGCCAGAACGAGGCCCCCAGGGCCTCAGAAAACTCAGTAATAAAAAGACAGTCTTCCCCAAAGCCAGCAAGGGTCAAGTCCGACTTCGGTAAGTGTAGCTAGCTTATTGTAGTGCCTGGACACGCTCGGCTG
This sequence comes from Phytophthora sojae, assembly GCF_000149755.1. Lineage (NCBI taxonomy): Eukaryota > Oomycota > Peronosporomycetes > Peronosporales > Peronosporaceae > Phytophthora > Phytophthora sojae. The sequence goes on along the minus strand of NW_009258127.1, from coordinate 1,167,380 downwards.
CGTGTGGATGCCTGTCGGGGAGCTTATCGTGCATTGACCGAGAGTTTCCTTGGCAGCGCCAAGAGTTGGTGTGGCCGGAGAGGCAGGAACGGTATTAGGGTATCGTTCAGTATATATGTGTGGGATTAGAGTGTCCCTGAGTGTATTAGTCTACCTACCGATGTTTTACCTTGGTCCCCTGTATAAGGCCTAACACGCCGGTACCCTTCCTTTCTGAATGACTGCAGGGGGGTTGCGCGAAAGCGCTACATAGTATCCTAGCCTTAGCTCGTGGCTAGTGGTACAGGTTTTTGGGTTGACCGAAGATAACCTAAGGTGCACAGAGGCGCTTGCAACCGACCCGATGTAAGGGATCGTTCCTGGTCTTCAGGTTTTGATTCAATAAGCGCTTACTTTTGCGGGTTAGCGTGTTGTTGGTGTCTCTAATACCTTTTGGTAGAGGAGGATTTTAGTGGAATTACCAGACCACAGTAGCGCCTCGATTTGCACCTCATAGCTTTGGCGATATCGTGACAGTGATTGGATCACATGTGCTATCTTTCGGCAACGTACCGGTACCCTACACGAGTTTACTGGTGGCAAAGCACCCTCGAGAGATTTCAAGTTCTACCCGCCCAGCATGTCATGCACCGATCCTCCTCCCCATCCATGCCGCCAACTACAACGCCTTGAGCACCCGCTCGCGACGAGCCGGACCGACAACAGAAGCTCAACACGAGCGGTGCTCTAGCGTCTACTACGGCCTGCCAGCGGTGGCTAGCGAGGCGATGGCCCACTGCTTCGCCGCATGCAAGCTCCTGAGCAGAGACATGGACTCCTGCTACTCCGTGTCGGTGCTCCAGCGCACCGTTGCTGTATCGTCCGCTACGACGGCCACGGCGTTGCATACTGTGACAACGGGGAGGGACAACAAGAACGCCAAGCCCAAGACGGATGTCGGCGTGCCCACGCCCACGCCCACGCTCCGCTCCAGACCAGACCTCCAACTCGATGGTGTCAAGGCTGCCCCACGCTACGAGCTCGTGGAAATGGACACATGATCAGCGGCGTGGTGCAGTTTGTTACGTCTAACAGCGGTGCCGAGAAGACCTTCCAGCTGTTCGCCATGCACCAGGATAAGGATACCTGCATCGGAGGTGGCGAAGTGGGCGAGCCCGGCGAAGCGCAGCAGACTGAGGAAAGGATCAGGGGTGCAGGAGTCGGTGGATCAAGCGCATCAAACCGAGATGAAAGCTGCACCGGAGCCTGGCTGCCGAGGACCCTTGTGCGACTAAGGTTTCCTCAATGGCCGAAGCTCTGGCGCACGCACTAGAGTCTACTGAAGCGAAGGTGCCTAAAGACGTCGAAGCTGCCGACGAGGCCCTAAAGAAGGAGGCGGAGGTGTCGGGGGTGGCGACGGAGCAGCCGACACTGTCAAGACTCACTGTACTATGGTACAGTTAGGCTACATCGACTACATCACGTGGAGCCCAGTGTGCTACCATGAAGGAGCTAGGCAACCTCGGATCCATGGCACCCTGAAGACCTTGCAAGGGCACATTGGGGGCGCACCATGGGTCATCACTTGAGGCAGCGACTAACAACGTAGTCTTTCTCGAGTATTTCAGTCTTACATGCATCCTGACAGGAAGGGAAACAACTAAGTAATACTAGACACAGAACAATTCATGTATTGATACTCATTAACTCTCTTACTCCGAAGTATCTTACATATGAAAGTCAATGCCGCCTTGGTCAAAGCATTATACTCGGTTGTTGGCGTACTAATACTACAGCACGACCTGAGTCTAGCGTAGTCGTTGCCCACGACGCCTTGGCCCAGACGTTGTAGTTTCTGCGCTGGTTTCGAGGAATACGTAGTCTCCATAAACGAATGGAATGCAGTAACTCACCACATACATATAAGGATGAGCAACATCTGAGGTCTTACTCTGGCGAGCAGCTATAATATATAGATACAGGTGGTAGCTTACTAAAAACCTCTAGAAACGACTATGGGGGTGATAGTGAGACAGTGATGGGCTTCTATGTAGTATTTGTCCTTGCAGAATGTCTCCTCGTCCAAATAGTCGGCCCACATGAATATCTTTCACATTGCCAGCACTCAGTAGGGCAAAAAGATGAACTGATAACATATCCAAGAACACAAGTTGAGCCATGATCCACTGTTGAGGTTGTTTGGTCCAGGTCTTGCGATTCGGTCATATAATCAGCATGTTCAAATCCTGGATCTGATCTGCATAAGAAAGAAAATAAAGGCAACCGAACCCCGCTTTGTGGAATGCATCTTTTGGTGGCAATATTGACGACTGGTGAGGATGAAGGTGGCACAAACTCCGCTTCGCGGACTTCAACCATGCTGCGAAAGGCTTACTTACAAGCTACACTTCGACGTGTTTGAGCTTTTGCATGACGCGTTCCCAACCATCATCGGTCCGCATTAGGAGTATGAGACTTTTAAATCTACTACCATCTCAACTAACTAATTTTAGGCTACTTGTTATGCTTATCAAAACCTTGATATAAGCAGAGAGTTGTGATCTAGTCGCGCATTTCACAAACGTGGCATGAGCTTCGAAAAGCGTTGACCTTGAGTCATAGATTGCTTCTTAGTATACTATGCATTCCCTACGGTAAAACGTTACCAAAGTTTCATGCATATTTTATTTTCGCTACTATCGACCATTCGATCGAAAGATGAAGATGAACCTCACTTTTGATTTTTCAGACAACAGCTGAACAGCCTTTAAGCGACAGCGATCAAGTACATCTAGCCACTTCACGTTTTCAATTGAGAAACGCCCTCCCGATTTAAGCGCCAGCGATCTAGTTTTGTCTCTCGCTAATCGTTACATACTTCACTAATTTCGGTGCATTAAACATTAAACATTCTCCAGAATCAAGCTTTCTCGAAATAAAGGCTCCGACAGCTTTCTGTATGTTGTTATGCCGTTCGTCGTCCAAAGTTAGGTACCGCGTTAGAAGTTGGATAGTACTTGTGCAGGCGCATACCAAACTGGATTTGTATTCTCACTAATGAAGGCCTCGATATGATCGTACAGATAAAACCGAAGTTCTCTTGAACGCCAACGTGTAGCACCCCATCTGTTCGATTGCGTCCACTGAAATGAATGTTTGACCGTGGGTTATTTTATAGTATTTTATTAAACCCATCAGCTTCGAGTAACATTTTGTGGGTGATGGGTTGTAATACTACCCGTGCCGCCGCCACAACCAACATCACCAGCTTTTTTCATTGTTTTCCGGCTATTTATTATAATGGGTATTTAAACTTGATATTAGCACGCAAGTACTACTCACAATACGTATTAAGAGGTAGTAGTGGCACTTTGGTCTCATATATTGCCATTCTCTCTTAAATCACAAGTACATTTAGTTTCACCGTAAGTTTGGGTTCGACTAGAGGTTTGGGCTGGTAGCGCCTTTTGCAAACTCAATTGCAGTGCCAAGCCGCATTCAGCATCGAAGGGAGCTCAGTTAACAGTAAATACAAACGACAAACGCAACCCACGCGGGCGACTTAGGCACGCCGCACTTGCGGCGCACCGGTCGCCTGCGCGTTGCGTCCAAAATATCAAAACCATCAGTAGTTGTGTGAACGCGAAAAATGAGTCGACTCAGTATTGGGGACCCGTCTAAAGCCTGGGGACGCGTAGTTCAAGGCTGATGCGTTGGGGGGGGGCAAGTTAAAGTCTGCGCGCCGTCGTCGGCTGTAGATTTCCACAGCCAATGACTCGAGCTGGCAGACTGATACAGTAGCTAGACCTTTATTGAATCGGTTATGACGGTGTAGTGGAATGCTCCAGGCGATGCAATGAGTGCGTGAATGATCGAGCCATGGTACGGAGCGCCTGACTTCAGCCGCAGCTAGCAGCAGTAGCAGCGGCAGTAGGGGACTACGGCTTCAAGGTGGCGCGATCGTCGCGATCATGTGGAGCTTGCTGTCGATTTGGAAGCAGTCGTTGTAGAAGCGGAGCTTAGTCGGCACGACCGTCACGATTGAGCCCGGTGGTGGTAGCATCGGGTTGTCCTTCTTGATGTCATAGAGTGAAAGCGTAATGAGATATTTATTTGCTTCAAATGTTCATGGTCGTCGTCGACTGAAACTCGTCGATGGCCGTGATTAACAAGCCGTAGCAGACTTATCTACTTGTCTCGAGGGTCACCGCATGTAATGGACTACTAGCTCTACAACCGATGACGGCGAAGCTGACGACGTGGGCCAGGCTGCTGGCGCACGCGATACAAGAAGAAGAGCGGCTGAATGGCCTCAGCGATGCTACGTTGGTGGGTTTCCACCTGTCAGTGGCCGCCAACATGGCAGACCAAGGCCACGGTCTAAGCAACCACCCAACTCCGAGCGAAACACAATGAACCATTATGCTTTGCTAGTCCCTAACATTGATGATAAACACGTTAGTGACCACCTCGCAAATGCATGCACATTGCACGCGCACCTTTGGCGAGCCAAACTCGGCCGACTGCGCACGCGCGCAAAACGAAGTGGCTCGTCGTAGCGACGCCCGTTGTGCGTGCCCAGCAAGCACTGCGCAGCGTTGGCCACGGTCCGCTCGGTTCGACGCTGCGAAGCTGGGGTGCGCGACGCCGTTCGCGCTAGATCGCTCGTGTGTCGCCGTCCCCGTCGCTTGCGCCGATGTCGCCCTAACGTCGCCCGAAGGTCGCACGATCAATACGCGCTGCCTTTAGGAGACCCCCCCCCCACGATAGTTCTTCAAACCACGAACTAAGAGTGAGTCGAGATATTTCCAAATTGGTCCGCAACTCTCCTAGAACCGCGCTGATTAAAAGAGATTACCTTTCTTCGTCATAGCACAATCTTCATATTTCGATTCACGCAGCAACGCGTTCGGCTCCTGCGGCAGCCCCCGCCCTTGTGGTCTATATTCGCTGTCGTAGCGCCGGGCGAGTTGCTGCAAGGAGCGGAAACTATTCATCTATCTACGCGCCATTCAAGACAAACATTCAAGACATTTACCTTCGCTTCGACTGGTGACCCATTGAGCAAGGTATTCGACTGCAGTATGAATTTACATTGTTTCGCAAGGAAGTTGCAAACCACGCGCGGTTCGGAGCTACAGGTGTGAGGAACAACCGGCAGCCGCGACTTACTGAGGTGCGAGCGCGTCCCCGAGCGCGCTGTGTGTATGTGCAGCAGATTAAAGCGCCGCGCCACGCGTGACGGCCGCCAGCGACGGATACGGGAAGGGCGAGGGGCTCATGGCGGCCGCGGTCGACGCCTTCTTGCAGGGATCTGAGAATACACTCACTACCTACTTGACTACTGTGTCGGCAGTACGGCGCGTAGGAATAGAGTAGTCGTGACAAGGTGCACCGACCCACGGATCCATGATTGGCGATTTTAGGCAGACCACCAGGTGCTGGCGGCAAGCACGATGATGCAAGTGCGCGCAGTTGGAGGACCTGCTGGAGACGGCGCATGAGCATCACGGCATGGTCATTGCAAGACACACAAAGCGCTATTGGGCTTCTCGTACTACAGAGTAGCACTACCAGGATGTTAACGTATTGATCCAGAACTGCATCCAAACATAACGTAAGATTTCATTTAAGCCTACATCCTGCTGAACTTTATAAAATCCACTGTATAACAAATTAAAAAAGCGATGTTGATACAGATTCGTTGATTTATAAGCGTGTTGTGCTTGGAATTTGTGTTGCTTTGATACCTACTTTTCCTGTGGACCACATATTTAAAGCCTCGATCAATCCCTGTTGGGCTTCTTGTTGGTTTTGCTGCTACTTGTGGTGAAGAGGGAAAATGCCGAAGTGACATTTAGTGTTAAGCCTAAACCTACTTTACTGTCCTCCTCTCCCTGTTGTCCTCCTTGCTCTCCTTGTCGCCTCTCATCACATGATTAGCGCACACCAGACTTGACTTGATTCCAGTATGGTATAACCAACCGATACTTCGGTGAGTCCTCGGTTGATCCAATCACATCGTGGCCAGGCACGTGCCATGCCTGCCGTCACTTCGTTCTCCTTGTAGTCATCTCTGCATGAGTCCTCGCTCGTACCTTCGTCACTCTCGCGTGCAGTGGCGGCGCTCAATACCAACACTTCTCGTACTACAGAGAGCACTACCGGAATGTACGCATTTCCTGCAACCGATGTAAGAACTCCAGCAATAGCGAACATCTGAGATTTAGCGCGCGTAAAAAGCTGAGCGCTGTTATGGTCACGATCTGATTGGTTGTCGTAAGATATAGCACTTTCATAGAATGGACATGTTAGCACATAATAGAGCTTTTGGTAATTTGATTGGATATTTGGGCGGGATTTGAAGATAGGAGTAATTACGCCGGTTGCATGAATTCCGTGGTTGCACGAAATTAGGGGAGTCGAACCTTAAAAATGGCGACAAAAATATCATCAGAGACGGGGCCGAATAATCAGCATCGTTCTGCCCTAAAAATCAACAAATCAAAGTAGAGTACTCACTCTCAGTTTTCGCATGTAGTTGGTGAAAACAGCGAAGTATCACTTCCTTTTTCGCCAGCACGCGCAGGCTCTTGCTTAGTGCATATACATCTTGTTATATTCAGCTTTATACCTAGCAATGGCCGACTCCAACGAAACACTGTCCAGCAGCTCACAATGTCTCCATCATCGCGAGTTAACATCTAAAACTTTTTTATAGTGATAGTGAACATGTTTATCTGGAGAGGATTCGTGTGAAAACTTGCCTAAACACATACACAACAATTTCTAGTTGAGGAGGGACTTCAAAAACAGCTGAAATTGTATCAGAAGTCGAGGAGGGAACAGCAAGCGGTACCACTTGAAGTTCGAAATCATCATGATGATTTTTCGAATCAACCACCTCCGGAGGTGGTTGATTTTGAAAATCAACAAGATTTCGCCGAAATAATCAACATCAAATCGCCCTAAAAATCAGCACGTTTTTTGCCAGGTTCTACTCCCCCTAATGCATATATTCCGGTACCAGGGTAAATTAGCAAACGAAATTTTAAGGTAATTTAGGTCATGGTACGTATTAAGTACTAGAGTAAGTTTGGGTCGAGTCGCGTCGCTGGAGAAACTCTGGATCTAAAATTCACAGAACATCCTTGTGAACAGCGCTCAAGCTCGGGTGGTAACGTGGATATCACCACTGGTGACTCGTGGACATACGCGCACAGTTGCCCACGTCGCTACCTTTGACGACGAGTGAGCGCCCGCTCTCGGTGGACAGCTCTTTGAGCCCCGGCAGCGGGCCCACCAACTCAAGCGCGTCGAGCGCGCCGACACTAGGGATGCAAGGCTGTGCGCCCGTCTTCAGCGTGCCTGTTAACTCTGCGGTCTTCACCGCATTGAGGTTGGCGATGCTGCGGTCACCGTCCAGCACAACTGCCTTGTTGGGTTGTGTCAACATAATTAAGCTGCTGCGTGATGGCCGTGACCAAAGTGCCCGCGAGCTTCAGCCCATTGATTCCGCTCGCGCGGTTGGTGAGCTCACGGACTCGATGTTGGGCTGAGCGGGCGTGGTCATCCTGCCCGTGAGCTGATCCGCATTAAGGTGGTTGATACCGGCGACATTCCAACTCGAGCGAAACACGACAGCCTTCGACGGAGTGGCTGCGCCGGGCACAACAACATTGAAGTTCAGTTGATCGGCCGAGGAGCGCACGAGTTAGTTACTTCTCTGAGCCACCTAAGAAACTACAACTCGTTCCCGACGTCGTATCTCAGTCTGTTCTTGCATCTTATACGCAAGCAGGGCCTTAAAATAAAGCCGGGTTCACGCTGCACCCCACTGTATTTTTTAAAGCTCAATAACAAGCGATTTGAGCGAAATAACACTAACTTTGAACACGCTCATACGCAGTGAATAAGGTTTTTTGCGCATCTTCGTCGATATTTGGCGATAATAGACAAAGCGCATACGTGGTCAATCTACACGACTGGGCGACTGTATTCAACGCTTATCTGAACGCTGGCGAGGTAGGGATAGCATCGTACAGGCGCCTAAAGAAGTGAGGTCTTTTACCCTGATAAGTAGATATGTCACGAAAAACATTTAACGCGCTCCAATTTCAACCAATCAAGGTGGGCTCCGAATTAAACCAAGGATTAAACAGTTGATGGGGGCGAGTTATTTTAGATTTTATTGCAGCTGTTTTAATGTTACCTTGCCGGCTTCGTAGACAGTGGAATCACGTGCAATTGAGCTTGGTATGATTCCTTTCTTGATGTACAGCTTGCTCACGCGAGGTAGCTGAAAATTGTTGTCACCCGCAGCCTTGATGATACACTCCATCACCTTTTGGAGCGTTACGAAGCTTTTGTCCAGCGTTCGACTCGGCAACTGCCCGAACGCAGCTAGTACTACCCCAATGAGGGCGTCCACCTTGTAGGTAGGCTGTTGATATTGCACCGACTGGATCGCGGAGAAGACTGAGAGGTCTAAAACATTGAGGTTCGGCGACTTGGGCGGCTGATACTCCATGCGGATATCCCATGGACGTTCTTGCCCGGCTAGTTGAATTGCTGCCCTCGAAGCCGCTGCGTGAGGACTCGCATTGTCGTGCTGCACACGAATTGGCCGACTTCTGCCTCCTGCATGAAATAGGATTAATGTACATGTCGTTAGCTTTAACAATAAACACTCAAATACAAAAATAATGACAAACCTGGCCACTTCGAGCGAATTGCTGGAAATAATTTTGTCACCAAAATATTTTCGTACTCATCCGAAGTCATTGAAACATTTTTAGTCTCCCAGGTACCAGCTAAACGGTTAACCGAAGTCCGTTTTGCTTGAACACGCTCAACCACAGGCCAAATGCCTATTTTTCCATCGAAAAACTTACGGCGGAAAAAATCATAGCGACTGCCGCCAAGAACATTACTTTACCTATATACCGTTTGTTGACCGATGTGTTGTGGGATAGATCTTCAGTAGTGGGTTGATCCTTTATACATATTGAACCGCTTTTCGTCGATATGTATGACATCGTACATATCGACGAAAATTGGCCGTCTAAGACCTGTACAAAATAAAAGAATAATACAGCAACAAGGTTATTATATATCCAACCGCTTGTACAAAATAAAAAAATGCTCATACCTGGGGGTTGCCGAACGTGGCGTAGTGCGAATGCCAGACGTCGTTTCTTGTGCTCAGGCGTGAGACGAGGCTTGACAGTTGAAACCCTCCGGCGCAATAACCCCATTTTAAGGTAGCGCCGGAGGGTGGTGCGGGAGACCTTCACGGCGGCAGCAAGGGACCGCTGGTTCTGCCGAAGAGGCAACGGCACTGCTGCCACCTTGGTGGCGATGTCGGGGTAGTGGATGCCGCTTGATCGGCGGCGATTTGGCTGCAGCAGCACGTCTGGCGTGTGGCGCAAGTCCCATATGCGCGCGACCGTGTCCGGTGACACAAAAAGTAACGGCTGGTGGCGGCCTTGGCGCCAAAGGGGAGCCGGCCACCCACGACTAGGTTCGAGAGCTGGAGAAAGATGGCGAGTTTCTTCTGAGAGGACAGGTTGGGCTGCTTGGGGTGACGTCCCATTGTGATGTTGAGTGCTCGGGGCTTGGCGGGAACTTGGTTTGTGTGGTGCCCCCCGGACGTTTTAGCGCGCGCTAAGTAACCTAACCCTAACGTATTTTTGACAAATTAATGTGAGCCCTGAAAAAACCTCGCTATACTAAAAACCTCAATGTTGTTTCTTAGGTGGCCCAGAGAAGTATTTAGGAACAAACCCGCCGACGAGCCGTTATGGCCTTTCACGTTTAGGCTGGAGCCAGTATCTACGCTAACCTCGGCACCACCGGGCGCAAGCAGCAGCTTTCCGTCAGAAGATACCCCTGGGCGCGCGTTACTCGTGGTGCTGCCGTTACTGGTAAGCTGTACGCAATGACCATTGGAGCTGTTGATACATGCGTGGGATCCAAGGGTTGGAAGCTCATTGTTTTAGGTGTTTGTCACTGCGAGCTCGACAGCGTGGCGTCGGCAAAAGCCACGTATAGTATTGAAAAAGAAAAGATCAGCAACTACACCAAGCTGCTGAGCATGGTGAAAACCCGTATCTTGGCACGGATTGATCGAAGAAACCGCATCGGAAACGATCATGGTTGGCGCAGGGGGACTGAAAATGTCCACATTGTTGTTTTTTCTTACAAAAATATATTTTTCAACTGAGGTCGCAAGCAGAGCGAGATGTTTGTACTCGTTTGCATGATATGAGCACCATGCTCCAACAGATCGCTCAGGCGCTAGAATGTGGATGAAAAAAGTCTGGAGAGAAAGTCTCTCGCCCAAGTGAAACGTGGATATGGCAGATTAAGACATGGGCGTTCTCGCTGTAACTCGTAGTATGCAGAGTTTTCTTTGTCGTTTTGGAAACTTGATTCCAGCAACGTCTGTGCGACATGATTGGTCAAACGCTTGCCGGCAAAGCACAGCTCTCTATCGATTGAAGGGTAACCTATCGTTGCGGTCAGATACAGAACGGACCTGATCTGTGGTCGGGTTTCATGCATTCTAGGCATTCTGGGGGGGGGGCAACCCCCAGACCCCCGCATAAAGAAAACTAACTCCGAGTTGCGGCAACGTACAAAAACTCATATAAAATACCAGGCCCGTTCTGTATAAGACCCATTTGAGATTCTATCGATTGAAAGATCATTTCTACCAATCTTCTCTAGCCGACAAATTGTATCCACTCGACAAAGCAGGAGGTATTATAATACTTTCAAAGCCTGGGACGGATGGCCGAGGCGGATTGCGACAATGGGAAAAAGAGGATGTAGAGGGTCTGAAGTACTCCAGCGTCTGGATAAACCTCAGGCAGCTTGATAAGCGAACCATAGCCCGACCTCATGCAAAAATGCGTAGTATGCTGTTGTGCCAGACTCCACCAAAATCGGTGGTGTTCGTCACCTTGTTCTCCATTCGGTAAAGCTCGTCCCCCGAAAAGATTGCAAATAGTATTAATAATACTATTATACTACTAGTACGGTGCGTTTGTTGGTCCAAAGGACTCGAAATGTATACCCCGGGAAATATTTCCGTATGCAAAGTCGCATGGATCATGAATTATGGATGGTCGCTTCAACGCGGCGAACATTCCCTCACGGCCAAGCTTTGATTTTTTTTAGTATTTCTAGATTGTTGTCCAGAATGCTTTGTCCTGAAATGCATCACTTTTCGCAAGTGAAAGAAGATAGTCGCAGACTCTCTCTCCGCATCCGAGCTACTTCTTACCGGTCGCCTTCTTGGCCTTCTCGATGAGTGCGCTCAGTTTGACACCCGATTTGTGGACGATCTTGTTAGTACTCTGGGTGATGGATTTCCATATCCCACCGTACCCGTTCCCCCTGCCGCTCTGGACAACTTGTTGGCCTGCAACCCGAAGGGATCTTTTGGCCGCAGAATCAGGAGATACCTTCGACGAGAGCGGAGAGACGTCAGGATTCGAGGGCTCTGCGACGACGGTGCTGCAAGCTAAAGCCGCAAAGGCAAGAGCAACGTAGAATAGACTGCACATGACTGTGGAGAGGGATTCCGCTGGAAAGAGGGGCCTTGTGGTCTTGAAAGACAAACGTGGAATGCCACTTGACCGCGTAGTTGAATGGTACAGACTGACGATACAGACATGTACCTCAATTGGCAATCCCTGGCCCCAGTCACTGTACAGTAAGCTTACCTGTAACCAGTGTATTGGTACTGTATCGTCAGACAAAAAACTGGAGACTTGTCACAATGTTTACTCTGTGCAGCATCAACTCCCCAGCAGAAAATTATATCACAGGTGGGTGTTCATCGCCGCGGCGCCAACTGGGGCGCGCGGGTGCAAGTATGTACATACCCAGGCCTCCCTAATTGGGGGAAATGCAGGATTTCCCCCAATTAGATTAATAGGGGGACGACTTGAGGATTTAAAATGGGTATGGTGGGGGACGATAGTGAAAGTAAGATAAATATCTTAGGGATTGACATAGCCGGTGCTAATTTGGATTCAATCTACGATATTCAAAGTGTTACGGTTCGTCCGCATACGAATTAGCTAGAAACCAATGTCAGCGAAAGAATTATATATCACTAATCGTGAAAAAAGTTTTGACTAGCTCTGTAACGTTGCTTGATCGGTAGGGCTTACGTATTTATATTGGCGCCGCTTTACTTAAATTAAGTATGTAATTTATTAACATAGCCTATGATAAAACTGCTCCTAAACTTACATTCTTCTGTAGCATCGCCTACAGACCAACGGCCTCTTCCAGTTCGCGGTCAGCTCGCCGTCCGTTTGAGCTTAAATGCTACTTGCCAATACCACCAATTACGGAAATTTGACAATATTTGTGATGAGTGGGGATGGTTTGGAGGTCGATCATTTACCGGAGAAACACGCTTCCACCTGGGTATGTTCCTGTTTGTTTGGAGTCTGAGTGAGCTCGATGCTTATCAAGCCACAAAATTATCTGAAAATAGCTTGCCAACATGAATTCACCTCAGAACCATAGTATTTTTGTGGGGGATGGGAACGGGTCTTAACAGGGGTTCTGGCAGATGCTCGGCCCGGCGCGATTGAAGAGGTGGTGAATCCTGCATATATCCTCAGCTTGATCCGTGTGGCGCCTCCTGGATCCGCCGAACAACAGCCTACCGCGGAAACCTCGGATCGAGACCGTTCAGATTCAGCACCCAACCAACAAATAGCATCAAGTACTTCCAAGCGGGATTGGGATCGCGAGACGCCCGATCCTGATCCAACTCCGCTAGCTAAGCGTCGCATCTTCTCATCGCAATCGGAGAGCCGTGAAGCTATGGATCAAGGCGACGGCCGCTCGCCCCCTGCGAAATCGCCGACGATGGTGGCCTGTCAGATTCCCAGAAAGGGGCAGACAGCGACCAGGAAGACGACCGCGTTGACAAGGGAAACGGCGACGACCACGAAGAGGAAGATCACGACGAATTAGAAGAGCCAGACGACGGCGGCCACGAAGAAGACGAAGAAGGCGACGAATTAGAAGAGCAGGACAACGACGGCGGCGAGGATGAAGAGACTGAAGCCATGGCATATGATCTCTTCGAACTCTGGAGGCGCTGTCCCAGTCACGATCCGAAGAGAGACGGCGACAACACGCCTCTCCTCGTCGCTCCAGAATCAATGGTCCACGTGGTGTCCATATCAACGTTGGCTTGAGCTGTGAGACTCAGAGGCGGGTTGATGGCGGTGGCTACAGCAATCAGGCCGGACTCGCGGCGTTCTTGGCGAAATACCTTACGACGGTTGCCATCGGCTTCATCATCATCGTCCGAGTCGTCCTGGCGGCGTTTGCGTTCGCGGGACTTGCTCCGACGGTAGTCATCATAATCAGAGCTTTCTTGGCGGTTTTGGCGCTGTCGATCCTTGCCACGATTGCCGTTGTAGTTACCACCAGCACCGTTTCCATTGCGCTTGTTCTTGCCCTTGTTCTTCGGGTACTCACGCTTTGAGTTGCCTTTGAACACAACGTTCGCAGGCAGTACAGTACCGGCCTTCACGTGTCCAGTCCGCAGGTCCTTCTGTAGGCTCCTGCAGTGACGGATAGCGTGGCGCGGGCGGTCGCAGTACGAGCAGGTATTGTTGTAGCTGTTGCCATGGGTGGGCGAAGTACTTGTAGGTCCAACCGCAACCAGGGCACGGTCGCTCTTGGTCGCTGTCGTCTTCGGTGTGCCCTTCGCCAATGTGTAGCGCTCTTGGGCTTGGAGGTCGCGCACCTTGCCCTCAATACTCTGCTTGAGGTCCTCATATGGAATGTACTTCCGTTGGCCCTTCCAAACGCGGAGATCATCCTTCCACGACTTGGGCATGGAGTGGAACAGTTAGATTGACTTCTGTCCCTCCGTCATCACCGATTCGGTGGCTTCCGACGCGGCTTTCATCGCGTTCTCAAGCTTAAGGAAGAACTATGTGAGATCAGAGCCCTCCTCGTACTTGATCTCCATCAGGTAGTGCTGGATGAAGTAGGGGTCGCCGTGGAAGGCAGCACCCTCGTACTTCTCGCAGATGAAGGTGAAGATGTCGTAAGACGTGACGAGATTTTTGACCAGCCGAACGTGCGTGTTGTCCATCGTCTTCATCAGAAATGCCTTTGTAATGGGCCTACCTTGGCTCACTACTAGGGCTTACACGTATGCGCACGTGTATGAGGAAGCATAGGTTTCTTTTACTTGAGTTAAGTATACTCGAGATCCACGAGTATACTTTAAACAAGATAAAGACTCCAAGTAGCGGGTTTTGGTAAAAGATGAGAACTGCTATTTTTGTTTTATGTTTCTGACTTCCTCTAAATGTAATATTCTAAACTAGGAATCTGCCAACGGCTGGTTGGTAGGATTCTGCTAACAATCAAGTCACTCATTAGCAAAAAGATGCTGCTTTCAGCCAATAGGAATCCTAAATGTGCATGGACCACCCGTCGTGGTGGTCGTAAATGTATGTAGCCATTGGTGTACATTACACCAAGGTCGAGGAAGTGTTCAAACCTCTAACAGACATCGTATCTGTTAGAGTAACAAGTGACTGTAGCCACTTGTGCGTGTAACTCCGTTACACCATCCCCCCGTCCAGGTTAGACGTGCCGGTCTCGGCACGTCAACCACAATTGACCGTTTGGTCAATGCGTGGCGTTTGAAGAGAGCGTGCTCGTTCCGTAACGAGCACGTCGAAGTTGAAGACCCCTGGTGCAGCAGCGGAGGACATCTCTGCTGCTGCGTATAATGCGCGGCAACATGCGAAGCGCGTCGCTGCCACGGGGGCAGGACCCACAGCCTGCCCTTGAAGTGCCTTCGGACGCTGTTGTTAACAACAACGCCCGTATTACTTTCCAGCGTGTAGCGCATGGTGGGCTTCGTACGCCCTCACCATGTCCGGGACGTCTTCAAGCAAGACGTTCCGCGGCTCCCATGTATCTTGGTTGGGAGGGAATCCTCTCCAAGGGATACGAAAACGAACTGGTTGCCTGTTCGTTCTCGGGATACTGTGATCAACAATCCGCTCAAGAATCCATCGGGTTGAGCCGTGTGCATCACGAATCGGCGGTGGTGGTGGTGGAAACACGCCCC
This sequence comes from Phytophthora sojae, assembly GCF_000149755.1. Classification (NCBI taxonomy): domain Eukaryota; phylum Oomycota; class Peronosporomycetes; order Peronosporales; family Peronosporaceae; genus Phytophthora; species Phytophthora sojae. Next base: position 1,152,265 of record NW_009258127.1, on the reverse strand, counting down.
GTGTGTGGTCAACTTGGTGTTGACCCTGATCTCGCGTCTCCCCACGACCGAGTTCCGGTCGTGGAGTAGTTCCAGAGCGCTGGGTTCGGCGCTCTGAAGTATCCTCAGGTTGCGGCGCCGCCTCGATCGTTCCGGCCGAGCTGGACAATTAGCTCGACCCGCTGCTCTAGCGCGACTTTCGCGCTGGTGAGGATGACGGCTTCCACCGAGTTTCTGCTTCGGTTCAGCCGAGCTACGTAGCTCGTACTGCAGGTATGGCTTCAGCCGTCCGACGTAGAACGTCGGATGGAGGCGCATACTAGACGGTATCCCAGTGTGAAGGCGTTGCCGTGCCGTGCCAGCACAGTGAACGGCCCGATGAAGCGCGGAGCGAGCTTGGTCGCCCCGAAGTCGGAATCTGCATGTTTAGGCAGGTTTTGAGTAGCTAACAAAACCAATGAACCCTTCTTGAATTCATTTGTGTTGCCCCTGCCAACGTTGTCTGCGTTCAGCTTCTGTCGATCAACAGAAGCTGCAATAGCGTCTTCGACAAACCGAATGACGGCTTGTCTGCGCTGCACGAAGTTGATTGCGTCCGAGCTGAACTCGTTCAGCTCGGTTCCAGCAGTAGGCCCGGCCTCTGCGTTCGCCTTCGCGGTGTCTGTGCCCTGCACAGACGCGCGGTCCTCGGCTTTACTTCGTGTCGTTGCAGCTGACACAAGTGCCAGCGGCATTCTGCGGCTGCTGCGTTGCAGTCGGAGATCCCCCCCCCACTTAAGGAAGGAACTACCATCCCGAGTAGACTCGGGAGGCGTGGGTGCCTCATGGCATTCACGTAGAACGGTGTATGCCCAGTCGAGGCATGCACCGAGTTGTTGATGGCGAACTCCGCCATCGGCAGACACTCGCCCTAGTGTTGGAACGAGTGAGCGTAGCTCTTAAGCACGTCAGCGAGCACGCGGTTCACGCGCTCGGTCTGCCCGTCCGTCTGCGGATGGTCCGCAGTCGACATCGAAAGTTGACTCCCAAGAAGTGTAAACACTTCTTGCCAGAGATGCGCAGTGAAGCGCGGGTCTCGATCCGACACTATGTCGATCGGCATGTCATGGTGTTTGAACACCATGTCAACGAACAGACGCGCCGTCTGCTTCGCAGTCACTTCAGCGGGTACAGCAGCAAGATGGTACATCTTGCTGAAGCGGCCAACAAAGACACAACGCCTGTGTCCCCCTGGCTGTCCGGGGGAAGACCGAATACGAAGTCCAAAGACATGGACTGCCAACACTCCGACGGAGTCGGGAGTGACTGCAAGGGAGCCTGCGCGAACGGCGCAGGCTTCACACGTTGACAAACCTCGCAAGCACGGACGTACTTGCGCACTCAATTATACTGGTGGGCCCAGTAGAGTCTCGCGTGAGAAGAAGGTATGTCTTCTCACGGCCCGGATGCCCCGCAGTCGGTGGATCGTGATACTCGAACATGATCCTGAGTCGCAGTTCATGGTCATTGGGCACGACAACGCGGCCCGCGTTGTCGTCGACTGCACTATAGAGTAATAACCCGTCGTGCACCCGATAACGGTGTGCACGAGCACGAAGATGCTTCGGCAACTTCTGACGAGCTTTGTCAGATGGCGCTGAGCCGTAGGCCAGCAAGAGCTTCGCGTCCGCGTCGTGCGCGTACGCGACCTTCACGTCGCAGTGACGACGTTGGGGTGCTCGATCGCATGGCGTCAATGGCATTGACGTCGGTATCAGTCAGGTCGACGCGAGAGCGCGTCGGCCGCCACATTGAGTCTTCCGGGTTTGTACTCAACCCGGAAGTTATACTCTGCGAAGAATGAGAGCCATCTCGCCATCCGTTGCGAGATGTGCGGCGACTTCACAGCCGTCCGCAGTGACGCGTGGTCTGTGTAGACCACGAACGGGTTGCTTCCGAGTAGATACCCTCGGAACTTCGCGAGTGCGTACTTCATGGCAAGGAGCTCCTTGTCATGTACCGGGTAGTTGCGCTCAGCTGGCTTCAGCTGGCGCGATTGGTAGTAGACGACACGATCACGGCCCTCGTGATCGTGCTGCATCAACGCACATCGGATTGCGAAGTCGGATGCGTCACACACAACGTGGAATGGGCGATCTTGGTCGGCCACCGCCAAGATCGGCGCCTCCGTCAAGCCCTGCTTGACTGCATCGAAGGCCTGCTGACACTCAGCAGTCCAAACCCACTCGGCGTCCTTCTTCAGGAGCTGTGACAGCGGGCGTATCATGCCCGCGTAGTCCTTCACGTACTTGCACAAGTACGTGGCCAAGCCAAGGAACCGCCGCAGTTCCTTGACGTTCGACGGCGTCGGCCACTCATTGATCACTCTGACCTTCTCAGGGTCAGGGAGGACACCGTTCTTCCCAACGAGACACCCGAGCACGGGTATCTCGCTCGCCCCGAAGATGCACTTCTTCAGGTTCGCATAGAGCTTGTGCTTGCGCATGAGCGCAAGCAGCTTCCGGAGATGCGCCTTGTGCATCTCAACATCGCTCATCCCGTCCGCAGCCCGGCTGTGGACGAACGCATCGTCGAAGTAGCTCGGTGCGAAGTCGCGCACCGAGCGCAACAAGTGCGTCATGCACCTGTTGAAGGTCGCAGGGGCGTTCTTCAGACCCTGCGGCATCACTAGCCACTCCCAGAGCATGCCGCTCGGCGTGCTCACTGCCGTGAGAGGGATATCGCTCTCACGCATGAGGATCTGACAGAACCCATCGCACAGATCAAGAGCACTGTATATAGTGCTCCTGGCCATCGAATCGATGATGACATCTTTTCGCGGTATCGGTGTCTGCGCCGGTATCGTCGCATCGTTCAGCTTGTTGTACGCATGAACGATGCGCCAGCCGCCCTGTGGCTTCTTGACACACTGTGCGGGGATTTCGATTCCCTCACTTGTCCCTTTGCGACGACTCTCAAAGAAGTCGTCGATCGCCTTGACCTGCTCTCGCGGCAGTGGCCACTGCAGCATGACACAGTACTTCGTGCCCGGCACGAGATCGATCTCGTGCTGGATGCCCTTGTCCTGCGGAAGCTCCGCAGGGATCGCTTCCGGAAGCCCGTCCGCGTGCTCCCTTAGAATCTCGTGGAAGGGACCCGACTTCAGCGAGTCCCAGCTCTGCTCCTCAAAGCGCTCCTTCTTAGTCTTCGCACTGAGAGTGTCCTCGCTCTCAGTGGTGCTCTCCATGAAGAACTGCCTCAGTTCTTCATTCTCGCTCTTCGTTCTCTCGGCGTCCGAGAGAATGCATATTTGCTCGATGCGTCCATCGTGCAAGTCACGCGCGAAGCGCTTCCAGCTCATATCTGGAAGCGAAGTAAACTCCGATGCTTGCGTCGGAGGATTAGCGAGAGTCATATCCCTGTACCGGAACCCGGCACAGGTACGCGTCAAGACGTTCAACGTCTCGACGTCCGGCTTCTTAGCCCCCGTCTGCCCGGCAGACATTTCTTGTAGCGTCTCGGCCCCAGGTCGAGACTGGCGCAGCGACCTTCGCATGCGCCGTCTTCTTGTTTTGCGGAGCCCGACTCCGCTTGGTTCTTGACCTCGTCCAGGCCCAGCCGTGGACGGGTGTTCTTCTTGTATACCGCCGGCTGGTACGTCCCGCGGGCGAGGGACTTCAAGCCCGGCTTGGTCGCCCGGCACTTCGTCGTGCAGCCCGGCTGCACGACAGCATGCAAGTTTGCAACCGTCCAACCATTGGCGGAGACCCCCATTACGGAGGGTGCGTCGGCTCCCGGAGCCGACGAATCAAATCCACCCAATCCATCGACTCCCGGAGTCGACGGCGTTTCGTCACATTGGCTCTTATTATTGGCCAAAACTGATCCAATCAGATTCGCGTCAGCCTCCACGGCTGAGGCGTGTGACTCGCCTGCGTCATCCGCACCCCTTGAGGTCGGAGACTCTTCCTGATTCGCTGAAATGCGGGTGTCGATCTCCGAGATCAACACATTTTCTCCTTCAGCCGTCGGCGGCGACGCCGACGCTTGCTGCTCCTGCGCGCGTGCTCGCGCGCGCCCAGGGCGCTCCGTGACAGCGGCATTAGGCGCTGACTCAAGTGGGGAGTCGCGCGCACCTGTCGGTGCGTGCGTAGCAGCAACAGGGCCATCGCTCACTGTTCCGCTGTCGCGCCCGAAGCACAGGAGAGTGCGCTTCTCCAAATCGATGACCGGATCATGCCGTGCAAGCCACGGCATGCCCAATACAATGTCAAACTTATCGTCCAGATCCAGGACGATAAAGGTCTCTACAAAATCTTGATCTTCATACGTGAAGCGCACGCGTACCATGCGCTTCTCGGGTTTAACGATGGCACCCGTTGTCAATCGAACTTCCAACATATATCGAGGTATAATTACCTCCTCGAAGTCAAGCCTCGATAGACTTCGCAGTCGAACAACGTTGTTCGACGCGCCCGAATCAACCAAAGCACGAAGAGAGTTGCTCTCTTTCTTCGAAGACACGTCCAAGATGACAAGGTTCGGTTTGTCATCATGCATTTCGCAGTGAGAAGGGTCCTCACTGGGGGCTGCAGTCCTCAGTGTCGCATGTCCGAGTTGGACACTCGTGACTGCTTCACCAGTAGGGCGCCCCGCGCCTACTGGGTTCCAGCGTTTTTGTTTGTCCGCGACGATGCCCGGCATCGCCGCGTCGACCACCATCTCGGTGCACGGGTGCCGTGCACTCTCGGGCATAGTGACTGATCCTTCCGCAACGAAAGCATCGTACATTACTTCCTTGTTGCTGTTGATAATCAGCAGCCGTTGCATTCGAGAGGTTCATTGGTTCCGGACCTCCCGCTATCGCAAACGGAGGCGGTCGCAGCCTCGGCGCATTCGCATGCAGCTTAGCCTGTCGCAGGCTAAACTCCTCCTGCATTACAAGAGTAATTGCAGCTTCGAGAGTACTCGGGTACTCACGGAATAGATAGGTCTTTACAGGCCCATCTCTCAGACCCTTCATGAACGTAAGCATGGACATCATGCTTGCCCTGCTGCAGGTCGAGGAACTCTGCCCTCGACTGAAACTCATTTTGCGGGTGCTCAAACGCTGCCTGAGCTCCTCCTTGAAACCCTCGTACGTGCTGAAGCACGTAGGATCAGAGAGTCGGCGCCCATCCAACTTCTCGCTCGTCCGCCAAGGCATGTCATGGCGAACGCAACCTTGGACAACGGGTCGACGATACGTTGAGCCGCGATGGCAGTGTCGAGTTCGACAAGCCAACGGAGGAGAGGCTCTCCCTCTCTTCCGACATAGTTGCTCACGTTTAGCTTCAACGATTGTCCACGCGGTGTCGTCTCCGACGCCACCGTGGTAGAGGAAGCAGCATCACGCTGCTCCTTCACGATGAACCCCAGAGCAACACCATGTTGCTCTGTCGGCGATAGCGTACGCAGCATCGCAGCTACTGCCGCCTCCCCAATGACTGTTGACAGTCGTTGGAGTGCCTCCCACTCTGGATCCGACAGGAGGAGGCAGTCAGCGCGTGCAACATGAGTTGCAGGCGAAGTGGAGCTTTCCATGTGCACCTCCGCGCTCATGAAAAGGTTCTCGGTCCTCGTACGTACAGCTCCGTACGAACGTTCAGGTAGTCGGTCGTTGGACGGACTACAAAGTGCTACCAGGTGTAATGGGCCTACCTTGGCTCACTACTAGGGCTTACACGTATGCGCACGTGTATGAGGAAGCATAGGTTTCTTTTACTTGAGTTAAGTATACTCGAGATCCACGAGTATACTTTAAACAAGATAAAGGCTCCAAGTAGCGGGTTTTGGTAAAAGATGAAAACTGCTATTTTTGTTTTATGTTTCTGACGTCCTCTAAATGTAATATTCTAAACTAGGAATCTGCCAACGGCTGGTTGATAGGATTCTGCTAACAATCAAGTCACTCATTAGCAAAAAGATGCTGCTTTCAGCCAATAGGAATCCTAAATGTGCATGGACCACCCGTCGTGGTGGTCGTAAATGTATGCAGCCATTGGTGTACATTACACCAAGGTCGAGGAAGTGTTCAAACCTCTAACAGACATCGTATCTGTTAGAGTAACAAGTGACTGTAGCCACTTGTGCGTGTAACCCCGTTACAGCCTTGGTCTTGGCTTCCTGGCGACGGCGCTCACGCTGGTTCAAAGGCTTGGCCTTCGGCTTCTTCAACGCGCTTGACGTGCATCACGGCGGTTAAACGGCCGGATAACGAACTGGTCCTTGCGCTTGATCGCAGAGTCCGAGTCGCCACTTGAGTCTTCGTCAGAGCCTGATTGGGGCTTGTCATCGTCGTCACTCTCGTCGTAGTCGACGGCGTCGGAGTCGATCTCAGCCGTCTTTGCCGGCGTGGTCTTCAGCGGGTCGTCGGCGTCGGACATGTCGCTCCCGGTGTCCTCGCTGTCGTCCTCGGAGACACCATCGTACTCGGGCTTCGTCACGAAGCCGAGTAGTCGAGGGCTGCGCCCACGCGAGCCTTCCAGACGTCGAAGTTGTCGGCTCCGACGAGTCTGGGGAAGTCGTCGCTGGAGGCTTGGCTTGGGCTCATAACCTGTTGCGAGGTTAACGGAGAGACTAGGAGGAGAGGAGTGTGGAGGAGTCGTCAAAAGACGAAGTGAGTTAGATTAGAGATGGCGCACTACCAGTAGCAGAGTTTAGATGGTTGGTTCTAGCAAAACTACACTGGTACAGACTATACAGCATAGTTACTCCTTGACTAACAGCTTTGAAGGGACCTTTTGTATCAGATCATCCGTTTCCTGAGGTAGTTGGTACTATGTACCACTATGTAAAGGGTGCAAACATTGACACAGTGTATTGTGTGTTCTGTTCAAAATTTCCATGGGCGGTTTGTTGAACCGCCCGAGCCAAATCTCCGGCCAATCTCCGGGCCACTAGGATTGGTTATAGGCACCCGTTTAAGAACGTATTGGCCTTGACATGCGGGCGCTTGGACCATATTGTTTGGGCCCGGAGATTGGGCAAATGACTTGAGTTTTGTATTTGGCGATTGGAACGGGGTCTCCAAACCGCCGCGATTTGGAAATTTTGACCGGAATTCACAATACTAGTACCATCGGTCAACAAACGACAAGCGAACGGGCAACGTTAGCAAACGTGGTCACGTGCTGTTATCGGGCCGTATGGCCACACAATCGGTCGCACTTCAATGATGATCTGCTTCTTCATGTCAGCGAGACAGCGCAACACAAGAGGGCGAAAACGAATCGCCCCTCAGTACATACACGGTGTATATACACCGTGTATGACACACCAGTGGAAAAGATAAATACTGGTACATGAAAGGTTAGTTGTCGACAAGACTTCGTCAAAACAGATTTATTGCTTACACATACCCCTTGGCGCGGATCATTTCCCTAAGTTACTGGGATGTTGGTTGTCTTTTGCACCTTCACCGCCGTCAGCGAGCGATCTGCCAACGATCACCGCCCGGATCTGCTCTCGCGATGCCTATACGTACTGCAGTACTCTGATGAAGAGTTAGTTGGGTTTTGTGAACCTCTTCGTACTCTCTCTATCGGCTCCCACTTCCAGATTTTCGCTCTCACGGACACGCCAACTCCCTCCGAAGCTCACACAAAGCTGACCAACAAAATGAAGCTCATCCACGTCACTAGTGTGGTTCTTGTGCTGTGCATCGCTCAAGCGAGCGCCGTCCCAGATCCCAACAAGGAATACAACAAAAGGCAGGACCCCTGCCTCAACGATCTGAACAGAGGCCGCCCTCACCACCATTTGCGCCGCGAGTAAGGTGTCGCCACCACCGCCGAACCTTCGGCCTTCTCTAACTCCAAATTGATGTTGGTGCCCACCGTCAAACACATTGTTATCATCACAGTTCTCGCGCGTTTGCGCTTCTACTCGGTATATTAATCCTCTACTTGGCGGCTGAAGCCAGCGAGCTTAGCTGAGACCACTGCACCGAGCCTAGCGCCATCAACGCCAGTCAGTAAACACGATCGAGTGCCACCGTCGATCACCACAGTGATCGTCGACGCAAACTCGACTCGCAACCTCCCACTGATGTCTGCTTCGTGCAGAGCTGGCCTCAACACGCCACTAGATGTGGGGAGGGAGCCCACCGAGGCCGCCGCTGTCTTCCAGCGGCAAGGTCGCCGCTATTGATGCACCGTCGGCCAGCTGCACTCCGGCTCACTTCAAGCTCTCGCCATGTTGGACTTTGATGCCGAGGCGTCACGCGTCGGCCACTTTCGGATATGGCGGCGCTCGGAGGGACACGCGATCTTCGGCCCGCGACGCCTTCGATCCGCCACCCAACCACTCGCTCATTCCTCAAGTCGCTTCGAGCTACTCAAGTCTTCAAACGTTCCCCAGTTCGAGCCATGCAGCGCGTCCGCAAGCACGTGCACCAGTTCGCGAGCGGCCGAGCGTCGGGCTACGGCGCGGCCTACACGCTTCCCGTGTTCCTGACGGTGGCCGCCATCTCGCTGTGGGTGAACGCGACGCACCTGCAGTGGCTCGGCCTCGCGCACGTCGTGGTGCTGCTCAAACTGTTGCTGCTGCTGGGCGTGCACGAGCTGCTGCGGCCCTTCTGCCTCTCGTTCGGCGACGTGTGCGCGCTGACGGCCCACGTGGGCTCGGCCGCCAACGCCGCCGTGCTGCAGTTCGTCACGCGCGGGCTGCGGCCCAAGTTCCCGGAGTGGACGCTCTGGTACGAGTGGTTCCAGGCCATCGCGTTGGCCGCGGGTCAGCGCAACGGCGGCCACATCCTCAAGATGCCCAACGCGCTGGCGTTCCGGCGCAACTTCGAGCTCATCGGGCGGCTGCTGGGGGCCGCGGCCTGCTGGCAGCACGGCGCGCAGCTCGAGAGCTTCCGGCACAACGGACTCGAGCACCTGTGGCTGCGCTCAAAGGGCGGCAGAACGGACTCGAAAGAGGAGGAAGGGGAGAATCCACCACAACAGCGACGCCGAGTCATGGTGCTGTACTACCACGGCGGGGGCTACGCGCTCTTCAGCCCGCGCTTCTTCGTCGAGTTCGCCTGTCGTCTACTGACTCAGGTCCAGAGCCAGCTCCGGGCCGAGGCAGTGGACGTGCAGGTGCTGCTGGCCAACTACCGGAAGCTGCCCGAGGTGCGCTTCCCCGCGCCTCTGGACGACGCCATGGCCATGTTCGACTACCTCGTCTCGGTGGAGAAGGTCTCGCCTGGCAACATCGTGCTGGCGGGCGACAGCGCGGGCGGAGGCCTCGTGCTGGCCACGCTGCTGAGACTGCGGCGGGCCAGGCGGGAGATGCCGCTGGCCGCGCTGTGCAACTGCCCGTACGCGGACCTGTCGGCCGACGTGGCCGTGTCGGAGCACTGCTTCATCTCCAAGTCCATGCTGGACGCCATCCGGGACTTCTGCGTGCACGCGGCCCCCTCGTCGTCGTCGTCGTGGCGAGAGGGGGCCATGCTGCAGACGGATCTGCGCGGCCTGCCCCCGCTCTTCGTGCAGGCCGCGGAGTTCGACATTCTGCATCGCCAGTCGCTGGCGCTCGCCCGGAACGCCCGGTCCGACGGGGTGCAGGTGGAGCTGGACGTGCACGCGCGCATGCCCCACGTGTTCACGCTCTTCCCGCACTTCATGATGCCGCAGTCATCCGTGGGCGTCCAGAGGTTCGCCGCCTTCATTGCGCGGCAGGTGCAGGCGACGACGCACCGAATACCCGTACAACTTCCAGGAGCAGCTCCAGCCTTCTGAAGACGACGTCGAATGAGGATCGCAGCCATTATTCGTTGTTTGTGAAAAGGTGTCGTCATGAATTTGTAGGTGCAATTTCAAGTCTGTTTTCATTAACAATAACATTCTTGGTGTTAAATTCAATCAATTTAGACAGACATTTAGACTTGTCCATGTTCTCTTCATTTTAATGTTAAAACAGATTTTGATTGGTATGCACGTTTTTATTGACCGATATCTTACCAAAATCTCCGAAACCGACCAACGGATTCGATTCCGTATGACACCCCCCACGCTCGAGCTGCTTGACGGCTGCGTTGGCCACTCCTCCATGCTCGGGGCCGTCCTTCTACTCTCCCTCGCCATTCTCCACCCTCAGTTGTTCGCGTGGGCTGTCGCTATCGTCGCCCTCTTGTCGGTTGTGTGGATGCTGCTCTTCGCCGGATTCTGCGCGACGCCGTGGGAGGCCTGGAAGCTTACATCCAACGCGTTGCTGGCCGTGACTCGGGCTTATGGTGACTACAGATCGAGGGGGGCACAGCCGTTACTCCCCTCGTGGACGTTGCAGTTCGAGCTCCTGACTGCCGCCATGCGGGTGTGCACTCGGACCTTTGGCCATCGGATCGTGTTAGAACGACACGCTCGCTACATCCGGCGACAGAGTGAAGTGGTTGGGACGCTGAGGGGCTGGGTGGCGTGCTGGTGCCACGGCACTATGGAAGGGGTGACGGTGAACGGGTTGGAGCATCTCTGGCTAAGGGCCAAAAGGGAGCAAAGGGCAAGGAAGAACCGGTTCGTGGTCATGTACGTGCACGGTGGGGGATACGCAGCGCTGAGCCCGCGGTTCCACATTGATTTCTGCGTCACTCTGGCTGGTGAGAGCATGCGGCAGATGAACGAGAAGCTGGAAGTCGACATGGCGGTGGGAGTGGATGCGTTTCTCGTCAACTATCGCAAGGCGCCGGAGCATCGGCACCCAGCCGCGGAAAAGGACGTGCTGGCGATGTACGACTATCTTTTGAGCCATGAGAACCTTCGGCCAGAGCAGATCATTCGGGGGACTGTACGGGAGCAGAGCTGGTGTTGGCAACGATGCTGCATCTTCGCCGCGAGAGAGGGACTTCTCGCCTGCCACTTGCTGCGATTTTGGCGTGCCCCGTGGTTGATATTGCAACTCTCTGCGAGGGAGAGGACGTCGATGCAGAGTACTGCATTCTGTCCAAGCCAATGATGCAAGCTATTGGACAGAGTTATCTGTCGACACCTGAAGCTCGCGCAGCATGGAGGCGTTCGTCGTCGGCTCTAAATCCAGACCACGACTTGAGCGAGCTTCCACCAGTGTTTGTACAGGCTGGAGAGCGCGATTACCTACTTCCACAAGCCCAAACGTTGGTCGAGAAGGCAAAGGAGATTGACGGAGCCTCAAACTGGGAGCTCGATGTGCACGAAGATATGCCGCACGTCTTCACGAGCTCCCTGCCGTCATATTACCGAGCGCTAACGTGGGAATTCAATGGCTGGCGAGGTTTGCTGCCAATTGTATGTACAGCCGCGTAGTACACAACTCCAAGGCGGCTGGAAATACCGTGAATCCAACAACCAGGAAACAACAAAAGGAATCAGCAGGCGCGTAGTAATAACGGCAAGATACTTACAAAAACCGAGAACTTGTTCAGGCCTCAGCGCGTCATGTTTATTGCCCATTTAGCTTTATCCATCCTTGCACCAAGATCTGTCTATCGGACTTGGATCTCTAAATTTACTGTTTCACTCGCAGGCTTCCTCAATGGTTGCTGCAGTTTGTTCATTACCGAGGCATTCTCCGATACGCGGTCAGAGCAAGATGAAGTCGGTCAGGTTCCATGGTCTGTGCGGCGGGTTGTCGAGCTTTTGTCGCCTGCGTGGCACGTGGATTCAAGCCTCGAATCCCCGAATGGGCCGTCATTTTCGACTGTTTCCAGGCTGTCGTCGCGGCGGCTTTAACAGCCAAAGGGGAGAACATTGTGCGCTTGCCGAAGGCTCAGATCATGCGAAGAAATACAGAGATTCTGGGGGAATCATCGGTTGGGTTTCCGGTTTCCTGCACGGGACGAAAGTGCGAAGTTTTCACCACCTGGGGCTGCGTCACCTGTGGCTCACTTCGAGTTGTACGAATGTTGCTGGCCAAGACACGAGGCGGATCGTTGGGCTATACTTCCATGGCGGGGGCTACGCTGTCCTCTGCCCACGGTTCTACCTTGATTTTTGCAGCCGCCTTATGCATCAACTGCGTGCTCTGTTGAAGCAGCAAGATCGTGACTACGAGGGAGCACCGCGGGTTTCATTCGAGATGCTTACTCGCAGATTACCGCAAACTTCCGGAGCATAATTTCCCTGCACCAATGGAGGACGCAGTCGCGATGTACAATTATCTGATCAAGGAGTGGCTAGTGTCGCCAAAGAATATTATCTTGGCTGGTGACAGTGCTGGGGCCGGACTTGTGCTGTCGACGCTTCATCGCTTGAAAGACGCCGGAGTAGAACTTCCGCTCGGAGCAGTGTGCGCCAGCCCTATGATCAATTGGCCCAGCAAAGAGGACATTTCAAAGGACTGCTTCGTGCAGACGCCACTTCTGGCTGGTATTCGCGACTTTAGCGTTTCCAGTGGCAGTATCACGGAGGAGATATGCAGCCTGAACTTCGACATGCAAGACTTCCCGCCGATTTTCGTTCAGACGGGAGAGAAGGATCTGTTGCATGACCAAGCTAAGCGTCTCTACACCAAAGCACGTTCCGAAGGTGTAGACGTTCGACTCGATGTGCATTCGAACATGCCGCACGTGTTTGCAGCCTTGCCGCCTTTGTTCATGCCCGCTGCGAGCAATTGGGTTGCCAGCATAGCTGAATTCATTTTAAAACTTCTCTAGGACCAGAAACGTAGATTTTACTGTTAAAGGGACCGGCTGCATGCTCTTTGCCTGTATTATCCACCTTCAATGGTTTTCCGTAAGTCCGACAAGGCACTCGCGAATTTACAGAACCTGCAGTTCAAACAGTGGCTGAAGCAAGGCGAGACTCCAGAGTCTGTCACAAAGGGCAACTTTGACGAGAGGGGCACAGGCGTCGTTCTTAGCTGCTACGACTTCAACAAAGCGAATTCGTGAATCCACGACCTACAGCGGCACTACATGCACCTCGGAATTTGTTGCAAAACGATTTTTCCTTGCATTACAGATTCATAGCTTCATTTAAAAAAAAATCTTCTGCTAAGTACTTCACAGTCGCTTCGTTTTTGGGTGTATGGATCTGCCTGCCACAACACTTAGCACCACACACGGGGGCCAATCGTGTCGATTGCTCTCGACATGAATTGGATAAGGTTGACATTCTTGCATAGTCTTCAGTTTCAGAAGCTTCTCAAGAGATCAAGTTCATCTATGAGTGTTGCGCTACATTTTGCGTTAGCCAAGTCGGGTGCACCACGGAACGCTTTCTAGCAACGGTATTTACTCGCTTCGTCGTGTACGCGAGCTGTCGTTGCTTGAACATGTTTCGTCGTTTTACAACATGTAGATGCTATCCATATCTTCGCTATTTTGTAGCAATGGAAGTGCCAACTCCAGGCGAACCAACTCTTTATTTCGAGGTGGTCGCTGCTCGGATCCTTGCATTATTTAATACGAAGTGGATTATGTCACGACATCGTCTACTTGTTAAACAGCCACGCAAAATGAAACGTGTAATCGTATCCTGTCACCACACACACACACACACACACGTACGCGCCACTTAGCTACTATACGGAATAGCTACTGTAGAGGTTAATACACACTTACCTATATGTTTCAGCGCGCACTGTGCGTTGTAACAGAGCCAGTAGGTCAGATGAATCTGCACGAAGTCGCCCTGTTTCTCGAAGACGAACGCGAGAAGTCGGACTGGGGACAGCCCCAGGATACGCCGCAGTAGGATATCCAAACACAGTAGTGAGAGAAGCTGAAGGAACCAGTAGACAAGAAGCTTATACAGCGTTTCGTAGAGCTGGCTTTCGCTCATATTGATGAAGACTTCGTAGTAGTCGCGGTTCGGAAGATGGTACGTAACAATCAGATAGATCGCTAACAAGATATGATGTTAACAAGAGTAAATTACGGAATCATGCCAAAAACCTTGTTGAGAACGTACCAAAATGTTGAGGAATCACCACCTCGATATAGTTGAGCAGAAGTAGAAATTCTGCCATGTACAGCAGCCGTTGGACCTTGTGGGTGTATTTTGTCGTGATCGGCGTCCTTGGTTTTGACTTTCGGGCACGAAAATCGTTAGTTTCTGCTGGGTGAACGGTACTCTGACGCGTCCATGCTGTCGATATTCGAGGAATGTTTGGCAAGAAGGCGGAATCGCTTCTGGGAGCTGCTGATGCAACAGATTCTGTTCCCAGATTCTGAACACTTTCAAGCCGCAATGGTTGTTGTGTAGGACCCAAGGGCACAGCCGATCGAGGATTGGCTGGTGGTGAGTTCTTCGTCTCGCCTCGTTCCAACAGGATACCCGCGCGCTCCAACGTAGTGGGTTTGCGACCGCCAAGTAGTTTAAACCCCAGCGTTCCACGCCAGTGCCTCCAGATGGGCCCATTGTCGATTTGGTGCTCGAGCACCTCGAGCCCTTCGCAGTTACGCAGGATATCACGCAACGACAGCGCGATCAGGATCGCATCGGCTGCAATGATGACCATAGTCGACCAAATCGAGGGCAAACTCTGCATGCAGTACGACACGAAGAGCGAGCCGAACGCGTCCGCGTTAAAGATCACAAGTTCGGGCGTCTCGTCGCCCAGGTGACGAACAGCTCGAGCAAAGAGGTTGCGCATGAGAAGTTTGATCAGCGGGAGCAGCATTGTGAACGCCGTTTGAGATTTCTCAGTCAATGTCGTGAAGATATGGTAGTAGAGAGGGTAAACGGAGATCATGAATACCTTGCACACCATCAATTTGGCCATACCAATCAGCATCACAACGGCGGAGGGCGTCTCTCGAATCCTACTCGCCCATTGAACTGCCATCACGGCTACAGTAATCGTAGTCCAGCCCGGGAGAATAACCAACGAGCTGAACGGTACTGGAAATCCGATGACGAGCGAGAGTACATAGAGACTCCCAGTAGTAAAGGCCGACACCACCAGCGAATCTCGGACAAAAGGCTTCGTGGGATACGGGAGCAGATAATACATTCCTCTACGGAATTGGTGAATAACCATGCTGGTCGTCATCAAAATACACAAGTAGTGCCGGACAAAGAATGCCATGTTGGCCGCGACGCCCTCGGATGGATCAGCGAGGGGGATGGAGTCGATTAAAAACGTCACCAGCAAAGACGGCAGTGGGCTTGCGACAACGACAACCCAGGCTCGAAGCAAGTTGGTTTCTCGGGTGTACTTGGCTAGGTCGACGACGCGCTTGTTGGAGTAACTTCCCTGAAGCTCGACTTGCGTGGCCTCCCAGAGTTTGGCCACTTGCTGAGGTTGCATTCTGTTGATATGAACTTGGCGTGTTGAGGTCTGCAAACCTTGTCAGGTGCGCGGAGGACCGCCAGCACATACTTGATTTTTATTTTTAGTAGTAGTTTTTATGAGCGTTTAAGCGAGACTAGGGGAATAAATTCCTGATGCGGATCCGTGAGGTAAGCATACCGTGTCGGTTAATGATCGCCATTGTTAACTTTTATAGATCATGGGATTGTTTCAAGCTAACGTCAGGTTATTATCCTCGCATGCAGGGAATCGGTGGGTCCTGTCGCAAAGTGATCGATGCGCTATGCAAGAGCTGCCCAGACTTTGGTAGCTCCATACACTTGGCAAGCCAACTGAGTAAGTTGGAGTCGGCGTTCCCTTTGCCATGGCACCTCTACTTGTTGGACAGCCACGCAAAATGAAACGTGTAATCGTATCCTGTCACCACACACACACACACGTACGCGCCACTTAGCTACTATACGGAATAGCTACTGTAGAGGTTAATACACACTTACCTATATGTTTCAGCGCGCACTGTGCGTTGTAACAGAGCCAGTAGGTCAGATGAATCTGCACGAAGTCGCCCTGTTTCTCGAAGACGAACGCGAGAAGTCGGACTGGGCACAGCCCCAGGATACGCCGCAGTAGGATATCCAAACACAGTAGTGAGAGAAGCTGAAGGAACCAGTAGACAAGAAGCTTATACAGCGCTTCGTAGAGCTGGCTTTCGCTCATATTGATGAAGACTTCGTAGTAGTCGCGGTTCGGAAGATGGTACGTAACAATCAGATAGATCGCTAACAAGATATGATGTTAACAAGAGTAAATTACGGAATCATGCCAAAAACCTTGTTGAGAACGTACCAAAATGTTGAGGAATCACCACCTCGATATAGTTGAGCAGCAGAAGAAATTCTGCCATATACAGCAACCGCTGCACCTTGAGCATATAACTTATCCTGGTCTTGGAGCTGGAAGACTCTGGAGCTTCTGGGACAACCGTGTTCTTCCCCAGCCATGCAGTTGAAGTTCGCGAGTTGCCTGAAAAGACTGCAAACTCCCTTGTGGACTCGGAACCTCCGCCAACCCCATTGCCCATCCCTTTGACACTACCAAGATCGGAAACTCTGGGTCCTAGTCGCTGCTGGTGCGTAGTGAAAGGCAGGATCTTTGCTGCTCGGGGTTTTGTGGACTGCAAACTCGTAAAGTAACAGGGCTCAGCCAATTCCACGAGGATGTTCGCGCGTTCTAACGTGGTCGGTTTGCGACCGCTTAGTAGTTTGAACCCCGCCGTCCCGTGACAGGTTTTCCAGACTGGTCCACGGTCAATTTGGCCCTCTAGTTCCTCGAGCCTCTTGCGGCAACGCAGAATATCGCGCAAGCACAACGCAATTAACAGAGCATCTGCAACAATGATCACGATCGTTGAATACATGGACGGCGAGCTCTGCATACAGTACGACACAAACAGCGAGCCGAACGCGTCCGCATTAAACACCACGACCTCAGGCGTCTCGTCGCCTAAATGACGCACAGCTCGGGCAAAGAGGTTTCGCAAGAGCAGCTTGATCACGGGGAGTAGAAACGAGAAGGCGGTCTGGGCTTTTACTTACAGAGTTGTGAAGATGTGGTAGTACGGAGGGTAAATGAAGATCAGCAACGCGTCGCACACCATCAGTTTGCACATGCCGATTAGCATTGGTTTGGCTGAGGGGTTGTCTCGAGCCGGCACTGCCCATTGAATTGCCATTGCGAATAACGTGATCATAGACCAACCGGGGAGGATCACCAATGAACTGAATGGTACAGGAAACCCGATGATGAGCGACACTCCCAATAGTCAAAGTCGACACCACGAGAGAATCGCGAACAAATGGCTTGAAACGATACGGAAGCGCATCGTGCATCCCTCTGCGGAATTGGTGGATTACCATGCAGGTCGTCATCAAAAGGCTGAAAAATTCCCGGATGAAAAAGTTTTTGTTGGCCGCGACGCCCTCGGATGGATCTGCGAGGGGCAACGCGTCGAAGAGAAATGTCACGATCAAACAGGGCAGTGGGGATGCGAGAACGACAGCCAGAGCTCGAAGCGAACTGGTGTTGCGCGTATATCGTGATAGCTCGAGGACGCGCTTGTTGGAGTACCTGCCTTGTAGCTCGACTTGCGCGGCCTCCCACAGTTGGGCGAGTTGCTGCGGTTGCATTGTCTTTCGGATCACGCGTTGGTGCGTTAAGCCTCCCGACACCCTAAATGTGTGATCGTAATGGATGTGTTGGTGTGGAAGGCACCGATACGGATGAACAATTTCGTACTTCCTTTTGTATTTTTAGGGGGTAGTTGAAATTGAGTCAACGTGAACAAGAATAAATCCAAGGCGGAGTCAGGGGTTAGCTTTAACCCCTCGAAGCCCTCAGGCAAACCCATATTGGCATGGAATCTGCGTGGTGCTACAAATGCACGGTCTGAAAGTGGCTACACAAGATGAATGATACGCTCCTGAATCATATTCGTGTTATCAGAGCTAGACTCGTTTGTTGTGTACAACAACAGTGACTGCTTCTTGTTCTCGGGCGGGCTGCTACTACACATTCACTCTCTACAACACTTTACACTTGAGCTCGAGGCGGCTGGTCTTGGACGTGAACTGGTCATGAATCGGCTAGAAGAGTCGGCGGTTGATCTTCTGGCGCGAGCTCGAGCTGGAGTCTGCCTTCGCGCTGCTTCGAGTCGGGGCTTGATCTTGTGGCGCGCCTTGCGGGGCTGCAGTCATGGGGTGACGAATGCTTCGGCGGCGGTTGCGAGGGGTGGTCGCTGCACGGCGAAAGCTTCGAGAACGGAGCTCCAGCACGTCCAACGCAGCAGACTGACCCTCCTTGCCCTTCACACAGGATGACGATGGAGGCGTCCCCGCTCGCGACTCGCTGTCCGGTAGCGTTCCTTGCAGCCCCGCCACGACGCTGAGGACGAACGGCGTTAGCAGCTGCGGTGACGGGCTGCAGACGTCCTGGGCGCGCAGCCTGCTCGGCGTGGCCTGGGCTGGGAGCGGGTCCATGCTGTCGAAGAAGTGCTGGCCGTCCTCGCCCAGCTCGAACTCGATCAGGTCGCCGTCGTAGCCGCTCAAGAAGGTGCAGATCCACTCGTACCCGTCCGCGTCGCTCCTGTCGTCCTGCCAGCTCATGCTTGTCTTGCCGCCACAGGTAGACTTCAGGAAGAGCGAGTCTGCACTGCCGAGGGCTTTCTACAATGAGCTCGCCGCCGCAATTGAAGTCTTTGAAAGCCACCAGTCGGAAAGTACGCTCGCCTGAAACTCAAAAATTTAAACTGCTCGATCTTGTCCGCCTCCGCCGCTGTATTTTCTCGAATCCTGCCACCAAACAACGAATGCCCTTGAGAAAGGTGAGCAATTGAGCGCATCCCGTCGATTGAACACGTTTCATTCTGCGATCGACGAGTCAAGCGGCTTACTCTATAGCTACTCATCGTCGTCATCCTCAGCATTGGCGTGGTCTTTACCGTCAATTTCGTCTATTTGTTTCGGAGGCTGGGCCAGGCGCTTAAACCAGTCCTTCTCGTGCATCGTGGTGAACTCCTGGACGTCGAACTCGTCCTCTAATGAGCCGTAGCTATCCGCAGTCTCGAGCCATGTACGGCATTGCTGCGAAGTCAACCAAAATTCCGTTAGTAAAAGTGACAACGCTTGCATGATAGAACAAAGTGAGCTTACCTCTTCGTGTTCGAATGCAGGGGACGCGTACAAGCACGCAAGGTAGTAGCCGCCGAGCTTGTCGTGGAAGTGGTGGGCGGAGCGCAACACCTCCACCGCATGCGTGAAGCGAGCGCCTCCGCTCGATTTCTTCCGCTTTTGCTGCTTCTTGCTAGGTTCAGCCGCTTCGTTTCCAAGCTCGGGGAACGAGCGCACAAAGGCCGCAAGTCCCTTGCCCAGCGTGTTGAGCAGGTGCGGGACTCGCTCATCAATCTCCTCCTCCGCGGGCTCCTCTTGGTCATGAGTGTCTTTACGGTGGCAGATCTCGTGGCACTCCTTCAGGTCGAAGCCGGCCTCGGCCAACAAGCGCTTGTACTGAGCTTCTAAGTCGTCAAACAGCTTGGTCCACTCTTCGGCCGTCGGCTTGGCCCCCAGACTCTCCCTGGCCAAGCACCTGGCAGCTAGATAGTTGGTCATCTCCATCAGCGCCTCGGCACTGTCCTGGTTCAGCTCTGCGCAAAGAAACAAAGCTGTCAGGCGCCTGAAATTCTGGGCGAACTTACTGCTCAACCTACCAATAGCTTCCTTGTACAGCGCCAGCGTGCGGTAGAGGTCCTCCGCACTCTTGGCGTCCTCCAGCAGGCCCTGCAGCACGGCCTCGAGCAGCTTCGCCTCGGCAAAGTCGGCCGCCGTCACCTTATCATCATCCTCTTCATCTTCTTCCTCCTCCTGCTCCTTCTTCTTCTCAACCTCCTGCTCCTCCTTCTGCTTGGCCACCTCGGCCTTGTAGATCTCCTCCAGCTTGGCGCACACCTGCAGCGCCCTCCTGTAGTACTCGTTCTTGGCCTGCTCCTGGCCCGCGTCCTCCTGCTCCAGAAAGGCCACGAGGTCTCCGCCCTCCTTGAGCGCCTTGGCGAACTGGAAGCGCGTCTCGAACGTCGTGCCGCCGTCCACCTGCACGGCCCGCTCGAACTTGGCCAGCGCCTGGTCCAGCAGCGGCCGGCCGCGCGTCTCCGTGGCCACGATGAGCAGCGACGACCCCCAGAGCGAGAAGCCCACGGGCCCCAGCGCGGCGTCGGCCGCGTCCTCGTTGGCCGCGTCCGCCTGGCTCAACTTCAACATTTGCTGGAACTTGTCGGCCGCGGCGTCGGCCAGCGTCGGGTCCTCGTTCAGCGAGGCCAGGCGGGCCAGCGCCGTGCCCCAGAGGAAGTACGCGTCCAGCTGCTTGGCTACGGGCAGGGCCTCGTTGCTCTCCAGCAGCCTCTTGACCCGCTTGCCGATCTGCCAGGTCTCTATTAGCAGTAAAAGCGTTAAAATGCGATAAAGTGTGTTTTAACGATGAAATGCCACGAGTTACGCACGCTTTTGGGACGTCTCCTCCTGCTGCAGCAGGTCGTTGATGCTGGCCAGCTCGACGTCCACGGCCGAGTCGCCCGAGGCTTCTGCATCCTCTTGGCCAGGCGCTGGCCGCTTGGCCGACGCTCTGGATGCCGCGTCGTCGCTGGCCGCGCGCTGCCGCTTCCGCTCCGTCGGCGCCATCCGTTACTAGTACCCTAGTGAAATGCCTAAAAGCCCTAAAGTACGAGTATGTAGGCACATTGGTACAGTGTACCATCTGATAATCCATCCTAAAAATGAGCCTAAAAACGATATTTTGAGCCTGACTCGAAAGTCTCCGTCGGTCATTGGCGTTCAGTCTTGTTTTAGCCAACGCATCCCTCCAAAATGGTTCGTAAGCGTTCGTCTCTGCTTGAAATCTGGGAGGCCACGCAGGTGGAACTTCGGGCACCTGCTCGACCGGTAGAGTCATCGATCTGGCCAAGTACATCCGTGACACGACTTGGGTGCGGGCCGTTGCAGTCGTCGTGGGGATTCCAGTGCCATGCTTGATAGTCACGCTTCTAATCGACTTCGTGCCACTGGCCCACCCATCGGAGGGCATCATGAACAACAAACTGTTTTTGCTGCGGGAGTTCTACTGCTTCATAGTGATGACGTTCCTGGCCATCCACCAGTTCCGCACGGGGGTGCGTACAGAGCTCGCCTACCCGACCAAGCGAGTCATTCGAGACACGCTCATCGTGTCGGCACTGACGGTTGGGGTTCTCTGTGGGGCCATCTTGTGGATTGGCTTCCCCGTGCCGTTCACGACACTTGTGGTCGTCCCTGCTTGGCTGACTCTGACGCTTATTCCCATGGGCATTCAGTGGGGGAGGTATCTGCTACACAACCCGAAGGCCGTGACGATGCTCATCGACATGGTGAAGTTGTGGATCTGCGACTTCTTGCTGGGCTTCATCTACCCTCCGTACTTTTACATCTTCACCTCACTGACGAGCCAGGCTCAGATGGCGTTCACGCTGTTGTTGCCAGTGATCAAGATCTTCATGAGGAATCTGTTCGCACGCCTGTCGGTCATCTAGGCGACGAGACGCCTGGGCTCGTCATCTTCAATGCGGACGTGTTTGGGTCGCTGTTCGTGGCCTACTGCATGCAGAGCTCGCCCTCGTTTTGGACGACGATGGAGCTCATGGTGGTTGACATCTTCCTCATCGGTCTGTCACTGCGGGATATCGAGACAGCGCGCAAAGGGCTGGGCGAACTCGAGCGCAAAGTGGACGACAGCTACATGTGGAGCAGCCACCACGGCACCGTTGGTTATATCAGTCTAGGGGGTCGAATGCCCACCACGATCGAGAGAGCGAGTATTCTCCTCGAGAGGGAGTCACAGACACACGCTGAGGCCTCTCGGTCGTCTCAACTGCTGGAGCTTAAAATATTGCAGCTGGATGCCGAGCAAGAGCGGGAAGGGCCCAAACTCGCCACGCTCACGGCGAAGAAAACGTTTACATCGTCCGTCACGACGATTGCCAAGGAATTCCGCAAGGCGTTTGAAGAAAGTGGTCGTATTTACCCCACGGCGAAGAGTCCGGAAGTTAAGGGGATCGTTAAAGAGTTGAAAGGAGACGCCCGTGACACGGAGAGCCGAACCCTGAGCTCTCAAGATAGGCTGAAGTATACGCGCAAGGTGCGGCGACTGCTCTACATGGCGGAGTTTCTGCTCCTCCTCAACTACGTCGAAGTCATCATCCCGCTCGTCTTCTGTACGTACTGTGTAAGAATCCTTACTGATTACTCTATCTCTAATCGAGTGTGCTGCTGTATTGGAGGTATCTACTTAGTTGCCACCTCCCAACCGCGACTATTACGCGATCTACGACGGAATCGACCAGGGCCAACTCATCGAGACACTGGCCAACGTGGCCTTTTACTGCTTACTGCAATCCGTGTCGTTGGTGCTGTTAACCTTCATGCTAAAGCGCATGCTGGGGTCGTCCCCGATCCAGCAAATCGCCTTTGTGCTGGAAAAGCAAGTCGATTACGTGCAGATCAGCCTCATCTTCTGGCTGTTGTACAATGTCCAGAGCTCGCTACAGCACTTGGGTAGGTCGCACTCCATTCCAACGGCAAGAGATACTAGTACTGACTTGTCTTGTCGTTCTCTGACTGTTCCTGGTAGGCTACGATTACAGCTTCCAGTTTGCGTGGTTATCGCATGAAGCAGGATCGACATTAAATGAAAGTGGGCAGTAGATAGACTCGCGTTCTTTCGAGAATACTGCAGCAGTAGTATCGCAGCTGCATTTGTACATACAATCGCGGATTGCCAGTAGTCTCGTCACCAAAAGCAGGCATCCACACAATTTATATTGCAATTTATATGGTGCGCCTAGCAAGTCTACCCCTGCCACTGCCGGTAGGAATCCCAATTGGAATCACCGCTCGGTAATCGACCGGCCAGCTTACACCAAGCTAAGCACGTTCAAACTCACTGATGAGATCTTGAGGTAGGTCAACTGCGGGCTGCCATGTTAGCTCCGCATAGCCCACCCAGCCAACAAAATAATAAGCGGCACCTGCTGGATTAGTTTTTTTTCGCGTAGATCGCGTCTACTGTGTAGAGATTGGGACCTTCGCCGAAGTCGGATGAGTTGTCTTCTAACGAAGACGTATCACTCTCGTCCACGGCTGGACGTGGACAGCACCATGGCGTCGACAGCGCTTCTTGTCGGAGAACTTCAAGAGGGGCTGGAACAGCTTGGTGGCGTGCCTGCCGGTCGCGTGCCCGCTTAGCTGCCGCGAGAGCGGCAATTTGCTTGAGCCTCTTGCCCTTCTTCGGCATCTTTGTTTTTCCCAAGTGCATAGCTAGCTAAGCCAAGAATCTAAGGTAGACGTGTGTTGAAGTGTGTGCTAATTGGCTAGCTATTGTAGGAGTATTTCAAGCAGTATATTTTTACACTTATCAAAGATATGTTGAGGATAAACAAGGATTGATCTATAATTATTTATTTCGGGCCGACCATATCTTTTTAGAGGGGGATACAGGTCAAGATAGGCATACGCTCGATATGAAATGCATCTTTTTCATCAATATGCCTCTGTCGAGGCTGGGAATACCTGCGTTGAAAAGCGGACATACTTGGTTACATAACTACGATTTGACTTGGATTGAAAATACAGTATTAGTGTCGTGGCATAATTTTAAAAAAATTCTAAAAATATGAGGAGTGTAAACTTCAATGTTAGGGATGGTCTTATTGAGTTATGTAGCTAGAACGCTCCCCACTATCAATGCCTCTGCTAGTTTAGCTACCCTGCTGCTTGCTAACTCGGGCTACTGTGCAAACGTCCCACATGCCGCGGTTGACCCGGAGAAACGCCAGCTGCTCGAAGTTGGCCGGAAGCATGGATCGACGCTGCGGTGTCAATACCTGTAACGGGGTTACATGGAATAGTGATCCTGTCACTATTCCGGGATGGCTACATCGGTCACTCCCCTGGATAGTGACCCAAGTGGCCTCAGAGCCAACAGATACATTTTGTATGACACAAACTATAGGGAACTTAGGATTTGTATGCAGGCCAAATCTGTACCAACCTATAAATACATTCAGTCTTAGATCTACCGCTTTTCAAGTCAAGTCGTCCCCTTCAGAACAGGGACACGTGAACGGCTGTTCACTTGGAGTTTGTATACTCCTGCTTCCTCTGTTAAGAAGTGCTGTGTGCCCCGTCACACTTGGTAGCACTTGTAGTCAATCCTACGCCTACGCGGGTAGATTGGACTACCTGAATCCTCTGTGGTCTCATCGAGTGAGCCAAGATGGATCGTACGGAGTTTCCCCATCTGAACGACTCGCAGTACGAGTCCGTTCGTAAGATGGCAGGCATCTTTGGGACAGATGCCCTGCGTAGCTTAGCGGCCGCGACGCCGGCTGAGCAGGTTGAGCGTATCAACGCGTTCGACACCTACGAGCGAGGGCTCATCGCCCACGTTCAAGGGCTGCAGGCCACTGTGGCCGCGCCGAAGCCGGTGCAACCGAAGCCCCTGCGGCTGAAGGTTCAACCCTTCGAAGGGAAGGAAGGAGAAAACCTTCACTTCTGGGTTCGAGAGGTTGAGCTCGCGATGGACGCGGCTCTCGTCTCGGACGAGCGACTCCGTGTCGCCTTTGCGCTCTCCAACCTTAGTGGTCGCGCTAAGAGTTGGGCGTATACGCGCGAAGCGACGACGCCTGGATGCTTCGCATCATGGTCCCAGCTGTGCGAGCAGCTGCGGGCCGCGTTTCTTCCGGCGAACTACGAGTACCGCCAGCGTTCGCGCTTCCTCGCCTTCAAACAAGGAAGGCGCGAGCTGCATGAGTACATCCAGGAGATGCGAGTGCTTACTGCCTCTTTGGTGGGGAACCCCCTGCCTGAACACATCAAGGTGACCGTGTTCATGGACGGTCTGCGTGTCGGTCCTGCCCGCACGCAACTGTTCCGTGTGCAAGCAAACACTATGGAGGAGGCGATTCAGATCGCCCTCCAGGAGGAGTACAGCCACAAGCAGGCTCGTACCCCCGCCACGGTATGGCAGAGCAACCCTGCCTCTGGCGGTGCGCCTAATGGTAACTCCGGCAATGGAGCGATCAACGGGCCGGTTCCCATGGATCTGGGCATGGCCGAGCAGAGCGACATTCGCTACTACGGCTGTGGCAAGCTTGGGCACATGAAACGTGCTTGTCCCGCGGGAGGACTGAAGAAGAAGTTCTCTTCGAAGCCCTTTGGCTCTAGGGTCGCTGGCAGAAGCCGCGCCCCAGGAACCAGGGGAACGCTGGACACCAGTAGGGGCGGGGCGCCCTACTGGGGAAACACTAAGTCTTCATGAGGGGCGTGCGGGTGGCGCACGCCATGGGGACTTAGCCCCTGAGAGTCTCTGTCTTGGGATCCGTCGAGACTGACGATGACTCCGACCGGGCCGGACAAGGCCTGAGAGTGGAGGTGCCGGACAGCACCTACCAGGTGGGTAACGTAGGTCCACACGCGGGTAACGAAGAACCGCAGGCAGCAAGGGCTGCTGGAGAAGGTGCCGCTGGCGTTGGCGTGGGTAACCAAGTTCCACGCGAGGTCACTCAGACCGTAACTGATGAGGAAGGCACTGCAGGCGCTTCCGATGTGGGTAACATAGTTCCACAGGAGGTCACTCAGACCATAACTCATGCGGGAGTCGCTGGAAGCGCTCCTGGTGTGAGTAACCAAGTTCCACACGGCGAGGTGGGTAACATAGTTCCACCCAGCAAGGCGGGTAACCAAGTTCCGCTCAAGAACAAGGCGGGTAACCAAGTTCCGCTCAAAGACAAGGCGGGTAACGTAGTTCCGCACGAGATCGAGAAGGTCGGTGGTGCCGTCAAGGCGGCGCCACGAGACGAAGACACCCGAGGGTCACGTCGTAAGCCGGGCCTAGGCGTGTGGCCGACGACGCCGGTCGCCAGCGACTCCGAGCCTCCAGCCAAGGCTCCAGCCGCCGAAGAGTGTTATCACATCTTCGACGGCGTGACCGGTAGTCGGGTCAAGACAGGAGCTGTCGAGCTTACAGCTCTGCCCGAGGTTTCAGAGTTGCGGAACCTTGAGGAGCTCGCCATGGAGGACTTCTTGGCCGAGCTAAAGGCCGGAGAGATCGCAGAGTTGGTTCTCCTCCGACCGGAGTCCACGTCGGCCGAGTTGAACTCGTCCTCGGTCATGGACCAGGAAGTCCTGGAGGAGTTCCAGAGACAGCGCGCGCTCTGAGATTCTTAAGAACCCCCGGGACCCGGTGTACCCCTTGGGGAAGGAGTTTGAGGACGCGGTGTCCAAGGATCCACCGTCCAATCTCCCTCCGGACAGGGGAATCAGGCACGAGATCGATCTCGTGCCGGGCACGAAGTACTGTGTCACGAGGCAATGGCTTCTTCCCCGGGAGCAGTGTGAAGTCATTGATGCCTTCTTTGCCGCCAAGGCGAAGGCAGGCATGGTGCGGGAGTCGAAGTCCCCGCACTCGACGCCTACCTTCTGTGTTCGCAAACCGAACGGAAAGTGGCGTCTGGTTCATGCTTATAACAAGCTGAACAGCGCGACAGTGCCTGCGCAGACACCGATCCCGCGCAAGGACGTGTTGCTCAACAACATGGCCGGCTGCACGCTGTATAGCGCGCTGGACCTGGTGGACGGATACTACCAGATTCTGATGCGCGAAAGCGACATCCCACTCACGGCTGTGAGCACGCCGAGCGGTATGCTCTGGGAGTGGCTGGTCATGCCTCAGGGGCTTTCTAACGCCCCGGCAACGTTCAATCGCTTGGTCACACAACTGTTCCGACCTTTGCGTGCGTTCACACAGACGTACTTTGACGACATCTTCGTCCACAGCCGTGCCGAGGCAGGCCAGACGGTCATGGAGGTACATCTCCAGCACCTTCGACGTGTGTTCGAAGTCATGCGGGCGAACAAGCTGTACGCCAACATCAACAAGTGTGTGTTCGCAGCTGAGGAGATCAAGGTCCTGGGCTGCTTCGTCAGCAGCGCCGGGGTCCGGACGGACCCGGAGAAGGTGAAAACCATCGCGGCTTGGCCGCCACCTCGGTCGCAGAAGGACCTACGACAGTGGTTGGGCCTCGCCAACTACCTGCACAAGTATAGTGCAGGCTACGCCGAGCTGGCACGGCCCTTGTCGGATCTCCTGAAGAAGGATGTCGACTGGCGCTGGGAGCGTCGCCATCAAGATGCTTTTAACGACATCAAAGCGAGCTTACAGCGCGCGCCAGTCCTGGCATTGCCGGACGAGACGAAGCCTTTCAGCGTAGTCTGTGATGCGTCTGACTACGCAATTGGCTGTGCGCTATTGCAGGCCGACGATGAAGGCCGCGAACGGGTCATCTCGTTCCAGTCCAGGCAGCTCAAGGCAGCCGAACGGAACTATCCAGTCCACGACAAGGAGCTACTTGCCATGAAGTACGCTCTTGTCAAGTTCCGAGTGCACCTCCTGCGCTCGACGCCCTTTGTCGTTTATACAGACCACGCGTCCTTGCGGACTGCCGTCAACACGCCGCATCTCTCACAGCGGATGGCGCGTTGGCTGTCATTCTTCGCGGAATACAACTTCCGTGTCGAGTACAAGCCGGGCAAGTTGAACGTGCTTTTCGACGCGCTGTCGCGCCGACCCGACTACGAGCTTGCTCATATTAGTCGGGTCACGACGGATCTGTATGATCGAATCAGGCTGGGGTACCGAGACGATGCCAGTCTCGAACCTCTTGTGCGGTTCTTGGCCGCTGGCTCGGAAGCCAAGGCCGAGTGACGCCCCGACAACGTGCAAGGCTGCACCGCTATGAGTGGGCTGACGGTTTGCTCCACTATAGGGTCGAGCCCGAGGATCCTCCCCGTATTGTCGTGCCCAACGACGAGGATCTCAAGTACGACATCCTGATGGAGGCGCACGACGCTCCATCCAGTGGCCATCTCGGCCGTGAGACGACGTACGCGTCTGTCTCGCAGATGTTTTGGTGGCGTCACATGTACAAGTGGGTCGCCACCTACGTCCGTACGGGCGAGACGTGCCAGCGCGTGAAGCCTGCCGGTCACGCCTCGGCACCATTGCAGAGCCTGCCGGTCCCAGCGGACTGCTGGAAGTCGATGAGTCTCGACTTTGTCTTCGGACTTCCGGCCGATGACCGTGGCAACACTGGTGTTGTTGCCTTCGTGTGCCGTCTGAGCAAGATGGTCCACTTTGCTCCAGTTCGTGGCACCGTCACTGGCGACGAGGTCGCTCGCCTGTTCATGGACTGTGTCTTCCGACACCACGGTCTGCCCGAGACCATTGTCTCTGATCGAGACCCGCGGCTCAACAATGCGGTACATGCATCGACGGGCTTTACGCCCTTTTACCTGAACGGGTTGCGCCACCCTCAGGTGCCGCTCATATTATGAGGCAGTACCGGGGCTTCGGTCCTAAGTGGGGGAGAGGCTCGGAAAACCTTTTCCTCCCAAGTCTCGGACGTGAGTCCAGCCACCTTGCGGAAGCAACTGTCCTCGTTTGCCGAAGACAGGCTGAACATAATCAGCAGGGTGCGAGACACCATGGCGCAAGCCCAAGATAAAAAGAAGGAGTACTCTGACCGAGATGGAAGAGGAAACATGAACGTGTGTAAGGTTGGGGATTTAGTTCTCCTAGATACTATAAAAACCTACCGCTAAACACTGTTAGCTCGGTCGAGAGCAACAAGCTGAAGCACCGCTTCATTGGACCCTTCACGGTCCTCAGCCGGCATGGCGCGGCGTACACCATAGACTTGCCCAAGTCGATGACGACTCACCCGACGTTTTACGTGGATCGTCTTAAGAGGTACCATGACCCTCTGGCTCTGGCTGCCCCGCAGGAAGCGGTGGGTGGCCCGGTGGAGAAGAGCGTAGCTCCTCGAAGCGCGGCGTCGAGTCGCGGTAAGGCGCCTGACACGCGCGCTGGTCGTACGACGGAGCGGCGTACATCGGAGCAGCATACGCAGGGGCCCCGTACGAGCCCTGACCAAACTGGGCCTGATACGAGTGGGGCTGCTGCTGCTCCGGATACGGCGCGTGACCATGAAGCTCGACCCGAAGGCCAGCGAGCTGGTTTCGCAGCGAGTCGTAAGACGACAGGTCGGCTCGACGATCCACACGGCCATGGAGACTGCGATTTTCTTGATAGAGCTAGGCAACATCCTCACGGAGCCGCTCCACGGCACCAGGCTGGCCAGCACGAGTGGCAGCCTCGCCACCAAGGCCGACGCCAAGCGCGATCTCGAGGACGTACACACGGTCCCGGAGAAGACGAATCTCCTCTTGCTGCAGGGCCACCACCTGACTCGGGCCCCCAGTATACGGCTGCGTCGCCTCAGGCTCGTAGTCATGGCCGTGCGAGGCCACCGCCGGCCCTCCTTGATCGTAATGGGCAGATCCACTACCACGTTGAACGAGTCGTCCGGGAGCGGCGGCTCCATGGCAAGCACCAGCTGCTCGTGAAGTGGAGGGGTTACCCTGAGTCGGATAACTCGTGGGAGCCCGTTGAGCAGCTCCAGGCAGACTGCCCGAAGGCTGGTGCGATATGGGACGAGAAGCAGCGGCAGCTTCGTAAGTAGTCCTTGGCTTCTTGGCCGATACCAGGGGCACGGTAGCAGACGTAGTCGCACCACGCCCACGCTCTTCACGAGCTTTGGCTCTCGCCTCTTGCTTTCAGCTCGTCCATCTTCGAGTGGAGCTTGCGCTTGCTCACGAGTTGAGCGAACTCGATGCGGAGCTCGCGCAAGTCCAGGATAGCGGACAGAGTGCGATCCTCACGGAGTTCTTTGAACTCTTGGTCGGAATATCCTTTGCGCTGGACGTAGCGCCAGAAGCGGTCTTCCACCTCGTTCCAGGTCATGTTCTCATTCGGCTTGACCCAGTGGTAACCCCACACAGGATGGAGTCCACCCTTGTCCTCCGGCTTCTTGCGAAGCGTGGTGAACTCCTTCAGTGTGAGCTTGTGTGGTGCTAGTAGCACACACCGGGCGGCTTCTATGTCGCCAAGAAAGAGTGGCTCCTTCTCAACGAGAGCACGTTCATAGGAACCCCTCGAGGTGTACCCGCCGATAAGGCCACGAGGAGCCGGGTGCGGCGCACCAGTGCCAGGCTCGGGCGGGAAGTAGCCCTGCGGATACGTGGCACTACCGCCTGACGAAGACTCGACAGCAGTCGCGGAAGCCGACTGCCTGGTGTGTGCCCCCGAACGAGCAGCGTGGTACTGCTCCTGCTGCTCGTCGAGGTCGTTGGAGAGCTCCTTGGGCTCATGGACGGCACGCTCCTCGTCCTCAGACTCCGAGTCGCTGAACAGCTTGGAGCTGGGACCGCGAGGCGACCTGGAAACGGGACGCAGGCCTCTTCGGTCTTCGCAGCGACAGCCGCCTTCGACGCTTGGGCGCGCTCACGACCTTTTGCCAGCGTCAGATGCTTGGGTGGCGACACCGCCTTGGGCTCGGAACCCGCGTCGCTCGACGAATTCTCGGCCACGACCCCAGCGTCGGCCATGGCGACTTCGTCGTGCGACTGCTTGCTGTCGCCTGAGCCGGACTCGGCGTCCTCCGCCTCCTTCTCTGACGAGGCCTTTGCGTCGGCCGAGGCGTTGGTCATGTCGCCTGCCGCCAGCTCCGTGCCTTCGGCAGCGTGCGTGCTGCCCTCCGAGACGTTCTCGTCGTCGGGTGAACTCTCACCGGAGTACTGGACCATCGTGCAGTCAAAGACGGCGGCTTCCCAGTCGCGAGCCGGGCTTTTATGGCCCCGAGGACTCTCCTCCTTGCCTTGCGCGGCGTCAGGAGACTTGCTCCGAGCCCCGGCCTGACGGCCACTCTCCGGCGTGCTGCTACGAGAGCGCACCACCTCGGCCGCCTTCGTGGCCTCCATCAGCGCGGACGACTCGTCCTTGGCCTTGGCCGCCCTGGTCTTCGGCCCTACGGCCCGCGGTTTCGGAGGTGCTTTCGCACTGCGCGCACTGCGCTTTGGAGGCATGCTTCCGGTCGACGTGGAGACCCTGCGGCTTGCTCGGTGATGCGCCGGTTGCTCTGTGAGTCCCGGGGGGCGATGCGCCAGAGCTCGCGCCGTTGTCGATGGATTTCGACTTTGCGAGTGAAATGTGAGTCGGCGGCGTAACCTCGCTATGATTGGTCGATAAGATCGAATCTAAGTGGGGGAGGATGTAACGGGGTTACATGGAATAGTGACCCTGTCACTATTCCGGGATGGCTACATCGGTCACTCCCCTGGATAGTGACCCAAGTGGCCTCAGAGCCAACAGATACATTTTGTATGACACAAACTATAGGGAACTTAGGATTTGTATGCAGGCCAAATCTGTACCAACCTATAAATACATTCAGTCTTAGATCTACCGCTTTTCAAGTCAAGTCGTCCCCTTCAGACCAGGGACACGTGAACGGCTGTTCACTTGGAGTTTGTATACTCCTGCTTCCTCTGTTAAGAAGTGCTGTGTGCCCCGTCACAATACCAGCTTGCACTGAGAGAAAAGCCGCTCGACCGTGTTTGACGTCGGAGGAACCATTTTCACGAGCGGCATGTAACGTGTGGTACTTGGCGCTTGTTTCCTCTTCTTTCCCTT
Organism: Phytophthora sojae; assembly: GCF_000149755.1. Classification (NCBI taxonomy): domain Eukaryota; phylum Oomycota; class Peronosporomycetes; order Peronosporales; family Peronosporaceae; genus Phytophthora; species Phytophthora sojae. The sequence goes on along the minus strand of NW_009258127.1, from coordinate 1,120,888 downwards.
GACTTGGAGCAACATCATCGCGTAGTCTTCTTCCCGCTCCTTGCGCTTCTTTCCTGTGGGTTGTGCCTGCTTGAACCGCTTCAAAGCTGCTGTCTCCGCGGACGATAGAGCCGTGCCAGAGATGACCTTGACAACACCCGATTCGAATGCAGGCGTATGGGCGATCTTGGCGGTCGACTTCAGATGCTTTGACATGACAGGGTACTCCGCGATGAGGGAGTCGAACATCAGGCGTACCTCTCCCATATCGATGTCCTCGCGCTGAAGCCGCTTACAGACGCTCTCGAACTTCTTGAGGTGCTCAAACAGCGCGACCAACTTCCGGTGTTTCCCGCCGGTTGCGACCATTTCCTCCACGGCGTCGACCTTCTTGATCTCTGCGCGAATACGAATCTACCTCTCCACCATTGTAAGCGTCGAGGACCAACGCGTGACGTTCCGCTTGATAGGGACGAGATCGGTGTACTTCTTCAGCTCGGCACGGTTGTTTTCATGACGAAGTTCCACCCTAAGGTTGTTGACTTCGCCCAGTAAGTCGTCATACGGCTCCATGAACTTGTTCACAGCCAGGTTGAAACGATGACTGGCGCAGCCGACGAGGGGGATACCAATCTTGGTTGCAATGGACTGGTTAGTTGCGCAGTTGTCCCCCACCAGAAACCCCACCATGTCGCTGGTCTTGTCGTACACATCCAGGATGTTCTTGAACAGCTTGATGTGGGCGTCTGCCATCTGATCGCCATCTTCAAGGGGAGACATACCAAGTAGCGGTATGCGCAGCTTACCAGCTGTCTCGTAGACGGCGTAGAGAGCAACATAGTGAATGCCAGCGTGGGTCCAGCCGTCAAACATCAGGGCGAAGAGCGTTCCCATCTCTTTCCCCAGCTTCTCGCCGACTTCAATTGCGATCCCCTCCATGCACTTCTTGACGGCCTTGGCGGTCACAGGTCGGAGCTTGCTGATGGCCCGAGTTAGTGCATCTTCGACTTCGTGGACGGGCATGTTGCGTTCGATGATCCAACGGACCCATTGGAAGAGATGGCTGGCTTCCTCTGCGACGAAGCCGAACGCTTGAAGAGGTCGGTCCGAGCTGGCCTGGAGCGATGCGTACGTTGCCTCGTAGCCAGCGTGCTTCGATGCCAGGTGTGCCACCAGATTGGAGTAACCTGACCCAGCCAACTGTTTGCGCACGCTGTTACATAAGTTGCAGCTGAAGAGGCCTTGACCACGCGAGGTGTAGAAGAAGGCGGCGAGTTGCTTGTTGGCGACCATTGCTATCCTGTGGAAATGCAGATATGAACTGCCAGTGGAGCCGTATTTGCAGGCTGCGGAGTTGGTTGGAGCACGTCTCCAAGCCAGTCATTTGCCTTGGGCGAAATGTGGTGTGGTTAACGCCGTTTTTGATGTCATCGGAGGCTGGAGATGACGCCATCAACAGGGAGCTTTGTACAAAAACTATAGGAGTCCAGCCAAGGCACTTTTATGGAATTTATTGTCAATAATTGGGCCAATTTAATATTGTACGGGGACCAATGTAGCCCAATAATAAAAATTAATATTGAAAAAACTGATTATTTATTGTATTGCACTATTTTTTCCGACCTCTGCTTCGAAGGGGAAATTAAGCTCACGCCACCAAAGCAATTTTGGCCACTTCAGGGGATCGGGGTTTGCTGTATGCGGGACCAAAGCCAGTGTAGCAATGTTGTGTACGGTGGTTGGATCAGTGGTCCTGCAGGTCGTAAATCTTCATCTGTACTAAATGGGAATGTGGCCAGACCTCATTTGGAAGCCGAAAGATTGACACACACCGCTAAATTTCTTCAAGTGCGTGACAGTAGTCAGCATTAATAAATGTGCCATATCTGAGCTACTAGTTACTGCAGTAGTATTAGGTGGCTCCTCGTCCCAAAATACTAGCTACTATAGTATTTTGAGCATCATTTTAATATTGGTATCAACTGGATAGTAGTTCAAAACAAACTACTGTCAATCCCTGATCACGTCAGCAAGTGTATTTGCAGTGTTCGTTGTTTGAGATTATTATGGTCGAATTTAGCATCAACCAGCGTCCTCCCCTTGCTGAGACCCCTGGGTTCCTGATCGTCCAAGTGTGGAGGGCGACGCAAGTGAAGCTGCACGGTTGCTACTCGTCGCATCGCGTTCAACACCTGGCCAGGTATGCGCGCGAGACGAGTTGGCTTCACGCAATGACTATCACAGTGGCTACTCTGGTGCCGTGCTTGGTTGTGACGCTTCTCATCGACGTAATACCCCTCGCTGCGCCTTCCGAAGGGGTCCAAGCCAATCGACTCCTCTTCGTACGTGAATTTTACGCTTATATGGCAATGACGTCGATCGCCTTCCACCAATTCCGCAAAGGTGTGCAAGTTCTCCCGTACCCCACAAGACAACTTGCCCGAGACTCCCTCCTTATATCAGCTCTAAGCGTCGGGATTTTGTACGGCCTGGTGCTGATTGTCGGCTTCCCGCTACCGCTCATGAACTTAGCCCAGTGTGGGCTGCGCTGGTGACCACAGCTCTGGCAGTTCAATGGAGGGGTAAAATTTACTCAACGCCTGGGGCAAGGGAGATGCTTATTGGTACTATGAAGCTGTGGCTCGGTGAGTTTCTGCTCGTGTTCATCCGCCGTACTTTTACGTTTTCACGACAATCTCGAATTTTAACGGCAAAATGGCGTTTGGGCTGCTCTTACCAGTGATAAAGCTGGCAACGCGTAATCTCTTTTCGCGGGCAGTATGTCATCTCGGCGACGAGACCCCAAGCTTGGTGGTTTTGCCACGCGGATGTGTTTGGGGCACTCAATGTCGCGTACTGTATGCAAAATTCTCCTTCGTCGTGGATGACGCTGGCAATTATGGCTTTTGACATCCTTTTCATGGGGATTTCGCTGCGAGAAATTGATGCCGCTCGAAAGGAATTGGAGATGCTAGAGGGACGAATCGAGACTGGGAATCATAACGCATTTGTATGCACCAGCACAAAAGGACGGCGACTGACAACATTAGAGCGTGCGTCTGTACTGATCCAGCAAGAAAGAGGACCAGAAATCCCTCAGATTCTTGGTGTCTACCCAGGACCATTTGGGGTTAGCGTGGTAGAACAAAGCCCTCAAGCGATTGGGTTGGGCCCACAGGCGGGGGAAAAGGGTATCACAGGAGCTACCGTGAAGGCAAACACGCTGGCCCCGCCACCTATTCACGCAACAATCCGCATTCACCCAGATTCTCATCAGGTTGCTGAGTCGCCAAGCCGACTGTCGGTAGCCTACTCTCTCAAGGTTCGACGACTACTATACATGGCTGAGTTCTCTCTTCTTCTCAACTATGTCGAGATCGTTATCCCTCTCGTCTTCTGTGAGTACGTGTTCGTACCCAAACCTGTTGCTGCACCATTAAAGGGCTGAGTGTGTGTTTACAACAACAATCTACCTCGTGGCGACGTATCAGTTGCCTAATCGGAACTTCTACCCCATTTACGACGATATGGACCAGCCTCAACTACTTCAGACGCTGGACAACGTGCTGCTATACTGCCTCCTACAGTTCTTTTCAATGGTGCTCATGATCGTGATGCTCAAGCGCATGATCGGCCACTCGCCCATCCAGCAGATTGCGTTTGTTCTGCAACACCAAGTCGACTGGGTGCAAATGTGTCTGGTCTTCTACAATGTACAAGGCTCACTACGTCACTTGGGTTGGTTGACACGCATGCATTATGACATTATCTGCTAAGTATTAGTCTCACCACTCTGTGGCTTGGCTTACAGGTTACGGTTACTCTTTCAAGTTCGCGTGGCTCTCAGAGCCTTCGGGTTTAGCGTCAACCGGCAGTAGAATAAATTCACTTAACACTTACAGTACAAAATGTGATGAAGTATAAAAATTGAAGCGAGCACTACAACATCGGTGTGGCGGGCGCCGGCCAGCCTACCGTGAGTTTCTTAACCAGTACTGTCGCTACCATTTGCTGACTCCGTAAGCCACGCGAACTTAAACGTGTAATCGTAGCCTGTGTATCCAAAGACAAGAGTTAGGTGTGTCATTGATGTAACTGGCGTCAACGGTGGTGAGAATTTACTCACCGAGATGCACCAGCGAGCCTTGGACGCTGTAGAACAGCCAGAAGACCAGACTCATCTGTACCCACGCCACTTGTTTCTCCAGTACGAATGCGATTTGCTGGATTGGGGAAAGTCTCATCATGCGTTTAAGCGTGAATATCAGCACTAGCAGCGACATCAGCTGCAGTAAACAGTAGATCATGACATTGTTCAGCGTCTGAATGAGTCGGCTCTCGTCCATTCCGTTGTAAACAGCGTAGTATTCTCGGTTCGGCAGATAAAACGTGGCGATCAAGTAGATGACTGTGGTGGAAATGGCGTTAGATATTTATCATTGCAAACTGAAAGTAAGTGCAGGACTTACAGAAGACGAGAGGGATAATAACTTCGACGTAGTTAATCAAAAGTAGGAATTCGGCCATGTACAATATTCGCCGCACCTTCCGAATGTAGCGCATTGTCTTCGGTATACCCTGTTTGTTATCCCTGTTCCCCCTTTCACGTGGAACTTCGCGAATATTAACGATAGGTTGGACGCGGTTTCGATCAAACAGCTTCTTCGCCGCTTGTAGCGATAACATGTGCGTATTTGAAGGGGTCTTCGTGGCAATGACAGCAACTGACTGCGTCTTCTTCTGGTCAATCTGCGCCGTCATGGGTCCTTCTCGTGGTTGCTGCCGGTAAAGTGTTACGCGTTCGAGCTCAAGAATGGGCGACATGTGCGTGACGGTGGGTGTACGCTCCTCTAGGATTAAAGTACTCGCTCGCTGGATGGCGGTCGGCCTCCGATGCTGTTCGTTAATGAACGTTACTGCGCGGTGGTGGTTGGCTTTTGAGTTTTCATCTTCAATTTGACTCTCCAATTCTCCCAAACCCACTCGAGCTCAATATCGCGAAGTGCCAGCCCCATCATCACGATATCCGCCACCATCACCTCGACTGTTGTCCAGACTGATGGAGCGCTCTGCATACAGTACGACACGAACAGCGAGCCGAAGACGTCGGCGTTGAACACGACAAGCTCCGGAATTTCGTCCCCGAGATGATTCACCGCACGCGAAAATAAATTCCGCATCAGCAGTTTGATAACCGGGAGCAGCACAGTGAACACCATTTGCTCCTTGCTGCCTAACGTCGTGAAGATGTGGAAATAGGGCGGGTACGTGAAGACCAACGCGAAGTCGCACAGCCACAATTTGAACATGCCGAAGAGCATTCGGCCAGCTCCAGGCGTCTCTCGTGCCTTCTTCGCCCATTGGAAAACCATGAAGACGACAGTCAGCGACGCCCAGGACGGCACAATCGTCAGCGTCGTGAAGGGCAGCGGAAATCCAATGAGGTGGACGAAGCCATAGAAAATGCCGATAGTTAGACAGGAAATTAGGATTGTATCCCTGAAAATTCGCGTCATGGGGTACGGGAGGCATCGGACCCCGGCTCGGAACTGGCTTAGAGCGAGGAACGTCATCCCCAGGTACGCGTAGTATTCTCGTACAATGAAGGATCCATTGGCCTTGATACCCAATGAGGGGTCTGATAAAGGTAGAAGATCGATAGACAACGTCACTATTAGGCAGGGAAGTGGAGTAGCCACGAGCACAGCGATGGCGCGGAGCCAGCTCTTCTCCCGAGTGTATTTCTCCAAGTTGATCACGCGTTCACCCGAGTATCGGTCATGCAGCTCCACCTGGAGCGACTCCCATAACTTCACCAAGGCGTAACACTTGGAAGCCATAGATCACAAAGCCAGAGTTACTGAACAAGATGATTGATCACCTTTAGACCATGAAGCTACTTTTAGCCACGCTTTACCCCCAAGTTTACATGGTGCGAAAACACACTTTCATTAACTACTAACGTTGAAGAGCTGCTCTCATAATGAGTTCCTTCATCTAGCTTGTGACCAAATTCGGCGGGATGGGTAAGTATATGAACAACCTGAACTCGAGCTGCTTGGAACCCCACTACCTAGCTGCTGACACTTTGCTGCTTTGTAACCCGTCCTATTGTATTCGTGCCATCAAGGTGTTCTTTCGCTCGAGAGCTTTACTCCTTCGTACTGGTTACACCTATAAGTTAGTTATTGTCCGTTGGTTGAGATTTATGCTGCAAAGTAGCGCATCGATCAAGTTTCGTTCTAATTGTAGCAAGTTCCACCGAAGCCCAGTTGCGCTGTTCTTCTTGGAAATATTGAAGGGGTCGTCTACGCAGCGACCCCACGGAAAATTACAGTCTAGTTTTTCTTGTGTTCGAAAGTTCACAACCGTAATACCAAGCGTGGTATTGATTTCTAGAGCTACCGATATCCGTGTATGCTATCGATAGTCGCCACACATGCTTGTCCTTCATCCTGAGCTCTTGGTTTGAGTCGGAAGCGCACCTCGCTGTCTCAGGTGATGGCAATTGCGGTTGAATCGGCCGCCTCTGCAATCAGGGTGGGAGTCCCAGTTCTTGTTCGGAGGCGGCAGAATGCCGGGGCCAGTTTCGGCAGCGCTTTCCTCGGCCTCGACGCCGACTTGGATCATGTACAGTACAGCAGCGGCGAGAACAACGTGGAAGAGCTTCATCTCGGTTTGATAGTTAGACTTATCTTCGTTTTGACGCTGTCGATAAGGTCAAATTGCTAAATGAATGCCAGAAGGAAGGAAGGAGGCAACACACGCACCGTCTATCATAGCGAATACTAAACATATCAAATGACACGATTCGTATCTCCGCTCTATGCATGGTCGCATGTTATTGAGAAGGTCCCCTGACGGACAGAAGGGAAAGCAAGCCTATCGTTTGCTTTGATAGACAGCGAAAAGACTCAGGACTCGTGCCAACGTAAATGTTACGTAATGCAGGTGTATTGTACTGTATGCGGTATTGTATTACACTGTGATGTACAGTACAGTCTGTAGTCCATTCGCGCTACTGGGGAGGGTGAAGATGGCTGTGTGCGCGTGTATGCTTTTTTAATAAAATTGTTACTCGAGCACTTCAAAAAAGTATTGTAAGTACACGAATAAGTTATCCCTCATGGCCAAACTAGAACAATGAGTGGATAAAGATTCGCTCAGACGCTTCAAGAAAGTTATGATGTAGAATTTGTAGCCTATTGTTGTTTCTTTCTATCTTCAAACGCATGCTGGGGTCCAGCAACTACGCTTTGTAGCTGACAAGCAGCGTGAATGGGTGCAGATAACACTAACGTTTTGGCTGTGCAGGGCACTCTGCGAGTTTACTGAAAAATTATCTCGCGCCGCTGAACTTTACTAACTTTCGGTCGCGTTTTTTCTTAGGTTATGACTGCACTTTTCGATTCGCGTGGCTTTAAATTCTAGAAATAAAACTGGTTCATCCTAACCTTACTCGCAAAGGTAGATGCCATGACAACGCAACATGTAGTACTCGTGTAATGTTGTACCACTAGTAAGCCATATACACACGTGTATTATGGCAATTGCTATAATATTTTTAAGCTGGATGCGGAACACACCCTCAGTATGCTTGTCACGATACGAGTATCAACCATTGTTTGTGTCAAATCTGAGGAGCTTAGTAAATGACATCGATTTCGGCCAAATTTCCCGCTGAAACTAGAAAATTGCACGAGTTACATGCAGATGCGCAATTGCTACTGCAGTTAGGATCCCAAAAGGCATGGAGAAATCATTTTTTTCCGAATTGGTGCGGTCGAACTACACAGGAACCAGTTTGCGCATCTAGCACTTGTTTGGATCGTCCGGTCTTCTGTCTGTACGCAGCGACATCACCAAATACGTTAATCTGCCAGTAATCCCCTGTTGCTTTGTGCACACGACGTTGTTGTTGCCTTGCTGGTTCATTATCCAATTTGATTCATCGCTAACATCCGACAGAAGCTCAAGTATCCCTGCAGTCGAGATAAAGCTCATCCGCGTCGTGCTCGTCGCTGCCGTTATGTGCGTGACCCAAACCATCGTCAGAGCCAGGGCCGACGTTGCCGAAGTCGGACCTGGAGTTTTGCCACCCCCGAACAAAGACTGGAATTCCCGCTCTGGCTGCGGAAGAAGCGTGTACTTCCGTGGTTGCCACCACTAAGCTCGCGAGGCACAACCGTGTTGTGTAGGTCAGACCAGGCCCCGTAACGCTTCCTGTAATGAACGCTAACAAACATTTCTGCGAACCCTCCCGTTATACATAAGTACGCGCCCTGCAAACGGCTGCTGTGTTGGCTCGAGTCTTTTGGCGGCTGCCAACCTCAATAACACCGAGAAACGATATATCTAGACAATACGCAGGTACTGGTATTCGTTTTACTAACGTAAACTTTACATGTAATAGAGAGTCATTTTGTATCCGAGCTAGAATCAACTCACGAGCGTAGTTAATACAAGTACCAACCAGAAAATCAACTTGGTCGGGCAAGTAGTAATTCGTACTTCAAGAAAAAACGGTCATATTTTGAAGCCGTGTGTGTAGGTATGTATACGAACGACCCAGCGAGGTTCAGAGTCTGATGAGATAGCCCAAGAACTATACTACTTCGAAGTATGTTCTTTACGGAAACATGCAATCTGTTCCTGGTACTACAATGCACTACTGGTTTGTGTTTTGTAACGCAAGTATGATCAGGTTACATGCAAGACATGTAAGTCGAACGCAAAGATCTAATGGTCGGCCTCGAGGCACTGTACACGCTCGCAGTATGAGAACAGGCGACTGCAGATCTAACGTGTATGCTGATGTCTGAGAAGTCGTGCCAACGTAGCACGCTGCGGCGCAGGCCATTTGGCGCCGCTTCGCTCAAGTTTATATGGCTGTCAGACATTCATCGCTAATCGCTAACCACATCATTCCTACCTGCGCAACACCGCAAACTACATACGCCAATTTGTGTTTTGCTGACCCGGCCATTCTGCGAAGTTGTCGAAGGCGTCAAGTGTTATCGTCGGCAGGAAGTCATCAACATAGCACAAGCTCAAATCGTACAAAGAAGAGGATGCGGGCTCGTGCGGAACACCAAATGCTAACGTATTACGGGGAAACATTAGAGACTGCTCTGAATTTGAGTGAGGTGCAGATCTTGGCACGCAGGTTTTAGTGACTGCACGCGCGGTCGTACACGCTTCCTCTGCACTCGGGGTGGGAGTTCCAGTTCTTGTTCGGCGGCGGGTGGACGTGATCCGTTTCGGCAGCATTTTCCTCGGCCTTGACGATGGTTCGGGCCATACAGATCACGGCAGCGACGAGTACGGCGCGGAAGAGCTTCATGTGGGATCAAACGCTTGGACTTGGGTCCACGGGGTCGAATTGAAGAATGAACGTCAGAGTTTGTAGCGAAGGAGCAGATTGATTCTAATACCGAAATCTTGCCCACAAACGCGAACAGGGGGTGACTGAGGACAGGCAGCAGATCTAACGCATTTTGTGATGTCGAGGCCACGTACAATAGATCCGCCGTTTTCGTTACCGTCAAGCACAAAAATTGTCAAGCAGATTAGATGTAGTTCTGGGGTGGTATTATATTACTGCAAGTTCGCGTGCGAGGTTGCAGCGTTCGGCGAGTTTGGCACGAAATTTGTTACTGGAGGTCCGACTGGTGCTCTGAGCAGACAGTTGATAGTACATGTACAGTGTGAATACTGTACTGTACATAGAGAAACAAAGTCGTGCCTGCGGCCCAAGAAGCTCTGAAATTTGAGGTTTTCTATATGCTCGGTCTCATTGTGTTTACTACAGTTGTGCGAGATGAAGAAATATACGCCCATTGTGTAAATGTAGAATAGCTATGCGTGGAATTATCTATTCTGCCATGTATTAGCGATATGTCTTGTACCTGGAGCCGCGGTTCTTACCTGTTTGCTTGTGGTTTGCCAGTCTGATCAAGGGTGTTGCAGGTGCGCTAGTATTTGCAGTTCGAAGAGTCGAAGAACGGTCGTTAGGCGGCCCAGGCGCGAACGACATTCTCACGACTTTCGAGCGACACACCATTTTACTGCCGTGCCAGCGAGGTCTTGAGTAATTTTCAATTTTCTATATGCTTTGAAGTGCGCACGGGGCAAATGCTGCGGCTACGAAGCAGCTGCAGGAGATGCCGATAAATCGTAAAAGAAGTACGTCCTAACTCAAAATACTAAAATAATTTTCGAAGTACACGTATTCCAAAATCTCCCTATGGCAGCCTTCGTTGAGTCGTAGTGCTGTTTGTGTAGAATGGTTTGGCCGGTGTGTCCGTCTTGTCGGATATCCTATCGATATATTTTCACCCCTGCGAACTACGAACCCCCGGACCACCAGTCCCCGAATTGGCACATCTGCACAATCGGGGGTTTCCTACCGCGTCCCATGCGCGGACGGAAGGTCTGGCGTCTGTGGCTGGCATCCGTGCTGGCAGTTGCTTCATCTTGCAAGATCTTGGTCATCGAGCTCACAGCGTTGCCGGTGCAAATCTGCCGCCTTAAAAAATACCGTAGAGAGACCGAGCGTCACCATCGGTCAGCCGTAGCTAGCTACTGACTGTTCCAATTTGGCGTCGTAGCTAACTGCTTAAGACGGGTAGTGATTTAGTTTTGTGATGAGTTCTCGAAAATATGTGGTCCTGTAGTGGTAGTTGTCTTAATGCAGGCGTGAGAAAATACTTCTGGGTAAGTGATCGAGCGCGAAATCGAAAGTGAGCGAACAATGAAGGCATCACAGCAAACGGTGAAGTCATACTCTGTCTATCAATCCGATTGATGTTTAGCGCTAAGACCATGCACCCACCCCGGTAATTTATTTTTCTATCGATAGATTCTGATCGGTTAACATAAATTCTCGGCTCAGGTCGCTCGAATGTATCTTTTTGAGGTACCTACCGCCGCAGGTAACATTCACCTAAAATATCATCTTAATCGGGGTATGCGACTTCTGTTTTTCCACTCTAGCTTAACCTATTGTTTGTATTAAATCCTCCAGATACTGTTTGATGTCGATGAATCAAGTTGGTCAGGTATGGGCTGAGGGATTAATCAGACCAGGGATTCCAATCGCTCCTTAACTCTGAAATAAATTTCAGAGAACAGCAAGGCGTGCTGCTCAACCCATAGACAGAAAGTCGGTACGGCACGTGTAAAGTATCACGTGCGTTGGGCTGGTAACGTAACATAGCATGTGTTATCGCCGACTCGGTATACTGTATTACATGCACTGTACCCTACACTGTATCGAATTTTACGATATAGCATTTGTGTTTACCTTAAAAAACTTACATCGGCGAGACTTGAATTCTGAAATATTCTTGGGCTTGAGAGCCTCGTACTTTCAGTGGTGTCTGAATTGCTTGGAGACATGAGAGCTCGTTTGCATAGCCCACTTACTGTACGTTGTCTTCTTTTTCTACGCACTCGACGAGTTGATAGTCTTCGTCAGTAAATACCAAAAAGCACCAATTATATTTTAGCTGAGAACAAATATCTGGGAGCGATTCTACGAGAGCAAACAGATCACTGCAGTGAAAGCGCAGGTAATTCTGTGAGCTTGTTATATCATTCTACGCCTACTCGCAGGATTGACCAAGACTAGTACGGTAAGCTCTCCCGTCGATAGCACATTTAGCACATGGTCGACACGACGGTGCTACATGATGTCGGTCCAGAACACTACACCGTATCACAGAGTCGATACCTGTGCGTAAAAAAGGATACTTCGATGTATCTAGCCTCTACAATAAGTTGAACATACACAAACAGAGCAAACGGCAATTGTGGGATTGGTAGTTCCAGGAAATCTCAAATTGCGGCACCGAACGTTGTTCTAGTAGGTTGCGATTTGTTACATTTTCATAATGTTGACAAGGTTTTGATTAACGTAGGATATGCGATGGGAAAAGTTTTTTTTGTAATGTCACCCAGCAGTTGTTCAGTTGCTAACGTACCACCCGCGATGGATAGCAGCGATTTGGATCGACTGCAAATATCTAAAATGTCATAACACCCTTTCGATTTTCTAGGCGCACTTCGCGATGTGGCAGTGGAAATCTGCAAGAGGCTATGCATTTGCAATGGATTTGAATCTGCTCCGTCGGTATTTGGTGTGCCAACTGGCCGGCCACAATTACGTGTGATTTATCCTGGTTGTCTGTGCTCAGCGGTGTATGTGCTATTTTAATAGCAAATACACCGCTGAGCACTTTTAAAGAAGTACAGGGCGGACAGCTGATCTTTCGTGATCGGCCTGCGAAATCTCTCCAGGATCGGTTCTCACTAGACTAAGGCACTCGTAGCCGCTATATAAATCCCAGCTCAATGTTGCCTTGAATGTCCCTAGCATACGGGTTTATAGCTTTGTCCACGCGGTTGGCACAAGCAGAAACCATGACTGCTCTGTCAGGGTAGTGTTATTTGCTTCTGCCCTCCCCCCCCCCCCGAATCCCAGCCACAGCGTGGTAGTTTTGCTATTGGGAACGATCGGTAATTCTGACTTATGTGAATTTGTAGGGAGTCGTGCGGGGATAAAGCTATTAGGTAAGAATCTAATCTGTGCAGCTTATTTTCGGATAGTTTATCCATAATCAGTCAAGATTAGTAGTGATGACCCGTAAGCATTATAATCGAGCTGCAGTGTCTCTACTGTAGAGCTCATTCCCTATTTTCTTCGAAGAATAAACAAACCAAGACCCGGGCCAAAGCGCACATTGTCAGTCAAGAATGAAGCTCGTTCAAGTTTTCCTGGTCATTGCTGTTGCGCTGTGCGCGGTTCAAGTCGGCGACGCCGCAAGTTCCACCAGACGCTCAGCCCCCATGCCCGCGAACAGTGTGGCCGCGAAGCCTATTCCCGAAACCCCGGACTGTCGCGGCGCGTACAACCGCGGGTGCCGCTACCAACTTCGTCGCTAGCGTCGATCCAAGTTGCGCCTGCTTGCAATGAGTTAATATGGCTCCATCTCCGTGTGGTGTGATACCTGGCAGTAACCAAACAAAATAAAAAAGTTTTAAATTATTGATCAGCCCGAGGGTTTTGGAACTAGCTCAACTTCTCAAGGGGAGAACTCGATCTTCTCAACAATCTGCAGAACGCCTTACTTAAAAGTATTCGGCTAGCAGAAATCCTGCCGCCGAAAATGGTAAACGGATTCGAAGGTAAGGTTTCTTGTGTATGATGTCCTTGGTAGCCACGTGATAACGCAGAATGGGCCAATACTTCGGAATTATTCATAACGTAGCAGATTTACTGAAGCACACGCAGGCCAAAACATGTTTTTCTTCTTTTTCTTCTTTTTCTTCTACGGACATCCGTGTACACTACCGATACGTCATCACGCTTGCTCGACCCTCCATCCTGATCTCTTGAATGGAGGCTGAAGCGCTCAGCTCACTGTCTCAGGTGGTAGCAATTGCGGTTGTACACGCTGCCTCTGCAATCGGGGTGCGAGTTCCAATGCTTGTTCGGGGGCGGGAGAATACCGGGGCCGGTTTCAGCAGCGCTTTCCTCGGCCTTGACGCAGACTTGGGCCATGCTCAGCACAGCAGCGACGAGCACGGCGTAGACGAGTTTCATGTCGATTCAATGCTTCGGCTTCTGTCGAATGTGGTCGAATTGAACAATGAGTGCCTCCCTCGGGTGCGGTGGAGGCGGCACTGTCTATTGTGGGGAAACGTCAAAAGGTGCATGCGTTGGGAAAACGTTTGTCAATAGGTGTTGTGGTCGTGGGCGTCACGTCGCGTCATGTCTCATCATACACGTACTGACACACGTTTTGGTTGCCGCGGTATTTCGGCCGAGGTCGGGTCATACAGACCCAGGATCGAGCTTCCAAGCACAGTAGTTTATTAACGACACGCTCGTCCGGTTCGTGGTGCCCATGACTTCGATAGCGAATTGTACGACTGAGGGACTACAATGAACGTCGTTATCCATTGTAGCCAGGCCTCAGCGTTGCCACAGTTCTACAATACCTACACTCTCCCCCGGTTGGGGGCTCTCACTAGAGCTCCTTCACCACCGAAATTCAGATGCAAAACCTACCTAGTACAGCCATGCTATAGACGCTTGCGGTTTGCGTTGGTAGTTCCTTGTAGCCACAATAGCGAAGTTGTCGAGTACAGTTGCTCTATATGCTATTATTAGTTGACGCTGTTCGCTGCTAGTTGCATCAGGTAGAAGCCTTCCTAACCCCGGGTTTTATGGATTTGGATCTAAGCCCACACACCAGTCACCGCATTCGTTGCTGATGCAGCTTTATGATGCACCTTAGTGCGCTTGGAACCACATACACATACTGTCATACCGACAACCTAGCATACACCTAATGACACGAGTTAACCGCTTTTGACAAAACGTTTCAAATTCATACACCTTTTGACGTTTTCCCTCTATTGTGAGACCGAGCAGCAATACCACACATCATATTTCGCTCGCCTGAAGAGCAGAAGGAGAAGCAAATCTATTGTAAATGGTGATGACTGGTGGAAAGACTGGGCGGCAATCGGGGCTTGTGCCAACGTCCGATACTGTACACTAACCCGTACGAAGCCCTTCACTTTGCACCTGCATTGTCGGTGTAGTCCGTTCGCGCTCGCATTCGAAGGTTGCGAATCGCACGCAACTTGTGAATGCAGCTACACGTACGGTAGCACATGAAGGGATTTCATATGATGAGAGACTGCTGTATTTTCGCTGCGATCCTGGCTTCACTTGAGTTGGGTTTTTTTACGAAGGATAATTTTGCTTTTATATGTGTTGACACTTCCAAGTACTGAAGGTCGGGGGAAGTACAACTTGTGGGTGATCTAACATGTAGCAAACTTCGTGTCACCGTAGCGCGTTGCTACGAAGACAAATATTCGCAATCGGGTACCCGAACCGGGTAAATTACCGGTACACCCGAGTTCGGATGGGGTTACCGTCAGGTGGGTTCGGGTACGGGTACCCAATTTTACCCGCCGGGTGGGCGAAATCGTCTGGCCGGGCACCCTGGGTGGGTGTGGGTACCCGAGTTTCGCTGATTGCGAGCTCTGGTGTTTGGGCTTTGTTTGCTCCTATGGCATCTATAGCTTGTTCAAGTTGATCAATCGACAGATACATGCTCCACACTGGATACATACAACCGCAAGTCCGATCCCATCGCGTTTGGGCTGATGTGGTCTCAATCAGCGCCAAATTCCAGTAACAATCGCCAAGCATTCGCTGACTGTACATGATGAATACATCGTAAGCTTACCTTGAAATTCATGACTACGAAGCGCTGGTTCATGCAGTGAATTCGTAAATTCGGGTAGCGGTTTGGACGAACTCGTCAGTTTCCAGGCTAAAAACACTCGGAGCACTTGCAGTAGTCTCCACGACTCGTTCGTTACGCTTCTCCACTTTGCACGGCAGTGGAGCCCTCACTCAAATTTGGCAGAGCTGGAAGAACCTACCCAAGCGGTCCGCCCAACATCATGCTGGTGAACGGCGTGGACATCTCCATGCTGGAGGGCTGGATGATCA
The DNA here is from genome assembly GCF_000149755.1 of Phytophthora sojae. Classification (NCBI taxonomy): domain Eukaryota; phylum Oomycota; class Peronosporomycetes; order Peronosporales; family Peronosporaceae; genus Phytophthora; species Phytophthora sojae. Next base: position 1,105,371 of record NW_009258127.1, on the reverse strand, counting down.
AGATCAACAGCAACCCCAGCTTCTTCGGCAAGAACATGAACCGCCGCTGGTTCAAAGTCGGCTTCGTGCCGGGCCCCGGCTCCGAGAAGAAGCTCGTCATCTCCTACTCCACCAGCAAGTGCGTCCGTCAACCAACCTTGAGTGTACATCTTGACCCCAGTCTCCTCATCCTGCTCCTCCCTTTAAACTGTGTAGAACGGCTAAAGACCCTCGCGGTTGGCTCTACGTCGAAGACGTCAGCGGCATCTACTGCCGTCGGGTGAGCCTCAACTGCATCAGAGTTTGTTGCAGGCTCCAGGCCGCTCATAGTTAGCTGCCTTTGTGTTGTTGCAGGAGATGATTGAGATCGTGTCTCCGTCACGCACGCTTCGACTGAAAGGGGAGACGGCGGTCGAGCACCGCCTGTGGTCGGACAGCCTCTACAAGCTCTGCAATCCTCCGCCCAAGTCTGCGACCGCTGTGGTCCAGACCACGCCTGCAGTGGCCGAGCCGAGGCAAGAACGCACTCCCCGTCGATCCCAGCGAGAGACCAAGCAGGCGGACGAAAAGGAGGCCGAAGACCGAGCGCAACGCAAACAGCGACAGCGATCGGATCGCGACCGAGAGCGAGAGCGAGAGCGTGATCGTCGCCCCGTGGAAGACGACGACCGCGAGCGAGGAAGTCGATCCGCACGGTCGAACCGACAGCGAGAAGACAGTGACAGGGAAAATCGTCGTCGAGAGCGTGAACGGTCCCATGGCCGTGATCGCAGCCGTGGACACAGCCCCAGAGACGACTACGACGATCGCGATCGTGACTCACGGAAGCGCCGCTCTCCGTCGCCCAAGCAGCGCGCCGAACCAAGACGAGAACAACGTGAAGAACGCGAGTCTTCCCGCCGTTCACCCCGAGAGCGAGAGGAGGAGAGAGCGAGCGCCAGAGCAGCTCGACAGCCTGAGCCCAGCAATCGCCCCAGTGAGTACGAGCACAGCGACGACGACAGCAGCGAAGACGACCGAGCCGACAGTCCTCGCCCCTCGACCAACAGCAGCACGCGCAGCTTGCTCGTAGCTCAGATCAAGTCCGGCTCGTCCTTCGAAGGAGACATCGGGGCCCAGTGCAAGAACGTCATCTCCGACAGCGAAGAGGAGGAGGAAGACGACGCCTACCACTACGAGAAGAAGGAGGAAGATCCGGAAGGGGACGAGAGTCCTCGTGAGCCTGTCACAACCTCCACCAACGCGCTTGACGAAGACACTTCTCGTGACGAACTGGAGCAGATGAACCCCGAACGAATTCCAGCGGCCAAACCTCCCAGTAAGCGCGTGACCTCCGACTACTTCGACTCGGACGAGGAGGACAACGATCAACCAGCCCCACCACCAGCGAAGAACGCGGCCGCCCGTGATGACCCCAAAGCTCCAGTATCCAGCGTCGCAGCCGACAACAACTTCGTCCATGACGACTGGGACGCCGAAGAAGAGGAGCCTACGTCGTCAGCACCCGCGTCCAAGTCTTCATATCCGGTACGGCTCTATCTCTTGTATCCACTCGCACCATGTGATCAATGCTAACCTCTTGCGAACTTGATCCTTATAGGCTGCTGTAGGGAGCGGAGGTGTTGCTGCAGACGCCAACTTTGTGCACGACGACTGGGACGATTAGTCCACGTAGTTGCCTACATGTATCGCTGAACGCCCTCTCTTCTAGCTTCACCGGACCTGGTACGACAACAACGCATGAATACAAAACAAGCTGGTTATTCCTTGAAAAAGTAGCTCATGGTCCATCCATCCCTTTAAAAAACAAACAAACAAAAGGTTATTGAGTTAGTTAAAACGGATTGAGAGGCACCTTCGTGCTGATGAAGTAATAGTGTCTGGCCACGAGATGAGTCAACGCGGCTTCTTTTAGAGACGCGAGTTGGTGATCACTTGATGATAGTTCGCGCTTGTAAGCTCCTCGTATTTGTCCTTGGCTCGGTTGAAGACCCACAGACGATCCGATATCTTGGACGGGTCCATTCCCTCCTTGCGGAGCTTGGCCTTCTCCTGCTTCATGGTGCCGGTGACGGACATCGTCTCCAGCTTTCGGATGAACAGAGGCATCGCGTACGATGGTAGTCGCTGCTTGACGAACTGCGCGAACTCGGTCAAGTCAAACGACTTCCCGTCGAACACCATAGCGGCCATGCAGGCGCGGCCCTCGTTGCCCGGCACCTCGACGCCGTCGATGCAGATCTCTCTCAGCCCCGGGAACTTGGACACGGCCTCGGCCACTTCATTGGTGGCCACATTCTCCCCCTTCCAGCGGAAGGTATCGCCCACCCGGTCGACAAAGTGCCAGCAGTGCCGCTCGTCCTCCTTGAACAAGTCGCCCGTCCGGAAGTACATGTCGCCCTTCTTGAACACATCGGTCAGCACCTTCTTGCTGGACTCCTTCGTGTTCTTGTAGTAGCCCTGGAATCCTCGCGCGGGGTCCTTCCGGTTCACTTTGACGATCAACTCACCTGGTTCATTAATGGCACAGCACTGGAGGAAGCCCTTCTTGTTGCGGATGTAGTCGTCCTTCTCGACGTCGTAGCGGACGATTGCCACACCAGTGACCACGTTGTTAATAAACCCGCGACGGCCGAGGTGGCCCTGGTCCGCCTTGGTCGTGCACGCGTTCAGCATGCCCATTGGCCCCTCTGTCGACCCGTAAAACTCGTACACGGACGGAATACCGAAGCGTTCCTGGAACGGGGCCCACACATCGGGCCGCAGGCCATTTCCGAAAGCTGCGCGCACGTGGTTCTCCTTGTCGTTCGCCTTGGCCGGCGCATTCATCAGGTATCGGCACATCTCACCGATGTACTGGATCACCGTGCAGTCGTACGCGCGCACTTCGTCCCAGAACTTGGTGGTCGAGAACCGCCGCGAGATGCACAGCGTCGCGCCCGAGAAGATCATCATACCGACTGCCAAGTTGCCTCCGGACGTGTGGTAGAGCGGCAGCGCGCAGTACAGTCGGTCGTACATGGACAAATGCATCGAGTACTTGAAGGCCAGCGAGCGCAGAATGATGCTGAAGTGGTTGACCCGAGCGGCCTTGGGCAAACCGGTTGTGCCGCTCGTGTAGATGAGCAGCGCCATGTCCGACGTCGAGATCTTGGCGTCCCTGCGAATGGACTCCGGCGGCCGCTCCGTGTCCATCTTCTTGAGCTCCTCGTCCAGCGAGAAGGCCCTCGGTAGGAACTCGGCCGCAGCTTGAGCAGTCAAATTCCCTGCTCAAAAGACCACAACAACGGCCTAGCATTAGTCCACTTGGCCGCATAGTAGCCAGGCTCCGCGCTGTTCCTACCGTCTCCGTAGATGTAGAAGTCCATGTCCTGCAGCTGGCCAGCCACTTGCTCGAGCTTGCCGGCCAGCTCCTGGCCCACGATCATAAACTTGGTGTGCGCGATCTTGGCGCAGTGCACCAGGCCGTCCAGCTGCAGGTGCGTGTTCAGCAGGGCCGTGACGACGCCGATCTTGGCCAGCCCGAGCCACACGATCACGAACTCGGGCCGGTTCTCCATGAGCAAGGCCACGGTCTGGCCGACCTGGAGGCCGTGCTGCAGGCCCCAGCGGGCAACGCGGTTGGCCGCTTCGTCGGCCTCGCGGAAGCTCAGCACGCGGTGGCCGAACTGCATGCAGGGCTTGTGCGGCCACTTGGCCACGCTCTGCTCGAACAGGTCCGGCACCAGCGTGCCGTTGCGCGCGTAGCGCTTGGCCTGCAGCAGCGCCACGGCCTGCATGCCCGAGTGGTACAGGTCCGACGAGATGAGCAGCTTCTGGTCCACGTAGTAGCCGAGCGCGGCGGCGCCGGCCACGGCCAGGAACTTGGTGGGCACGCCGAAGGGCAGCTCCGGCAGCGCGGCCAGCGCCTCGGACACCACGGGCAGGCTGCACACGGCGTCCGACACGCTGGACCACGCGTCGGCCACGGACGGCAGGCCGGACGGCAGCAGGTCCGTCATGACGGCTCGGCGGCAGATTGAAGAGTGACCGATGTGCGGAGATCTGGTCGAAGCGGAACCATCTGGTTTATGTGGGTGACACACGTCCCCTGGATCACACCAACATGGCTCGGTCGGCGCGGGTGTACGCGGCGCTGGGCACGAACCTCGGCGACAAGGTGGCCAACCTGGAGCATGCGCTGGCCATGCTGAGCGCCACGGTGGGGCCCGTGGAGGCCACGTCGCGCCTGTACGCCACGGCGCCGCAGTACGTGGAGGACCAGCCGGTCTTCCTGAACCTCGTGGCGCGGCTGCACACGACGCTGGCGCCCGCCGAGCTGCTGGGCGCCTTCAAGGCCATCGAGCGCGACATCGGCCGCACGCCGTCGCTGCGCTGGGGCCCGCGCCTCATCGACGTGGACATCCTGCTGTACGACGACCAGCAGCTGGCCGTGGACACGGCCGACGGGCCGCTCATCGTCCCGCACGAGCGCATCATCGAGCGCGACTTCGTGCTGGCCCCGCTGTGCGACCTGGCCCCGGAGCTGCTGCACCCAGTTCTGGGCCAGTCCATGCGGACGCTGTACGACCGACTGCAGGCCGGCGAGCAGCGCTACGTGGCCCCGGTGCCCATGCTGCCGGCGCACAAGGCCGCGCCATGGGCCGTGGGCAGCAAGACCTTCGTCATGGGCATCGTCAACGTCACGCCCGACAGCTTCAGCGACGGCGCCGAGCTGGACACAGCCACAGCTGCCGTGCAAAAGGCCCTGGAGATGGAGCGTGCGGGAGTGGACATCATCGATATCGGCGGGGAGTCCAGTCGCCCCGGGGCCAAGCCCGTGACGCAGGAGGAGGAGCTGCAGCGAGTGCTGCCCGTGATCCGAGGCATCCGTGAGCAGAGCGAGGTGGCCATCTCCATCGACACGACCAAGGCAGAAGTGGCCCGGCAAGCTATTGAAGCGGGAGCGAACATTGTGAACGACATCTCGGCCGGGTTGAAGGACCCAGACATGTTCGCGACGGTTGCCAAGCTGCGGGTTCCGATCGTGCTGATGCACATGCGGGGCACGCCCCAAACGATGACTGGGCTCAAGGAGTACGACGACGTGGTGACTGAAGTGGAAGAAGTGCTGAAGGAGCGTGTGGCCGCTGCGGAGGCCGCGGGGATCTTCCGCTGGAACATCATCGTGGACCCGGGCATTGGCTTTGCCAAAGCGCGCGTCTTGAACCTGAAGCTGCTGCGGAAGCTATCGACGGTGAAGCAGGCGTGCCATGACCTGCCGATGCTTGTGGGGTCCTCTCGCAAGGGCTTCATTGGCGAGATCTGTGGGCGTCCAGACCCGAAGGACCGTGCTTGGGGCACCGCCGCCACGTGCTGCGCTGCCATCGAGCAAGGAGCTGACATTCTGCGCGTTCACGACGCAGCCGAGATGGTCGATGTGGCCAAGATGTCGGACGCCATTTGGCGCGAGGAGTAGAAGTACGTACAGTACAGTAGTTGCACCGCCTTACCACTTTAGACTTGATCAACACTGGCGCAGCGTCTACAATGCCACGACATGCAAATATGATGTCAACTTCAGCTTAGCTCGCTTTTTGCATTTGCATCTCATCCCATCACAACCATGGATGAGGCTGGGACCGATAAACCGATGGACACGGTGAGTGCTCGGATTCCAATGGAGGTTTGAGCCTCTTTGCTAGCGAAGCCGTCGTTATCTTCTGCAAGCGCAACGACATCTGCCGCGTAGCTTGTCAATCATGCGTAACGTGGAGGTCACCGCTTTGACAAAGACCATCACAACACCGCCATTGCAACCGAACAGGTTGCTAGGAGCGACAGCACACTACGAAGCTCTCAAAGAAGTACTTTATTCTTCTCAATAAGCATATATAGGAAGCACCACGAGCTGCTCCTGGAGCTCTACTCCACTACAAATAACGAGAGGCTTGCACCGCAGACGTTAACTGCTGCGCCGACTGCTTCTCGACAACTTAGGCCTCGTTGAGGATGGTCGTCTTGACGATGCGGCCCGTGACCACGTACGGGTCCATGTTGGACGCCGGGCGACGGTCCTCGAAGTAGCCCTTGCCCTCGGCCTCCGCCACGCGCGGGATGCGGATCGACGCGCCGCGGTTGGCCACGCCGTACGAGAACGTGTCCATGCTGGCCGTCTCGTGGCGGCCCGTCAGGCGGCGCTCGTTGCCCGTGCCGTACGCCGCGATGTGCTCCTTGTGCTTGAGCTTCATCTTCTCGATGGCCTCGATGATCTTGGCCATGCCGCCCTCCTCGCGCATCGCCTTGGTCGAGTAGTTGGTGTGGCAGCCGGCGCCGTTCCAGTCGCCCGGGATCGGCTTGGGGTCCCACGACACGTTCACGCCGAAGTCCTCGCACACGCGCAGCAGGATGTAGCGCGACATCCACAGGTGGTCGCCCGACTCGATGCCCGTGCACGGACCCACCTGGTACTCCCACTGGCCGGGCATCACCTCGGCGTTGATGCCGGAGATGTTGATGCCCGCGTACAGCGACGCGCGGTAGTGCGCGTCCACGATGAGGCGGCCGAACACCGAGTGCGCGCCGGCGCCGCAGTAGTACGGGCCCTGCGGGCCGGGGAAGCCGCCCTTGGGCCAGCCGTACGGCGTCACGCCGTCCTTCTCGAACAGCGTGTACTCCTGCTCGATGCCGAACCACGGCTCCTCGCCCTTGGCCGCCTCCATCACGCGGGCCGCGTCGGCGCGCGTGTTGTTGGCGATGGGCGTCATGTCGGGCTTCAGGCAGTCGCACAGCACCAGGATGTGCTTGCCGCGGCGGAACGGGTCCTTGAAGATGGCCACGGGGCGCAGCAGCACCTCCGAGTCCTCGCCCGGAGCCTGGCCCGTGCTCGAGCCGTCGAAGTTCCACACCGGCAGGTCGGCGATCGACTTGACGTCCTTGGTCAGCGTCTTGGTCTTGCAGCGCAGGTCCTGGCCCGAGCCGCCGATCCACACGTACTCGGCGAGCGTGACGCTGCCGGTGTCGAGCGTCATGTACTGGTCGTAGACGGCGCGGTCGAGCTTGCTCATGGTGCTGGGGGGGAGTGGGGGGAGGCTTGGAACTTGCTTGTCGAAGGCAAATCGGGCAATGACGCTGCCTGCGCCGGCGGAAGCGGAAGCGAAAGATCGGAGCTTGGGGACTGACCACCATGGGAGGAGAGGGGCGACGTGGGGGATAGCATACGCAAATCAAGTGTACCTTGGAGACGGGCCTCGTTTCGTTGAGCTGGTCTGCCCTCCCCTTGACGTCACGGTCGGAAAGAAACGGGAGACTGTGAGAATTAATACGTTTGAGGACCATAGTGAACCTAAGGTGTGGCTAAGGTCTAAAGTGAGCCTTGGCTTGATAGGCTCTCCCTAAGGACGAGCCGTCTCGACACGAGCAGCGACTAAGGAAGCAGCGCGACTACTCCAAACGTTACGCGGGCAACTTGACAGCGCGGCATAATCGTTGGGGTCGCGAAATGGCGATCTGCAGCTCGGCAGACGGCGGAGGTCGTGTCTGTCCCGATTTTGATTGTCTTCGGTGCGTCTGAGTCGCTTGGAACAGCGTAATGACCCATCTCATAGCGCTGTTTGTGCATTGTCGCCTGCCGGAATGCGAAAACAACCCCAGAGCTAGATGTACATGTGGACACCGCCGCAGCATAGCCATCCATCCTCGTGTTGAAACGCCAAAATCATCAATGCTCAAAGCCACGCGGCGATGAGTCACGCACTAGTTGCCTTATTAGCAAAGTTGCAACCCGCTTACTTGACGCTAGGGCTTGCGTCCTCTCGGGTGTCGGCAAATGGCTACACCTTTTTCACTTGGTCCCAGTATACGTGTGCTAGCGTTGCAAAATCAGAGTGGGAGCGGACTTCAACTTGCCTGCGAGAATCCATTCTCAGATGGTGCAGTCTATGTCAGAGCCGACGCGCTGTGCGTCACGCCAATAAAAAAGTCGCGGCCCGGCTTTGCGTCGTTGCTTTTGTTGCGGTGCAGGACTGCACGCAGTCTGCCGAGCACCGGCTTGCTGTTTAGATGTGCTCGCTGGGTGGAGGCAGATTGGACGCCGACGTGCAGGCTGTGGCCCGCAGCGCCGGCGGCCGCAAGGAAATTTGCTGTGCTGCTTGGCGCTGGCGGTGCGCGCGGCAGTCGCGCAACTGACGCGCGCGCGCTCCGGTGCTCACCGGCACCGATCCGTTTGAGACAACGCGCGACTCAGCTCCGAAACTGAAGCTGGTCGCCCTTGTTATGCAGAGCTTGAAAACACGTGAGTCCGGCCTGGGACTGACTCCACGGTGAGCTGGATGACGGCGGAGCCGAAGGCTCGAGCGCCTGCAGGCTCGGCAGCGGAGACATTGGTACTGTAGCGGAGACTTTGGACCCACCCCCAAGAGCTGCTTCTGCTTGCTCGCCCGCCTTGCGCTGCAGGCAGCAGCCTCACACTGCAGATTGCACAAACGAAGGCACCATCTGCGGCGGTCGCGACATTGCAGAATCCTCTGGACGCTGGCCGCGGCGGCGCGCTCCGCAACATCCATGACGTGTCTCCGAGTAGCGCTCGGCGTGTTCGGCGGCGGCTGGGGCTTCTCCTGCGCGCGAGAATCTCTACTGTACGATCTATCGCAAGCTGGCTTGGGCGATCCGGAAGAGCGCGCGCGCTTTGAATCACAATCTTCAGTCGGCACCAAGCAGCCTGGACATCATCAAGGTGGCGAACCAACTTGCCGGCGTCTTGGCGGCACGAACGCGCAACGAGCAGACTCGCCTCGAGCCATGCAAAGGCAAATCGAGCCAAGCCCGGCGCAGAGACCCTCGCCACGTATGTGCCGCGCAATGATTGGCACGCGCAAGTTGAAGTGGCTGTCCGCGCCCAGTTTCCTCCAATGAGCACCGTCGAAATCCAAAACCGCACCCTTTCTACTGCCGGCCAAAGGATCCCGGGCCGTGCCGGCGCACCGGCACCGGCATTCGTGTGGTCATTGTGCAATTTGCCTTCCAGCAGCCCAAGCTCCAAGCCTCCAAGCCTTCACTTCTTCCTCCTACACCACCATGAGCAAGCTCGACCGCGCCGTCTACGACCAGTACATGACGCTCGACACCGGCAGCGTCACGCTCGCCGAGTACGTGTGGATCGGCGGCTCGGGCCAGGACCTGCGCTGCAAGACCAAGACGCTGACCAAGGACGTCAAGTCGATCGCCGACCTGCCGGTGTGGAACTTCGACGGCTCGAGCACGGGCCAGGCTCCGGGCGAGGACTCGGAGGTGCTGCTGCGCCCCGTGGCCATCTTCAAGGACCCGTTCCGCCGCGGCAAGCACATCCTGGTGCTGTGCGACTGCCTGAAGCCCGACATGACGCCCATCGCCAACAACACGCGCGCCGACGCGGCCCGCGTGATGGAGGCGGCCAAGGGCGAGGAGCCGTGGTTCGGCATCGAGCAGGAGTACACGCTGTTCGAGAAGGACGGCGTGACGCCGTACGGCTGGCCCAAGGGCGGCTTCCCCGGCCCGCAGGGCCCGTACTACTGCGGCGCCGGCGCGCACTCGGTGTTCGGCCGCCTCATCGTGGACGCGCACTACCGCGCGTCGCTGTACGCGGGCATCAACATCTCCGGCATCAACGCCGAGGTGATGCCCGGCCAGTGGGAGTACCAGGTGGGTCCGTGCACGGGCATCGAGTCGGGCGACCACCTGTGGATGTCGCGCTACATCCTGCTGCGCGTGTGCGAGGACTTCGGCGTGAACGTGTCGTGGGACCCCAAGCCGATCCCGGGCGACTGGAACGGCGCCGGCTGCCACACCAACTACTCGACCAAGGCGATGCGCGAGGAGGGCGGCATGGCCAAGATCATCGAGGCCATCGAGAAGATGAAGCTCAAGCACAAGGAGCACATCGCGGCGTACGGCACGGGCAACGAGCGCCGCCTGACGGGCCGCCACGAGACGGCCAGCATGGACACGTTCTCGTACGGCGTGGCCAACCGCGGCGCGTCGATCCGCATCCCGCGCGTGGCGGAGGCCGAGGGCAAGGGCTACTTCGAGGACCGTCGCCCGGCGTCCAACATGGACCCGTACGTGGTCACGGGCCGCATCGTCAAGACGACCATCCTCAACGAGGCCTAAGTTGCCGCACCCTCCTCTTTATTTGCAATGGACTAAGGCCGTCGCTGGCCTTCGAATCAATTGAAGGGCTCCAGGTGGCCAGATAGATACTCACTCCCCATAACTCCATTCTAATCAAAACCAAAACTGAATTAAGCTCTACTTTATGGTCAAGCAAGCCCAGTAGCAGCCGAGGTGGGGGGGGGTGATGCCTCTACTCGCTGTCGGTCCTGCTGCGCTTGTGCTTCTTCTTGTGGCTCTTCTTGTGGTGGCTGTGCTTCCTGGAAGACCTCTTGTGTCGACGGCGCGAGTCGTCGCTGCTGTAGCCACTCGAGTCCGAGTCCGAGTCACTCTCACTGTCGCTGGACCTGTGCTTCCTCTTCCTGCTGGACGACGACGAGTGCTTGTGCTTCTTCTTCCGCCTCTTGCGGCGCTCCTCGTCCTCCTGGTCCGAGTCGTCCGAGTCGGCGCCGTAGATGGCGGCCAGCGCCTGCGGGTTCAGGCCGCTGCCCGTCACGTCCGCCTTGGCCAGCTTGGATCGCGACTTGTGCGACTTCTTCATCGACTTGTCGCGCGACGCGTCCAGCTGCTTGCGGAAGTCCCTGGTGTGCTGCTTGGACGGGTCTCGCTCGGCCTCGGCCTGCAGCTTCTGCAGCTTGGAGCCCACGAGCTGCTCGTACATCTTCTGCAGCGTCGACTCGGCGTTCGCGCTCTTGACCATGGAGCGGCCGTGGTCCTGGCCCCGGTGGCGCTTGCACGTGCCCGTGTAGCACTGCGGACACGTCGACATGGTCCTGCCGAGAGACGTCGATGAGACCAATGGAGAACTGTGTGCCTCAATTGTGTGACGCTTAAAATTTGGTCTGGAGGACTAAACTGAGGCCACAATTTTTGGTCCAAGAGCTTGAATGTCCTCCTGGACAGAATAGAAAAGGATGAAAGTATTTCTTGGTGATTGTGTGCAGCTAACAGTAAGCTGGGACCATTCTGCAATTGTAAGACCAACAGCGAACGCACAAGGAAGACACGAGCAAGCTGAACTGGGTTCCCGCTGCCCACGCCTGCGCTCTCCTCACACGGCTCGCGCTTCACATCGCCGCCCCTGTGCGGCTGCAACTCGTGCTTGCTGCTGCACGACGAGATTTCCGAGCACACCTGCGTAGGTACCGGTAGCAGTAAGTAGTGTACTCCGCAAACATGTTCGTGATTTTCACAACACACTTACTTACAGTTCGTGTTGTTTGCAAACGCGTTTGTATGTTTGCTGCTCTATCACTAGCAGATCAAATTAATGGCTACTGTTCGAGGGGTCATCCTTACTTTTGAGTACATTTCACGGACTTTCGAGGAATTAGTACTGTGCCCGGACTTCCGAGTACGTAAACTTCATTTAAACTCGTGCGCTGCGTCAACTTGGAACTATTGACTAAACTCTAAAGACGTTGCTTATTGGGATGCCATTCACGAACAAAAATAACGTGCTACAAACCCTTCAGGGCAAATTATCTTTTTTTTCTGCTAGATGGCGCTTGAACTCTCTATTAGCTTACTCATGTCCGCGGATCGATGCGTCACTTCCTCAGGTGCATTCACATTGTATCCTCCTCTGGCCTGGTACAAGGTGGCGATGCTGGACGTGGCATCTTTCTTAAGTCGCATTATGTGGAATTACTCAGAAGTCAGTGAAGTCTACTCACAAGTAAGTAGCAGCCGTTGTCGAGTCCAGAATCCACGTACGCACAACGGCGTAGCAAGAGTAATCTAGTGCTGCTTATTTTGAAGAGATCATGGTTGGTGTAACGAAGAAGACCTTCGCGTGCAAGGCAGCTTCCGACAAGTGACAAGAGCTTCAACCCTTTTTAGTTCAAGATAAATACTTAAGTAGTTTTTAAAAAAAATGCCAAACTCCACAAACATGCAAACCATATTCACAACACACTAGCAAACAGCTTGCAAACACTAGTGTTATATACAGTTAGTGTTTGCGTGAACACTATGTAGCACGTCTTCTGCGCTGGGCCTTCACCTGCTTACCTACCTGCCTCGGCTACGGTAATGCTAGCAGATGATGGCTCGTCAGTTGGCTGGGCGCGTGGCGATCCAGTCCAGCGAGAAGCTGCTGCTGCTGCCGTCGTCGTCGAAGAAGCGCATGTTCTGGGCCTTCGCCCACGCTGTTCAATGAAGGCCAGGTATATGTATTATATACACGTAGCTCCGCCGGGCCTTCACGCCTGCTTCAAAATTGGGCTCTCCTCCTGGGGATTCAAAAATGCGTGGGGGTCTCTGTGGCTATTGTGGCAGACGTCGAATGCCACCAGGAACGGCTAGCAAACTCCTAGGTTGGGAGTCCAAGTGCCTTGGCTTTCGCTACAAATATTGAAGTGCCCGAATGTGTCAGTTGCCATAGTCGTACTCGCATACCAGTTTCAGCGAGGCCGACGAAGCGAACAACAATTGGGGACCGCGTTTACAGAATTTGCATCATCTACGTTGTCCCTGGATTTCTCTTGAGCGACTTTCCTGCATGCCGCCACCACAGCTAGATCAACGCGTGAACGCGTCGCGCACGTCGTACATGCACACAAATCATGCAGTTCCACAGACCATTTTCTCAATACCCGCCCGACGTAAAGGAGCTTTCACTTTCAAAGCAGCGATCAAAATTTATTGATTACGGGTCTTAATGGCGCGTGCAGTTTGTGCTGCGCTCATTGCCGCGCTGCTCAATTTGATACGAGTTCATTCTTTAATTTGACCCCCCACAACCACCACCACCCCACGCGTCAGCCACAACAATCCTAGCACCTATGAAGATTTTCCAGACTGTGATCACTTTTGCTGTGCTGTCACTGCTGGAGCCAACGCAACAACTTCGGAGAAGCGCAACCTTCGCTACAAGATACCTGTTAATTGCGGCCAAAGAAACCGTGAGCCTATATGCCAAGGTGATTGAATGGAAGTAAGTTTCTTCTACGGCAGATCGAAATTCATGCTATTCTACCGTTCAACCATCTTTGCACTTTATAATTCGAATTTGAGTTAGTAGGGAAATGCTAGTGCTGGGTTCGTTCACGCGCTAAGACAATTCGCCAGTTCCGTATGAAGTCGTGGAGGACCCGTACGTCGCCATAGGAGCCGGCTGGAAGCGGCGCCACACCAAATACGCGCTGGACACGAAGAGGTTGAACAGGCCGCAGGTCACCCACACGTGGCGTTTCTGCGCGAGCAGCACACCGGACAGCACCAAGATCTTGGGTAGCGTGATCGCCCACGCGCCGGTGTTGCCGAACGGCACCACGAACGGACGCTCGGTGTCCTTCTCGATGTACTTGAGACGCAGGAACGCAAAGAACTCGAGCAGCAGCGTGAGACTGTAAATCCAACATTCAATCGGTTAGTGAAAATAGTGCACGCAGCATCAGAGGAAATGCGCAAAACAGCCACGTACTTGTTGAAGAAGGTGTCAAGCACCACCAAGAACTCGAACGAGAAGTTCATGAGCACGCCGGTGGTCATGGTCTGGAAGATCACCGCCGCAATGGGCGTTCCAAAGCGCTTCCACTCGATAGAGAGGAAGGAGGGAAGCATCTTGTAGTCCGCCGTCGCCCACAACGCTCGAGAGCTGCACGCCATCACGACGTTGAACTCGCCCAGGGTCGCAACGACTGCAGCCATACCAACCCACACGCCCAGCCACGGAGCGATTGCCATGGCGATGGTCTCCAGAGAGCCTTCGTGCCACTGCGAAAAGTCCGATTGCACCATGATGCCAGCACCAACTACAAATGAATATAATTACAGAGAAGAGATGTGAGTCTATGAGACCTCAGAGCTAGCTGCCCACTACAGGTGTGCATCATACCTGGGAAGGCGTAGTTAATAGTAATAAGACCCATCGCGATCACGATGGCAATCGGGTAGGTTCTGCCACCGTCCTTGACTTCGCCAGCGACGCAGCCAAGTGAGTCCCAGCCTGCAGTACATCATACACCCACGTCAGTCACGAGCAGCACCCCATCACATCGTACTTCTGCGTTGCATCACACACCTTGATAGTTCCACAGAATCGTCGACAGGAACAGCGACCAGTCGATCTGCGGCGCCACGCTGCCCCACGTTGCGAGGTTGAAGGTCTCAATGGACAAAGGCTCCAACACAAACGGCGCGAGTACGAAGAGCGACATCAGCACTGACGCCATCGCCACCGCGCGCATGCCCACGGCGTTCGACGTGAACACCAGCAGCAGCGCCGAGCACTTGACCAGCCACTGCTCCGTGCCCGACAGCGTGTAGCCATAACCCGACGCCAAGAACGCCTCGACGTAGCTGCAGAACAGCACGGGGTACGTGGGCAGGTCGCAGACGTTGCTGGCGATGCTGTTGAAGGCATTCACCCAGCCCGCGTACTGGCCCAGTCCGCGGCGCACCCACAGAATGTAGCCCCCGTTCTCGTCTATCATCGAGCTGAGCTCTGCCGTCTGCAACCACCAATTCACAACAATAGTCAGCCCCTTATGTCCGTCCATCGAGCTTCAACTACAGCCAGGCCCTCTCAACCCCAACTCACCATCAGAGCCTGTGGCAGCCCCCACGTGAACGGCAGCAGCACGACCGCCAGCAGAACGGGGTACGCGCCCGCGGCTCTCACCGCATCCTCGACGCCGAACGGCCCGGCGGCCACGGCGAAGTAGGCGATGAAGCCGAGCGTGATGTGGTTGATGGTGCGCGCCTTGGAGCGCCCCTGCCTGCGCGCCTGCTCCTCGATCTCCACGTACTCGCGCTGGCTCTCCAGCAGGTGGTGCTCGCCCAGCGGGCTCGGGAGGTTGCGCCACGACTTGAGCGGCGAGCGGTCGGCCGAGGACGGCGGCACCAGGTGCAGGCGGTGGCTCTCGTCGCGCGAGTCGAAGCGCGTGCGGATGGCCGGGCGCCCCCCGGGCTCCGAGCTGTTGGTGGTCGTCATGCTTTCCTGACTCTCTTCGCTGTGCCTCGCTTGGCCAATGCACCTCCTTCCCTTCAGGCTGCTCCGTTACGACTCCGTCTCATCAAGGTGAGACCTGCCTGACTGGTCCCACCACCTTTCTGGTTCCGAAAAAGCTCACTTTGTGTACGCCACATGAAAGGGAATGTTGCGGGAACGTTGTGACTTTAGTACGACACACCACGCGCAACACATCAGCGCCGTCGAGCCTGCACCAGTCATTTGTGTCAAGTGCCGATGCGGCTTCCGGCAGGTCAGTTGCCAATTCGACGCCGAGACGATAGAAAGCTGTGTGTGCCCTACGTGGCGTGCTCATCCAACAGCCCGCTTGCACCCTCCCACGTGTGCGAGTGGGTATAGTATGCAGCAGAAAGCGAGCGTTGCGGTGCGAAGGCGTGGGGAAGTGCATTCCCTGCGTCCGGAAGCCGCATGCACTGCTGCGTCGCTTGCTCTGGCGCCGTCCGTTCAAGTCTGATGCGGCGGTCGTACATGTCTGTCACGAGTCTCTCTCTCTGTGCATATGGGTACCTGCCCCCGATTCCATTGTTGCAAGATACACTCTGTTCTTTTCTTCGCCAGTAGAAAAGTCCAATTTTTTTCACTTGCTAGAGCGATACCATTCTCAACTCACCGCCGCGCTCATCTCTTCCAAAGAGTCAGTGGGCGCAATGGTCTTAAGAGTGGTGACATACTTGTCGAAAACAACAACAAATGCATGGTTATTCATTGGAAATGAGAGATCGAAGTGAGGAAGAAAACCTTTGTGGAGATATTCAATGACCTACACAAATGACTACAATTCTCTGATCGATCCGAGTCAAGTCACGCGGGTAAAGTGTGTCGCCTGTGCCAACCGATACTTTAGCTGAGGAATGTTAGCCTCTCATGCTTGGACATGGCAGTTCTTGGTTGCCGACAACCTCACAGCAGTCCACAATAACTTACAGCTAGCATGAAAACGATTGCATCAAAGTCGGAAAGTTTACTTGATTCATAGCACGAAGCTCGTAGACACCATTGCCTGTGAGGACATCGTAAAAAGCCTTTGCAAAACACCTCGTGGCTGGCAAAAGGGTATTGGGTTGTGCTACGAATAGATGCTACAGCACTTACATGCAAAAATAATCAGAGATGGCTTACTCGAAGACGCAGGACACTCGGATAGAGCCGGCCTTGACGGCGTCGGGCGGCAGGTTGTCCATGTCACCGGCCGAGGTAATCGAGCGGATGGACAGCGACCGGGACGACGTCGCAGAGCCCGTAACCTCGATCTTCACGGTGAGATAGCCGACCAGCTGACCCGACTGGTCCTTTAGAACCAGCTCCTCAGTCGATGCTGGCGCGTTGATCCGGGACGCATCGATCTCCAACGTCGCAGAGCCGAGGCGTGCGTCCACGAGCATGCTCTTGTCCTTGAGGGAAACGACTAGCCTCGAGTCGGCGCCGCTGCGGTGCAGCTCCTTCGCGGTCAACGGGAACGTGAAGCTCTCTCCCCACGAGGCGTTGCCCACCTGCTCCTTCTTCTGATTCTTCGTGAACGACATCTTGGCAGTGTTCGTGCGGTTGGCGTCCTTGCCCACGTGCACAGAGATGTACGGGGAAATGTTCGGCGTACGGCTTCCTAGGTTGCCCAGGCCAAGTACGCCACCACCCGTCGAGCTCGTGACCACCATATCACGCAACGCAAGCACCGTAACAAGAACCTGGTGCTTCTCGTCGCCCAACGACGCTGCGTGGGTTGCCTTGGAGCTGTTCTTCTTCAGCATGACAAGTGGGTAGTCCTTCTCTTCAATCACATGACTCACGTTTTTCTTCGTGTTGCTAGGCTTCACTTGCGTGTGCACCCACTGAGCCAGGTCCGACGAATACTCGGGCGGCTTGAAGTCGTCCTGCAGTTGTGCCATACTCAGAATGCACTTGCCAACGGTCTTCGCTACCGTGCCTCCGTACGAATCCTTCACAACGAACTGCACTTCGTTCTCGTCACCCGTGAGCGCCAGCTGCGTCTTCTCCTTCCACACCGGGTTGACTGTGTTGTAGATCACTGCAGTCTTCATCACATCCACACCGTCCACACGCGCCACACACAGCGGGTCGCACGACTTGTCACAGTCCAGACCATTCGCACCCAGCACTTCCAGATTCAACAATGTGGGCTTGTAGTGGGTTTCGTCGAACTCTGCGATTAGCTTGCCGTTCTCGACAAGCTTCGGCTTGCGACGGCGGCCGCCAAACGGGGAGCGATCCACGACTGTCGACTGA
The DNA here is from genome assembly GCF_000149755.1 of Phytophthora sojae. NCBI lineage: Eukaryota > Oomycota > Peronosporomycetes > Peronosporales > Peronosporaceae > Phytophthora > Phytophthora sojae. The sequence continues at coordinate 1,088,048 of NW_009258127.1, read as the reverse complement.
ACACCCAGCGCAAGACTGTGGGACGTAGACGTAAGTCCCTTTAGCAAAACGACACCAGGGCCTGCAATGCCCTGTACCGTGCCCTGCACAAGTCCGGTTACGCCGCCCTTCATCGCGCCTTCCACCGGCTTCGTGAAAATTCCAGTGAATCCGCGACCGAGATCCTTTGCAAACTTGAGGCCGGCATTGTCGTTCGAAGATGAATCGTTACCGCCCGATGCACTGGCACTGCTGTCATCGGCAAACTCGCCAACAAACTTGTCAAGCGAGCCCGTAATCTTCGCGACAGAAGATGCGCCCGATTTCACAATGGTTTTGCCCAGTACCTTCACTCCCTCACCACGCGTTTGGGCATCTCCCGTCAGCTCACCCTTCGTGATCTTCAGGAACTCGACAACGCCAGAACCCAAGTCTTCCACGAGACCGATGGGATTGCCGATGATGTCCGCACTACCGACAAGGCGGTACGCCTGCATGACACCCTGCTGGACGTAGTTCGCGACAAGCTGGCTCTGCAGGCGCTGTTTCGTGGAGAAACAGCGCACAATTACGATCTCGCTGAAACTGAATGTCGGCGAGCCGCTGAGGTTTGATCCGATAAGACCGACGACTTGGCTCAGGAAGCCAAAGATCACCGAGTGGCCACCGCCCGTAGACGATACAATGTCTTTACGCGTGATCGAATACTCCAAATCCACCGACAGGGAAGAAATACGCAAGATGTCAAAGTACACCAGATCCGTCTGGATGCCGCCTTCCTCCGTCACCAGCATGACAGGCACTGGAGGCGCGCGGCGTTGAAGTGTACGCTCTAGCGTCAAGCGCGAGCGGTGAGCCATCGTAGCATCGGACACCAGATACGGCTCAAGCAGCTTCACAAGGTTGACCAAATAATCGATATCCACCTTCACCGCAAGGTCACTCAAGCTGAACTCGAGCAGCTTGTACGTTCCCATGCGCGCTTCCAGATCAGCATCAAGCACCAACTTCACGAATGGCGTTGGCTCCTTGCCGACCGACTTGTCACTATAACCGGCGTTTACTGGGTTCATGATAACAGGGAACTTGGCAGTCGCTAACATGTTGTCCACCTGGCAATGCAACACGGAGAACGTCCACTCCAGTGAGGCAGGCGCCTTTTGCACCTTAATGACATCCACCGACGAGAAGAACACTTCTTGCGGGAATCCATCCAGCAAGGAGAAACCAAAACCATCGAAGGCGATATCGAACGAAGACGCATAAAGCATCCGCCGATGCTGGAAATCGCCCTCTCCCTCCGAGTCCTGGTTCTCTAGGAGGCTCAGTTCAAGCTCCCTTTCCGCGATTTTAAGCACACGTGTACTCTCCTCGACGACAACTTGGACAGTCAATTCAACAGGACGCGGCTTTTCGCCATCTCGCGAGACCCACATAGTAATAGGATCCAGGTACCCCACATAGTCGATGTCGTACTTCTTCGTCTGGGTCTTGGGGGCGTCCAAGTGCGAGAGGCGTAGCTCAATGTGGCGCTCCTTTGACAACGGATTGAACCAGGCAAATGCATGCCATGCACCCGATTTAATCGTGACAGCCATAGCTTTTTGTCCGCTGCTGAAGATGGAGGACTCACCCAGCTGCGCGCAGTCCACCGTGAAGGGCGTGTAATTTTCAATTCGGTACGGTGGAGCGCAAGATACGTCCGTCAGAACCACATACACGTACATGTCCACGACTTGAACACTTGCTTGGCAAATCAGATAACGTTGGCGCACAGAGGAGTAGACCTGAAGGTAAAGGTCTCCCGCCGTGTTGATCGGGATTGCAAACGACCAGTTCTTCTTGTCAGCATCGGTGCCCCATTCCTCGGAGAATGAGAACGATACGTAACGCTGGCTCTGCTCGATTGATTCACCCTTCTTCAAAGACCCAAAGTGGTACAGGGGTGTCGTTTGACCATCCTCCAGCGACAAATGTAACTGCTTTACCTCCTCTGCACTTCGCTTGTGGAACATGTCGTCGACCTTTTGCGGGTCATTGTCGTGTGATGCAAAGCTCTGAATGTACAGCTTCTGGTTCAAACGGTTCTGTACGAAGTATCGCGGACTCAATGTAACCGAGACACCCGGCTCGAACAGACCGTATAAACCTTCCATCTTCACGCTAAAGACGCTAGGACCACACACAACCTCGCCCATCGTGTTGATTGCGGTCGTGTTAACGGGCTCCGACCAGTCAGCGTTCTTCACGGCATGTTCTGACACGGAAGAAGACTTGTATGCCGTCTCCGGCATATTGCCAAGCGCCCCCCATGCTTCGGGGCGATGATTGAGATTTGCACGTGGCTTCAAACTCAAACGGTCTTGCGACAGCGATGTCATGATTGGGTAACTGAACGGTGAGCACACGCCCATGGCCTTGAAAGAACTTCGCTTCGCACCAGGCTCGGTTGATGCAAAGTCGAAAGCAAGCGAGGTGTTGTCCACAATCCAGTAGGGGCTCGAAAACCGCACGAGCCGAGGGTAACCAGGAAGCGTGATTCGGTCAATGTTGAACTTGAGCCCAGTGTCGGCGTCTACGCTTTCGCGAGACGTTGTGAACTGCTCCACACCCTTGTGAATCATCATCAAGAGCGGTTTTGACCATGGTGATGCTACGTGCTTGCCTGTACTGTGTTTCTTAGCAACCAGACGAACGGAGAGGTATCCAGGATAGCCCCCAGACACACCGGACACCTCGGTATCGTGGCCCGATTCCACGACACCACTCAATACTCCGTCGGATAGCTCCAACGAAGTCTCGCTTTGCAGTAGTCTTTCCACCTTTGCGTATTCAGTTTTCATGTCCCTCGACGAGCTAGACTTGTACTCGATAAAACGGTATTCCATTTCATACGGCAGCGAGTTGCGCACCACAAACGGAGGCAAGAGGGCCAATTCCCACTCGAAGTGCGAGCGCAGATACCAGCGACGCACAATCATGTTTGGCGTCAACTGCTTGACAATTTTCGTGCATGTTTCCTCAGTCTCGCCATAAACAATCGTACCACCTCGGCGCTGCTTCTTTTTCGCCTCACGCTCGGCTTCATGTTCATCCAGCTCCTTGATGGCCTCGGTGGATGTTAGCACGTCGTTGTTCAGCGACGTTTTTACAATCCAGTGTTCGTAATTCTCTGGACGGGCGTAAAACTCGGTGATACCCATCAGAAGCGAGAGTGGCAACGAAATGCGCTCGTTGGGCCGCAGCTTGATGGTGGGAGACTCCACAGCCTTCCTTCCCTCGCTACCGAGACTCAAGTACTTCACTTCGTAACACTCAGAACTGTGGTTGCAGAAGTAGGTGTTCGAACGCAGAACGATCAGCTGACGCTTCGGGTTTTCCAGGCGCGAAAACACTGTGACAAACAACGTTGACGGAGCTGCTTCAGCCGTGCTCACACCAACGCTGACATTTCCAAACGACGGCAACTTAACGGCAGACTTGCTCGTTCCCCACTGGTCAATTTCAAGCGAGTCCAGCGTAGCCTCACCGTCCTTGAGAGCTCCATTTTCGATATGAGCGCGATTGTGAGCTTCGACTGTGATTGTTTCGTCGCTGCCATTCAGCTTCAGAACGACCTTGCAGCCAGTAAAGTTTTGCACGAGGCAGTCGGTTTCTTTGTGCTTCTTCGCGGCTGCAGTGCTCTGGAAGCTGTCCTGGTGTTTTTGCAGGGCGTTCTGTTGGGCTTCACCGTCAAGAGCGTCCATCAAGGCGCGGTAGGTCTTCAAGACGCTCGGAGTAACATTGATCTGGAAGCGCTTGGCAGCCTCCATCAAGACAGAGAAACCATTTTCACCAGCATCAGATGAAACACCAGCAACCAGTTCCCACGGCTCAATAATGTTTTCCATATCGTTCGCGATGTCACTGTAGCATGACGACGACAACTTGAACCCGAACAGCACCGTCCATTCCGAATTGCCAGAGGTAGCCAAGCCGACCCAATCGACAGGGCCGATCTCGTCAATTTCCTTGCCAGTCAATTCCATCGACATCTTCACATCTTTCACGACAAAGTCACCGCGGCAGAATCGAGCAGGAAGCTCTGTGTCCGTAAGAACGAACCGCAGGTTACCCATCTTCACATCCGTCGTAAACTGCAGCTGCTTCTTTACTGGGTTTGTGTTCTGTGTGAGCTTGCTCACCAGGTGTTCAGCCTCTTCCAGGGCAGCACTGAAGATGCCATCACGTTTCTTCTTGGCGATCACTTTCGCTGCACTCTGATACTCGCTAATTCCACCGCAGTGCGTGAACGGTTGCAGCAACCACTCACATATGACGTGATCTGTGCAGTTATCTTCCATAGCGGGCAACACTAACGCGTCCCAGATGAGATTAGCAGCGTCGTAGTTCTTCAACAGTCGAACCAGCTTCTTCTGCACTTCCAAGGGGTTCTGGTCGCCAAACGACCGATTCGAGACGCGGGTTTCACTCGCAAACAATTCCCAGAATCTTCCTTCGAATGCAGGACGCTTGATCCATTCGGCGAGTTGCTCAGTCGAAGTAATCTTCGTCTCACACATTTTGTTGATCACCTCAAATGAGTGATACTCATTGCCACGCAAGTTGAGGAAACCGTTTAGCGCGTTGCTGCCATTTCCAGCCGACGAATCCGAAGCTGCCGCCTCATCCGACAGTAGATCATCGCGCAAGTACACACGCAACTCTTGGAACTCCAAAAAGCCGTTGCCATCCTGGTCAATCTCCTTGAACAGCTCGCGGACGAAATACTCTAACTCGCTTTCCAGCAAAGTGTCTCCGACCTTTACACGGCGAAGAAGTAACAACAGTTCACCCAGCTCGATGCGGCCATTCCCGTTGGCATCAATCTCGTTGAATAGACGATGCAAGCGATCGAGAACGGCATCAACTTCAGCCTGACGGCGAATTTCTTCTTGCTTCATGAGACTTTCCATCCGAAGTCGAGCTTGGTCGGGAGTCGTTGTTTGCATCTTGCCAAGGGCTTCACCGCAAGATGCCAACAACGACAAACTGAGGTCCGATCCTGCAAGCATGACGTCGGGCATATGCATCATCACGTTCTGGTGGCAAATCAAGGGATCCTTGGTGTCCTGTTCCAGTTTGAACTGGAACACAACGGCAGTCGGAGCCAAAACCGGTTCCACCTCCTTAGCACCTTCAACGTATTGCGCACCAATACTGAAGCTGTGGACGTTGAGCTCCATCATTTCCTTAACCTTGGAGCTTTCGATGTGAATCGTAAGTGTCGCTGGAATATCCACGCGGCAATCAACAACATAGTCGCTTTGCCACGTCTCAACGTTGATATCCGTGAAGAGCGACTTCGAAAACGATTCAGTTGGGAGCAAAAGGATGTGGCAGTCGTTCATGTTCACATCGAGGTTCAGCAGCATTCCGCCAAGCAAGCTGAACGGGGACATGGACACCTCCTTGGTCACCGTTTCCACCTCACTTTGTGCGACTTGAACCGGTGCGGGAGATGCCTCGGAATGACCAACAGATGCCGTAGCTGGGCGTGACGTTGACAGCACTTGGGTAGTCTTCGTACTCAGGCGATCCACGTACAACAAGAAATGCTCTAGCGCGGCCGCCGAAAGCACTAGCTTGACGTTGTTCACACCAGCGCGCACATCCTGCTTCCCACTTTCATATTGACTAACATGAGCTGTCAGCATCTGTGGCGGTGTAAGAGCGTCCGAGTTGGCTGCAACCTTGCTGAAATCGGCAAACATCAACTTCGCTGTCGGAGAAACAGGACTCAACGCAGAAGAACCCGCATTGACGACGAAGGTAGTTTGCCCCAGCACCATGTCGACATCAAGCTTTTGCTTCTCTTCTCCCTCAGCGATAGCAAAGGTGCGCACATTGACACCAAAGCCGACCACCACCATCTCAGCAACCTGCCGACCACGCTCAGCAAAACCAATGCTCATGTTGTCCCAGCGCAGTGCGATCTGCATGGCTCTAAACATGATGTTGCTTGGCTTGGCAGCGTTTTCCTGCACGATGGCCGTGTAATCCGCAAGCGACAGTTCCTCCTGAGTGCGACGGTAGTACTTGCCCAACCCCATCGCTCGACTGCGCAGCCTGAGAATTTTGTTCAGCGACATCGAAGCTTCAAGCGCGTGCAGCTTCTCATTGCGGTCCTTCTTCTCTTGTGTCGACAGCGACTTGTTAGTGTCCACTTGGTCGTAATTGTCCAAGTAAAAGGTTTCGTCTTCGTGCGAGAGCGGCTTTCGGACGGTTTCATCATGCTCTAACGCGCGCACCGACTGCACCAAGATTTGGTGGTCAGTGTACGGAACGAACAGGTCACGCAGCACGCCCACAAGCAGCTCACGGGTGACTGAGATGTTGTTGATCGAAGCCGACGTCAGCTCCACTTGCGCGAGGCGGTGCTTCAATGGGACAGGGGCAATGTCCTCCACAATTCCCAGCAGCCTTGGCATTGGTGGCACCTTCAGCTTCAAGTCCAGTTCTGGGAAAGACAACAACGGGGTCTCGCCGGGGCCCACGCCGCCATTATCCTTCAGTGGGTCTTGCTTCTTCTCCACAGCTGCCTTCTCGTCGTCCTCGTCTTCCACAGTAGCAGCGCAAATGGCCATGCCCTTGATGCTCATGGCGTACTCGACCTTGATCTCGTCCGACGTCAGCACCAGCTGCATCGCCTCCTCGGCGTTGTCATGCAGCACATCCGTGAGCAGGTCGTACGACTGCATCGAGAAGCTCACGCGCGTGGGCTTGAGTACAGCGGGGATGGAGCTGGTCGTGGCCACTTCAGCGTCCTCGTCGTCCTTCTCCTCGGTCTCATCGTCGTGTCCGTCGATAGCAGCCACGCCCGGGGTCAGACCCGTGATGGCAACTCTCACGTTGCTCACGTGGACGTCCACCTGCGCGGCGATCTGCTGCAGCACGCGATCTTTAAACGAAAAGCTCTTGGGCGGCGCGCCGGCCGTCCGCTCCTCCTCCTGCTTCTGCCTGAGCTCCGTCTTGGTGCGCTCCAGCACCAGCATGTTCAGCCAGTTGGCGGCGTCCACGAGCTTCATGGCCACGGCGTCCTGCACCTCGAAGACGCCCTCGACGTTGGGGTCCACCATGCGGCCGTCCACGGCCACGCCCTCCACCTCGACCACGACCTTCCACGTGGTGGCCAGGTGGATCGCGACCTTCTTGACGCTCACGCTGCGCAGCTCCACGGGGGCAAGCCCCTGCTTGGCGAAGGCCAGCGTCTTGAGAAAGGCGCTCTGCAGGCGGATGAAGAAGAGCGAGATGGTGACGCCGCGCAGCAGCTCCGAGCGCACGCCGGCGCCCCGGCGGCCGCGCACCTCGAAGGAGCCGAAGGCGTACTCGACCTGGATGCTGTCGGTCAGGTACGCGGCCGCGAACTTGTGCACGAGCCCCGAGAGCAGCGGGAAGACCGTGAAGCGCGCGAGCGCCGGCACCACGCAGAGCGACAGCGAGACGCACACGGAGAGCAGCGCCACGCCCAGCACCCCGAGCATGGTGGGCGAGCGGTTGGCGAGATACAGCAGCAGCTTGGCTCGACGGGGGGGGGGGGGGCGAGGCGGCAGACGGCCAACACTCCTCGCGCTCTCGAGTGCGCACGTGGTGGCTAATCTGCGAATGAGTGCGGAAAAGGATACCACCCGTTGAAGTGGGTGACTGGGAGATTGTATGTCGGGTTTAGCATCAGCATCTGTACCCTTCTTAGTGAGTTCAAGTGTAATGTCACTACTAGTTGTGATATCCAGCACGATACGAGCTCTATGTTCGTATCGAGGCCTGATTTAAGGTGTGACGCACATGGCTACACTGTGACGACACATCTTCCGGCAGCCACTGACAAGCATGCTGCACGTGCCGCCGCTTCCGCGCAAGCTGCTCACGCTGGCGTTCCTCGTGCGCGATGGCGCGTCCGCGCGAGGTGACGGGATGCAGGTGCTGCTGGGCCTGAAGAAGCGCGGCTTCGGCATGGGCAAGTGGAACGGCTTCGGCGGCAAGGTGGAGCCGACGGACGCGAGCATTGCGGCGGCCGCGGCGCGCGAGGTGCAGGAGGAAGCCAACGTGACGGTGCAGCCGGAGCACCTGCAGCCGCGTGGCGTGCTGCTGTTCTCGTTCGAGGAGGGCAAGGAAGTGATGGTGCGTGGCTGAAATAAACTGGGGGAATGTACTGGCTGCTGGGCTGGGTGGTCTCACTCACCTTTGTGGCCGATGCGGTTGGGTGCTGCTGCAGGAGGTGCATGTGTTCCTGACGCGGCAGTTCAGCGGCGAGCCGTCCGAGAGCGACGAGATGAAGCCGCAGTGGTATGACGCCGCGGACATCCCGTACAAGAGCATGTGGGCGGACGACTTCATCTGGCTGCCACACGTGCTCGGCGGCAAGAGCGTGCAGGGACACTTCCGCTTCGCCGCGGACGAGAACACACTGCTCGACCACGAACTCGAGGTGTTACCCTCCTCTGTAGAATGAGGTGGTGTATTTGTAAGCTGGGGCAGATCATCTTAGCGACAGTATTGCTTCATCGATAAAACTGCTTGACCTTCATACTGCTACTCAGCTTACGTGTATCCGATGTTACTACGTCAGCGATGCAGTAGTCACTCAATCACGCAGAGGCTAGCAAATGACGTAATTCATAGGCCAATCGCCGGGCACTGTGCCCTGAAAGTGCGGCATCGCACAGAACTGTACGCACTCAAGTACTCAACGTAAAACGCCCGCTATGCTCAGCGGAAATACATACTGCGATCGCTTGTGCTGGCTTGCGCCGACTTTTCGAAAGCGCATGCAGCAACGTAATCGGTAGCAACGTTCGACAATTTGAAGCGGCCAGTCTAACTTGATCACTCTCATTTGAAAACCGTACAGATGCACCTAGCCAGCACTCGCTTCGAGTATTCACTTGCCATTTCGTCTCCGACTAACCACTACGGCTCACAGCACCGCAAGAATCTACGATAAAGCTTATCCAAGCTGTGACCATCGCGGTTGTGCTTCGCCTGGCTCAAATCGTTAACGCTGAAAAGAGCTCCAACACCCTCGCGCCTAGCACTGTTGGTTCGTATCCACCGGATATGCTGTTCCCGTGAATCAAACGGCGCAGTCGTGGATACCGCTAAGAACCCGGCCCAAAACTACAGCAATCCCGGGCTTCACATGTAGGGCCAAGCTGTAACCTGTCAGTACGACGGAGGATAAAAAATCAACACAACTTCAATACCGGATCAGATCAATCCGGCTATTGTATTCGTTGGCAAGATGTCAAAGCTGTCGGAATGATCTGCACGACGGGGGTCTGTTAAGACAGAGCGTTCATGCACTGAACTGCTTGGCGCCACAACAAGTCGTTCGCCCGCTATGGAGTGAGAAAAGAACGCCACCGTTCACGTGCTATATCCTCGAGCACATATCTGTCGAAGAGTGACTGCATTGAATCAATAGACAACAGCTAACGGACCACATAAGATATTGCTACCGAGTTGATTTTTGCATGATGATCAAGGTTAGCGACTAGGTAGGTGTTAGCATACCATGCCATCCATTCATGATTCAGACGTCGAATTTCCCCTTCATCAGCCTTTCGCTCTCCTCCCAAAGCGCCTGCGCGGCCACTTCATCTTTAGCAAAGCCCTTCGGCTGGACACGCTTGGGAAACCCCCAAATTTCGAAGCAGTTCCCCGGGCCGTAGTAGTCGCCACCCTGGACATCAGATGCTGTAGCAGCGTACAGTGTGGGGAGGCCCCCCATCGCGGCGCTTTGAGTAAGTGGCAGGTACTGCCCCATGCGCCAAAGGAAACCGGTGAGCCCCTTGTTCTCGAGTCCAGGCGCCACGCCAAGGTTGCTGTCGGTGAAGCCAGGGTGGCAGGTCACAGAGAGCACACCCGCCTCGCTGTGAGCGCGGAGTCGTCGATCCAGCTCAAAGGTAAAGAGCAGGTTGCTCAGCTTGGACTCGGAGTATACTTCCATGGGGCGGTAGCCTTGGTCGTTGGTGCGCATGATCCCAGACCCGCACTTGAAGCGCTCAATGTCAGCTCCTGTGTGGCCCAAGCTCGCCACGTTCACCACTCGAGAGGGAGAGCTCTGCATGAGCAACGGGAGCAGCTCAGCGGTCAGCAAGAAATGGCCGAGGTGGTTGGTGACGAACTGCCGCTCGTAGCCGTCCACAGTCTTCGCGAAGGGCACGGCCATGACCCCTGCGTTGTTGATCAGGAGGTCGAGTCGGTCGTGGGTCGTCTTGAACTCGTCCGCAAAGCTGCGAACGCTGCCCAGGCTGCTCACGTCCAGCATCTTGAACTTGACGGAGCCGGCATCGGGCGTCGATTTCAGAGCTTCCCGGATCTTCTTCTCGGCCTCCTTGCCCCTCGCCTCATTGCGGCAGGCCAAGACCACATCCGCGCCATTCCGCGCGAACTCGAGCGCAGTGTGATACCCGATGCCCGAATTGGCGCCCGTGACGACGACCGTTTTGCCCTTCTGCGTCGAAATGCAGGACGCGTCCCAGTTGTCGGGAACTTGAGATCGACTGTCGTTCGCGGTGCTGCTGCTGCTGCTGTTGCCCATTAAGAGAAGATTGAGTGACTTGGGTGCTCGGTCGGTCTTGAAAAGTGAGAACTTCCGCCGGCAGTTGATTTGAGGCTGTAAACGATGATGATCCATTCGGCCCCGCAATCGCGTGGAAGTCTTTCATGGTAATCCTTCCCAAGCAGCTGAGCTGCACTGCAATTCATGTATTATACTCGATCAAATGAAGAACACGCGCCATGCCATGCCGTGCCATGCCATGCCGTGCCATGCCATGCTTCTCCTTTTCTCGTTGGTTTCGCTAGAGCAGAAACGCTGTAACGACCTCCCTATACTTGGTCACTAGACCTAGCGCCACTCGACGTCGACCGTTCTGCCCTGCCCCAGAGTTCCCAAAGTCCTCACCGCACGCCGCAGACAGCTTTCTTTGCTCGTACTTCTTCAGTCATGTCGTGGCAGAGCCAGTGGGGCACCGTCAAGGCCTCGAACGCCCGAGCGGCGGCGCTGTACTACAACGTGTCCAACGTGGGCAAGACCATCGAGAGCTCCAAGAAGCGCGTCGTCTGGCGCCTCAAGGTCGAGGAAGGCCGCGAGTTTGAGATCTCGCTCACGCACTCGCTCGCGTCCGGCAAGAAGGTGCTGCGCGTCGATGGCATCGTCAAGTACACGTCGCAGTCGGTGAGTCTCAACACAACGCCTTTGGTTATGTAGCGTCTCCAATACGAATCCGGACATCTGACCCCTCATCTCTCTCTTTGTCTGTTAAACAGCTCTCCTTTGGCGACTGGGACTACGTGTTCAACCTCGCAGGAGGCCACTGCGTGCACATTATCATCAAGCCATCGGTGGACCTCAACGATATGTATGGTGCGAAACTTACCAACCAGTAACAATTCTGAATCATGGAGCCCTGTTGCCATAACTTGAACAACTTACACCTTGTTTGTACTCGTACAACTTGCAGACTTGATCGTGGACGGCATGTCCTTCCGTCGTTTGCCGGATCGTTTGGACCCCACCAAGTTCACGAAGCCGCAGGGCAACGTCGTGACGTCGGCCACGCGCACCCCGTCGACCGGAGGCTCTGGTTCCCGCAACAGCTCCTTCACGTACAACTACTCCAATGGCGGGTACGGCAACGGCAGCAACTCCAACGGGGGCAGCCGCAACTCGTCGCGCGAGAACTCCTTCTCGCCCTGGGAGTGCACGGCATGCACGCTCGTGAACGAGAAGCCGCTAGCGCCGATCTGCGAAGCCTGTGGCCACCCGAAACCCGACTACATTTGTACGTTCGCCATACTTTGGAGTTGTTAGCGCCCACTTCTCACTAACGACTGTGCCTTACGTCGACAGCCCCCGAGTCGCGCCAGCGTGCGAGGACTGTGGCGGCGTCTCCCAATTCCCCGCCTTCCCCGCCTCGCCAGGCATCCAAATCTGTTGCCGAGGCCCCCGTCGTCTTCGATATGTGGCAAAGTCCCGCACCGACGACCAGTCCCGCGTTCCCCGCCTTCACGGACTCCGATGGGTTCCCGGTATCTTCGATGCCTCCTTCAGCCATGTCAACGATGCCCGCTGCCATGCCGAGTATGCCTGCTAAGCAGCAAGATATCACGTCGATGTTATCTGGGCTGGACTTCACCACGCCTGCCCCAGTTGAAGAGACCTCCCCACCAGTGGAGGCAACACTTGAGCCGACACCAACCGAAGAGGAGAAGGCCGACGCTGGAGACTTGTGGTCCTCCAACATGGTCAACCTCAACTTGAAAGCTGAAGACAAGATGCCGGTGCAACGCTCTGCCAAGAGCTACCAGACGCTGGAGCAGGCTCGACAGCTTGCTCCCAAGGAGAAGGTTCAGGTTCTGCCGACACCTCCCCCTATGGCGTTCCCGACAACAATGTACAACGCCACACAGGCACCAGGCGGCTTCTACGGCGGGATGGCCCCCGCCCAACCGATGATGTACAACACGGTCGGTAGCGTTGGAGCTTTCGGTATGGCACCTGCTCCTATGGGCTTCGGTGGCCCGCAAACTAACGCTATGCCATCGTACGGAGGGTTCGGAGGCCCACAGGCTTCCCCATTCATGACGGCGGCTCCAATGAACGCACCGCCGAGGCAGACATCAATGCAAAACTTCGGTAACGACCCGTTCGCCACGCTCTCGTAGGTTGGGTGGAGCGACGAAGCTAAAAGACGACAAAAGAGAGGCTTAAATGCATCAAAAGACGACACAGCCACATAGTTTACCTTGTTGCTTGATAAGTATTCGATCTCTCAACAAAAAATCACGTCGGGCCACATAGGCATCGGAAGGAGGTCTTCTGGTACAAGCAGTTGCGGTTGACTGGGTGTTCCGAGTCTAAGACCCAGCCATTGGTGTGGTTACCCTCGTAGTAGCAATTGGGGCCATTGCAGTAGCAGCGAAAGTTGCGGAAGTGGCAGTCGTCGTCTGTGGAGCAGCCGTCCAAATGGTACGTCAAAGGATCGTCATCCTTGCCCTTGCCGCGCGTTACGGGGAACTCGAACTTGCCCAGCACTGGGTAGTGGTCGGAGAGGTCAACCAGCGCCATCTTCATGTTGCTCTCCGAAGCCGTCCAGTCAACTGTGAAATGGGGAACTTGGTTCACGTAGGCTTCGAGCGTTGGCACGGCACTGGGCTGCTGATAGGGAGCTACACCACGAAATACGTCAGTTCGAGAGGCTGCTGCATCATGATCAAGAAGCGATCAAGCTACCTTTGCCATAGAGGACATAGTCTAGCCACTCCAACGGGCAGCACGGACAATAGCACATGGTATCGGGCTCGACGAACACGAGCCAATTGGGCTCGGTAGCCTCCGAGTGCATCCCGCATGTCGTTCGAGTAAGTAGTGAAGGGTGGAAAACGCCATCCTGCATAGTAACGAAACAAGATAAAGCCATTAGCGAAAATTCTGGGTGTACATGTTGATGCCAATATCAAAACCAACCTGCGGTGGCCCCCAGTTCTTGACGTACTGGGCAGAGCACTTGTTGCTGATGGCAGCTCCGTCACGACCGACCAGCACATTCGTGTGAGGGCTGATGAAAATTATGCGATCACGTTAGTTCGTTCACCAACTCTCACTTCGCTCGGCAGTGAAACAAACGTACTCGCTCGTGAAAATCTGCTTGCCGATTTGACGCGGCTCATGCGCTTGGAGCAAGTCGACCAGGTGCGCCACTTCATCCCCGAAGGTGTGATTGTCCACGTTAAAGTCCCCCGCAAAGACCAGCGGCTAAAACATCAATGCCGCTGTAGTAGTCAGCACCTCAACAAAAAACGAAGCCTCTCGAATTGAAAAAAAATCCACCTCGTGATGCGGGATCCCCATAGCATCGATAAATTCACGCATCTGCGACCACCAAAGCCTAACCATTCAACACAAAAGGCAATCCCAGAGGTGCAACAATACAAGACGTTACCTGTTTGGCTTGGTGGATCCGATCCGACCGACCTTCCGGCGTGGACCAAGCCTGCACCCCCACCACAAGTCCACTTAAATACACACCCCTCCCCACAGTATTCTAACCAAAATGTGCCCCGCCCCCTACCTGCATGTGCGTTGCAAACACGTTGAAAATCTTGGACGTGCCGTTCACCGTCTTGAGCACGCGAGCGTACTTGACGCCCTTGGCCGCCAGACAGTCCGAGTAGTGGCACGCGTTGCGGTACACGTGCTGCGCCTCCCGCAGGATGGGCCACTTGGACACGACCATGACCCCTCCGTTCAGCAGACTCGTGAACGGGTCCGGGTCGTGCAGCACTGTCGTCGAGTGGTTGAAGCCGAACTTGAGGAACTGCGCGAGCATCTCGTCCCGCTGCGGCTTGATGTCCGCCTCGGCGAAGGTCACGACGTCGATGGCCGGAGAGATGCGGCGCAGAGACCCGGGCACGCGCTGCAGCCGCTCGCTCTGGCCGTCGCTCGAGACCTCGTAGGGCCGTCCGAAGAGGTTGTACTGGAGCACTTGGAAGGGCATTGAGGAGGTGGAGGTAGAGTGGGGTTGCCCTACACTGGGGAGAACGGGGAGGCCGTTCTCCCACACGTGGATGGTGACGTTCTTCCCGTAGGTTGCGGAGTTGCTGAGGGCTGCGTAGAGCAGGAGGACGGGCACCAGAGCGAGGAGCATGATGGTCGCCGTCTCCCGGATCGGATCGGATGCACCGTTGCGTTTTGCATGCCCTCAATTGAAGTGTGGTTAGTGTGGTAGGTGCACCTGTTTAAATACGGAACCAACTTCAACTTCAGGTTTTGCGAGAAGATCGCAACGAAGAATGCCACGCAGGAGACCACACACTGCGTCCTGCACGGCCAACTACGAGGGGTGTCGACGCGACACAAAACAGAGACAGTAAGCTGCAAACACATTGGGCACTGCAAATTGGTGTTTCGGCAAAACGTACATTAGACCGCGGTGTGGCCTGCCTGCGTTAAACCTAGACTGCATCAAAATCTCACACGCAACAAACACCGCGTTGCCTTGTACTACTACTAGAGCCATAACTGGCCGTGCGTCAGCGGATACTAGCAAGACAGTGTTTGCCACCATGAACCCACCAACCAACACCCCACTTGCAATACAAATTCAGAGTTCATTGCTGACATGGTACTCAAAACCTACACTTGCGGCGAGCAACATCAACTGTACCAGGCCCAAAGAACCGAAGCCACAGTCAACCGATGCCCTCGCCGCTCATACGCACAATTCGATGACTCTCTAAGCCGAGGCCGGGGTGGGGACGCCCGCCTGCACGACGTGCGCGCCGTCACCGATGCGCGTGAGGAAGCTGGCGGGCTTGGGCAGCTCCGAGCCGAACTTGTCCGCGGGGTAGCCGGCATCCAGCGTGTCCATGAGCTTCTGCGCGTGCTGCTGCTGCACGAGCGCCACGATGCAGCCGCCGAAGCCGCCGCCCGTCATGCGCGCGCCGAAGACGCCCTCGCAGCCGCGGGCCGTCTCCACGAGGTAGTCCAGCTCGGGCGTGCTCACCTCGTAGTCGTCGCGCAGAGACGCGTGGCTCTCGAACATGAGCTTGCCGGCCTCGGCGTACTGGCGCGCGCGGATGTGGTCCACGGCGGCCACCGTGCGCTCGTCCTCCGTGATCACGTGGCGCGCGCGGCGGTAGACCACCTCGTCGCCCAGCGCCTCGCGCACCGAGTCGAGCGCGGGCACCGTGGCGTCGCGCAGGTGCGTCATCTGCGGGTGGCCGTGGGTCTGCAGCGCCTTGACGGCCGCCTGGCACTGCAGCACGCGCTCCTTGTACTCGCCGCCGTTGAGCTCGTGCTTGACGTTCGAGTTGCACACGACGATGACGACGTCCGGGTCCTGGAAGGCCACGGCCGTCGGCTCCTTGGTGCGGCAGTCGATGAGCAGCGCGCAGTCCTTCTTGCCGCAGGACGAGATGAACTGGTCCATGATGCCGCACGGCACGTTGCAGTACTCGTGCTCGGCCGCCTGGCACAGCAGCGCCTTCTGGATGGCCGACACGCCCTTGATCTCGAAGAGGCTCTCGAGGAACGTGGCGAAGCCCACCTCGAGCGCCGCCGAGCTGCTCAGGCCGCTGCCGAACGGCACCGTGCTCACGATGGCCGCGTGCACGCCCAGGGGCTCCTTGCGGTTCAGGTGCTTGAGGTACTCGGCCGTCACGCCCTTGGGGTAGTTGCCCCACGACGGCTGCGTCTTGTCCAGCTGCTCCGTGTTGTCGGCCGGGAACTCGAGCACCTGGCCCGGGAAGCTCGCGGACGCCAGCTTGGTGGTGGCCGCCGACTCGGCGGGCGCGCGCACGCCCACGACCACCGTCGTCTTGTCCAGCGCCAGCGGGCACACGAACCCGTCGTTGTAGTCCGTGTGCTCGCCGATGAGGTTCACGCGGCCGGGCGCCGCCGCGATGGTCAGCGCCTCGCGCGGCAGGTTGGCGTACTGCGAGAAGGTCGAGTAGAAGAGCGTCACGGCCTGCTCCACGACGTCGACGTTGTCCGATCCGGCCATGGTTGTGCTTGTGATAGGGTGCTTGTGGGTGGGTGGGTCTTGTTGCTCGCAGAGGAGACAATTGCAAAGTGAGACCAGAGCGGAGAAGCGCTTGGCTCATTGGAGGCGGGCAAGGATGGTGATCAAGATCAATCCACTTGCTGCAACTGCGTTGATAGAGTGGAGGCACCAAGGCCCTACGTCGCGCGTGCTACGCTTGATGCTTGTTGTCGGCGGGATAGCGTAGACAGTGAGGCAGGCTGGACGCTTTTGAAGGCCCCTGGTACATCCTCCTCGCAATAATTGCAATTATTGGAATTCAGTATCGGCGACATTGCGAAGGGATGTATTCGAAAGACAGCACCAATACGTATTAACCGATTTCAAATGGCGCAATCAATTACACTCCAGGAAATTGCACGTTTTCTGTGAGCTCGAAAACTTCAAGTTGGCTTTTGATTGGCGACAAAATAGATGGCACTGTTGCATGCAGACGAAAAGAACCGCCACGCGCAACTTCAAACACCGTCACTTTGCTAGTCGCCCCCCTCCAAGCCCGCAAGCCACACAGAGCCGGGAAAAGCACCAAGGTGCTGCGAACCGGAGCGAAAGGGGCCCCAGTCACAACGCCGCTCTGCTGCAAAGCTACGCTGCCGGTGGCCGGCAGTATCAGGCTCACCAATTGAGCTTCCCTTTCGTGTGCGGTACGGCTGGCCGCGTGGCGCGAGTAACGATGAGTTTTTGAAGTTGGCGGCGAAGCGAAGCAAATGTGCGTGTCAGCGCTTACTGACAGCTTGGTCGACGACGAACTTCCTGAAGTTGCCGCTGTTAGCACCCGCCTCTTCAGGAACGGAGAGTGTACGTACGTTGGTCGCCACGTACCATTGTATGGATACAGTAGCGAAGCTTGCCATCTGTGGCATGTCATCGGTCCTTGAACTTGGCAGAGTTTCACTCCTGCTTGGAGACCGCGAGCGTCATCCCCTCTGAAGTTGACAGGGAGATGTCATCTCTGGATACCCTTGTTGAAGTCTCGACGTGGTATCTACTGCCTTCAAGAGCGTAGCGCGGGGCACACCTGTCACAGGCTCCAATGCGGGCCTCCGAGCGCTCTGGCTCCCCCCATGTATCATGTTAGCCGCCTTGGGTGTCAATAGTACAGTAGAGCGAGGTGCTAATGTGCATACACACAATCTACTCAGTGAGAGCTTTCACGTGGTGTATCTCTGCTTTGGCAGCGACCATGAAAGTACTGTCGGGCCTGACCGCAATTTGCCATTGAACTCGAAGCGATTGACACTGCACGACAAATGAATTTCATTCACAGCAGCCTCATTGATTACCTGTGCGGACCGTTACGCAGCAAGGAATATTCGTTCACAGCACCCGTTCAAATGAAAGGATCATTTAGTTCGATCTCGGCGCGTTAGCTTTGCGCTCGCGGGTTTCATTACCCCCCGCTGATTCTGCCGAAATGGCTGCAATCGCAGCCCCACGTGTGGTCACGGTTTGCATAGCAAGATAGACTTTTACTGGGATAGGAAGCAGCGTTAGTGCTGCTATCGCAGACCAAATAGGATTACTTACACTGGTATGATTCAGTACGTATATTCGAGCAGTGAACGAATTGAAGTAAAGAGAACGATTGAGGCGGACTGTAGTAGCACCAGAAATAAGCATTTGCATTTTCAAGTATAAAACTTCTACAAGCTGCAAACAGATCTCAGCCAAGGTTCGCATTTGTTGTAAAGCGTTGCCAGTTGATATCTGGCTTCTACAGTCTTAAGGACAATTTTCGGGCAGATGCTGCGGCTGCGAAGCAGGCGCAGGAGATGACCGTATCTCATAAGAAAAGTCATCAATAAAACTAAAGAGGGGGTTTATACCAAAATCCTCCTATCCCAGCCTTCGCGGAGCCCTAGTTATGGGCTCGTATACTAGTCGGGTCGGTGGATTTGGTCGGGCTTCGCCTGGGTGAGCTCCTCGTTTGCACCGCCAATTTCGCTTCGCTCATGGCGGGCAAGGCGTCGGTAAAAATATAGTAACTCCTACTTAGACATACCTACTCCGGCCCACGCGCCGACCATTGCAGATCTCCGCTTCGCTGCGGTTGCAAACGGTCTCTCTCGACAGTGTTTGATCGACACTACAATTGTGTATAGGCGAGCCCGACCAAATCCACCGACCCGATCAGTGTACGACCCTATTAATAATCTACGCATAGCAAACGAACCGATTTGGTATACGGTAGCAACTGTACTTCATACTTCCGCTGTTCGTACGGCTACGATGTACTTCAGTATTTCGTGGTGATGCTCCAAGAGTGGCTGTGTTTGAGGAGGCATTCGGATGAACTCTAATTTCCTGGGCTCGAAAGGGACGCCCGATCGCCCGACTCTATCAAATACTCGGCCCCATGCTGCGCGTAGTGCAGCGGGCCCTGCTCGCTGCAGGGGGGGGGGCTGCCATTGCCTGATCCCTTTATATCCTAGCGAAAAGCGTACTTCGTAATTGACAAAAAAATATTGAAACTAAAATAATAATTAGGCACCGAGCGGCAGGGGTTGGAAAAAATAATATCAATACAATAGTTATGGCATTTTTAGCACGGAATAATTTATTATTGCTTTAGGATGTTCCTGTACAATGGAAAATTGTCCCAATACAATATCAACACTTGTGCCCATACAAAAACTAAGCTTATTACGAAAATCCCGTATATATTTATTGCCAATAATTGTGAAAATACTGTATTATTGGCTGACCCTGTCTTGCAATGATTATTACTGTGACTCCAAGACCAAAATACAATATGATATTTTATTTTCCGACCTCTGCCGAGCGGCTAACACAGTTGCTCGACGAACGTCATACTGCAGTCTTCAAAAAGTTGCACAATTGCTTGGATATTCGTGCAGCGCAATTGCGGCTGCGGGAGGCTCATCACTACTAGTAGTGACTCACTACTTCAGTTTTGGGGTGGCGCTACGCGTGTGGGCTGATGTACGAGTGACTGTGTTTGCCTATTCGTTTAGCTCTATACGAATGGTTCGCATTATCAAGACTAGAACAGCTACGTATCTACCTTCCATTCGAGAATCGCAGCCCGGTCTAGCGACCAAAGGCAACCGAGTCGAGCACCAAGTTCATTGATTGAGATGGTCGACATAAACCAATAATTGAATATATTATGAATATAAAACTTCAGACAATAGTGTCAGAAACACATCACAAGCCATATTCCAA
This sequence comes from Phytophthora sojae, assembly GCF_000149755.1. NCBI lineage: Eukaryota > Oomycota > Peronosporomycetes > Peronosporales > Peronosporaceae > Phytophthora > Phytophthora sojae. The sequence continues at coordinate 1,068,294 of NW_009258127.1, read as the reverse complement.
TTATCGTTCCCACCATTCTGTCGACGACGTATCACACGCCCACAGTGGCTCTTCAACTTGACCAAGCACCGTTGACGTCGGCAGCAGCTCTTTGCTCCCGCGTCCAAGCCCCTCGGCTTCGGCGTCAGCATCGCCGTCGCTGTCATTGCACTTGCGCCTACATTGTAGGCTACAGATACATACGTATCCGCTTCAACCAACGCGGTCCCGCGTGGCCCGCCTCCAACGAGCCGAGCGCTTCTCCACGCTGGTCTCACTTTGCAATTGTCTCCTCTGCGAGCAACAAGACCCACCCACCCACAAGCACCCTATCACAAGCACAACCATGGCCGGATCGGACAACGTCGACGTCGTGGAGCAGGCCGTGACGCTCTTCTACTCGACCTTCTCGCAGTACGCCAACCTGCCGCGCGAGGCGCTGACCATCGCGGCGGCGCCCGGCCGCGTGAACCTCATCGGCGAGCACACGGACTACAACGACGGGTTCGTGTGCCCGCTGGCGCTGGACAAGACGACGGTGGTCGTGGGCGTGCGCGCGCCCGCCGAGTCGGCGGCCACCACCAAGCTGGCGTCCGCGAGCTTCCCGGGCCAGGTGCTCGAGTTCCCGGCCGACAACACGGAGCAGCTGGACAAGACGCAGCCGTCGTGGGGCAACTACCCCAAGGGCGTGACGGCCGAGTACCTCAAGCACCTGAACCGCAAGGAGCCCCTGGGCGTGCACGCGGCCATCGTGAGCACGGTGCCGTTCGGCAGCGGCCTGAGCAGCTCGGCGGCGCTCGAGGTGGGCTTCGCCACGTTCCTCGAGAGCCTCTTCGAGATCAAGGGCGTGTCGGCCATCCAGAAGGCGCTGCTGTGCCAGGCGGCCGAGCACGAGTACTGCAACGTGCCGTGCGGCATCATGGACCAGTTCATCTCGTCCTGCGGCAAGAAGGACTGCGCGCTGCTCATCGACTGCCGCACCAAGGAGCCGACGGCCGTGGCCTTCCAGGACCCGGACGTCGTCATCGTCGTGTGCAACTCGAACGTCAAGCACGAGCTCAACGGCGGCGAGTACAAGGAGCGCGTGCTGCAGTGCCAGGCGGCCGTCAAGGCGCTGCAGACCCACGGCCACCCGCAGATGACGCACCTGCGCGACGCCACGGTGCCCGCGCTCGACTCGGTGCGCGAGGCGCTGGGCGACGAGGTGGTCTACCGCCGCGCGCGCCACGTGATCACGGAGGACGAGCGCACGGTGGCCGCCGTGGACCACATCCGCGCGCGCCAGTACGCCGAGGCCGGCAAGCTCATGTTCGAGAGCCACGCGTCTCTGCGCGACGACTACGAGGTGAGCACGCCCGAGCTGGACTACCTCGTGGAGACGGCCCGCGGCTGCGAGGGCGTCTTCGGCGCGCGCATGACGGGCGGCGGCTTCGGCGGCTGCATCGTGGCGCTCGTGCAGCAGCAGCACGCGCAGAAGCTCATGGACACGCTGGATGCCGGCTACCCCGCGGACAAGTTCGGCTCGGAGCTGCCCAAGCCCGCCAGCTTCCTCACGCGCATCGGTGACGGCGCGCACGTCGTGCAGGCGGGCGTCCCCACCCCGGCCTCGGCTTAGAGAGTCATCGAATCGTGCGTATGAGCGGCGAGGGCATCGGTTGACTGTGGCTTCGGTTCTTTGGGCCTGGTACAGTTGATGTTGCTCGCCGCAAGTGTAGGTTTTGAGTACCATGTCAGCAATGAACTCTGAATTTGTATTGCAAGTGGGGTGTTGGTTGGTGGGTTCATGGTGGCAAACACTGTCTTGCTAGTATCCGCTGTCGCGCTACATGCCATGCTAGACGGTAGCGCGGTAAGCTTAGCGTTAACGCTGGTTGCTGAACCACTGAGACCACACAATCCAGTCCAATGCATTGCCTAAGGTGTTTGCCGCCTATCGTTTCTGCTTCTTCTTGCGCCTACATCCCTCGCAGTTGGTCGTGCAGAACGCACTTCATGACACCAGTCTCCTGCGGGCATTCTTCCATGTTGCAATCTTCTTGCACCAACTGACATGAAGTTGAAGTTGATCGTATTTAAACGGATGTATGTACCACATAAGTATCACCCCACATGAACCCACTTCATCTTTTGGGTCCCCATCACTGATCCGCGATGGCGCCTCCGGAGTCCGCGCAGCACGTGGGCGTCCACGTACGTCCAGCAGCCAGATCGACGCCCCGCCAAGCTGTCTACACGCACCAGGTCCTCTTGCCATTAAAAAGAGCACCTGCTGAGCGTCCATCGCCTTCGAAAAATAATAAAATTATTGACCAGCTCTGATTTTTATTTAGTTACGAAGCAGATTCCAATCCAATGACGCTTCCTGGCAAGAAACCATCGCCACGATCCAAAGCTTCGACCGCAGTCGCAAGGTGAAACTTATTTTCAGCTTTTTATGATAATTTACAATAAATGATGCATCATAAATCTAACATGCAAAATAATTATTTGTAGCTGGCCGAGGAGCAGAAGCTGTGGGAGACTTTCATGCTGATACTGGCGGTTATTGGCATATTGTGTGTCAGTGTGGAGGGAGAGCTGCTTGGGGACGAGTTGGCTCAATTGGTGGAGGAGAGGAGAGAGTTTTCATCGGCCGATCCTCTCGCCTACTCGATCCCGTTCATCGTACTCAAGGGCGTGCTCTCGGGCACGTCGGGGTTGCTGGTATATGCATTGGTTATGCGCTACCGTACGTCTCTCTATCTTCTACCTGATGAACGCTCGATGAAGGACGCTGTGACTCTGACGGATTGTTAAAAATATATTTTTTGCTGCCAGGAATTGTGTGCAAGATCAAGACCATGGCGAAGCAATTGCCACCTGATGCTACTTTTTTCAGTGCGTACTCGGGACTTCGAAGGTTTGTGAATGTGTGCTTATGCAACACAGGGGACGATTAGTACTGAACTAACCTTTTTTCTTATGCATCACAGCCAATTTTTGCTTGAAGTGCTAGTGTGTTTGGCGCACATGCCACTGCTAAGCGCCGATCGTCAAATCTGGCGGTGGGGAGAGTACGACGTCTTATGCCTTGATCAACTGGGTACGCGAAATAGCCTGGATCTTCATTTTTATATATTTTACTGACACCGTTCTGACTTATGACTACAGACGTAGTGGTCTTTACTCGCATTTATTTGCTTGGTCGAGTGTTGCGAAACCATTTCGGCTTGAATTCTCTGTCGCATGAGGCGCGCTTGATTAGTAAGTATCGCGGCATTCTGTTACTTGCACTGACTAATTTACTGACATGGCCGTGCGCTTTAGGCTCCATGAATCAGATCGATTTATCATCGATCTGGCTTACGGTCAAGTTTTCCTTCCAGAAATTCCCAGTCGAGTCGGCGTTGACTCTATTGGGGATCGACTGGTTTAGCACTTCGGCAGCGTTGAACTTCTTTGAACGGTGCGTTGCCAACTTTGATTATTTCATGAAAAGCTTTTGCAAACCCTTTGTGCGTGCGTTGTTCACACCAATTAGGGCGAGTAATCCGACGGAGACGAACGCTAGCGACGCATTCTGGCTCACGATTGTCACCATCACTGGCGTCGGCTACGGCGACACGTTCCCGTGGACTCTGGGCGGCAAGATCGTCGTCGCAATCGGGGGCATCATCGGTGGCATGGTCATCGCGTGTCTGTTGCGGGTCGTCCTCATCGACGCCCTGCAGCTCTCCCCACGAGAACAAACGGTGCTGGACGTCGCGCGCTTCTATCGCTACGTCCGCCAGCGCAAAGAGAGCGCCGCCGTGTTGGTGCAGCAAGCCTGGAAGTGGCACCGCGCGAAGAGCACCAGTAAAAGACGCGCTCGCAGCCAGAAGACGCGATTGTATGCAGCCGCGGACGCCTTCCGTCTGCTGCGGTTCGCGCAGCCACCGAGCCTGGCTGGCGACAGCTACGCTTCGTCGTCGCTCTCAGCAGCGAGCATGACCGACGTCGTGGCCAAGCGGACCGAGCGGCTACGAGAACGCATCGACGATCGCCGCCGTCGCAGCTGTAGCCAACTCAAGCAGACTGCAAACCTCCTCCGGTCGGTTGCAGACAGCTCGTAGGTCCTCCTGTGTCCACCTCCGGTCGGTTGCAGACAGCTCGTAGGTCCTCCTGTGTCCACATTCGTCTACATATCAGCGACACACCAAGTTTACACCATATTTGGTACCACGTCACAGATTCTGCTTTTCAGCCAATCCCCAGCCACTCAATCAATGATGCTGGGTCGAGCAGCTCCGTTAGTGCTGCGCCGCTGCTTGTCGACGTCCGCAGGCCCGCGCCGCGCCAAGGGGCTGAACCTCACGCCCTATGTGTCTCCTCTGCTGCTGCGGCTGCACCCGGACACTGTACAACGCCAAGCGCCGGCTCTGGCGCAGGAGAACGAGCAGGCCCTCAAGCACCTCAACGTGTTCCTCGAGCTGGCCACGCTGGGCTGCAACAACGACGCATTCAACGCCCGCAAGCAGGTGCTGGCGCTGAGTGAGAGTCGGCAATCCATCGAGGACCAGCCGCTGCGGTTCCCATTGGTTTTCCACGTCCCCGCGGACGATTTGGACGCCCAGAGCCGCGTCGACGGGTTCGTGGAGGTCAAGTACACCGTCGAGGTGCCCGGTCGACTGGTGAAGCGGACGCTGTCCAATCCTGGACGGTCCGTTAGTGCTCGGACGGACCCAGAGGCTGCATTGCAGGCGCCTTTCGCTCGCGAGTGGCAGCGCACGACGAGACGCATCCTGCAGGACCTGTTCGCGTTGGCTCAGGTGCCGCTGGTCGTGGAAGAGGAGGGCGAAGTGACCAAGAGGACGGCGCTGGCCGAGTGGCTGGAGGAAGAGGACACGGTTGCGGACCAGGCCGACATGCACGGTATCCGTGTTGGAGAGAAGAACAAGGCTAAGAAGCGGGAGCACGAGCAGTTCGATAAAATCTTCCACGCGATGCTCACGCGCGAGAAGAACATCGTGCAGGAAACCACGACGGGGCTGGAGGACGGACCGAGTAAGTGCTCGCTGGACTTATGAGGGGAGTTTCCGTGGTGCTCTAACATTGTTTCCTCTCTTTGTTTTTGTGCTCGATACAGCGACGCAACACGCGGTCTTGACGAGTCTGCTTCGGTCGAGGCTTTTCCTGCCCAAGTTTCAGGACCCGCACATGAAGAAGAGCGCGTTCCACTGGATCGCCAACTTCTTGCTGGTCAACTTTATGGAGCTGCGTCTGCACAGTCTCGTGTGGAACAAGATCACGCTGCTGATCACAGCGGACGCGGACGTGGAGGAGCCGCAGGTCTCCTGGGACGAAGAGGCCCCCGAGCAGGGCATGGGTATCCTCATCCCCATCGGAATGGACTATGACGCCCTGACCGATTTTATCTACGAACACGTGGAAGACCTGGAGTTTGCATTGGATGAGAAGTCTACTCGGGCCCAGACAGCCGCGAAGATGGAGCAACAGCGACTTCGGCGTGAGAAGAAGAAGAAACGGCAGAAACGTCAAGGACACTTTTATCAGGACGAGGTGAACGCCATCTTTCGGAAAAACTAAGTGCGTAGCTAACATCAATAGAAACTAGATTATTGTGTTACTCTCGACCTTCCTAGCAACTACCGTTATTGAACGCTCGATGTGGGCGTCGCTTCACAAGTCCGAGGGCGAAGCCCCACTCTTCGGCGATTTTTACGATGCTCCCTCCCCTCCCCCATCGCATCAGTTAGTGCAGATGCACAGGAACATCTTGTCCGCCACAAGTACTGCCGAAATTTCAGAGTGCTTGAGCGAGTCGGGGATCTCGGGCACAGTGACGACACAATTGCCGTCGTCTTCGATCTCGGTGCCGCGGCCGGGGAAGTTCTTGTCGCCGATGTTGTAGGAATTACACGTGGTGTACGGGTCGAATTGCAGTGATGACGCCGCAATCTGCTGCAGTTGCAGTGCCACGAGGGCGACAGCAGTGACGACGATGTAGCTACTGGGGTACACGAGGGCGTTGACTCAAAGGTAAGATTCTCAACCAGCAAATTGCCTGTGCGCATGAATTCGAGATCTGCTGGCGTACATCATAATCATGCCGAAACTTGTTGTTCGAAATCGAGCCCAGCGCCAACGCTAGACTAACTACATGTGATACTTCCAAGAGTGTGTATTACTTTACAAGTGTTCATTGTGGCATCAAACATCGCGCGTTGGGACAAGCCGATCTGAACGAGCGCACAACAATGCACCATTGATGACAACTGCAACGTAGTTACATAATCATCAATTGAGACGGTCTAACATGTAAACGAACCGGTGTGCGCTACAGTAGCGCTCAAAAGATTGGGACAGCGTGAACATAATGCTCGAAAAACAATCAACCTGGTGTCTGCAGACGGAATCAATCAGCAAAACGCGTAGCGCTCACGGCGAGTGCTTAGCCTGCCAACGGAGTTCGAGTCAACAGTTATAATAGTGCACTCCGCAAACGATACACTACCTCATGATACAATTTGTGTTCAGCATCTAATATACGTGTCTCTCCTTGGTCGTAGCATTACTGGTCAAGTGATGTGGCTGTTGAAAGTGCTGACAGCTACATGTAGTTCTCTAAAATAAGACCGAGCTTGTCCCGTGGTTTAGCCCCAGCTTCGATATACCCCGGCACACTCAAGCTTGCTTGTTGTTTTGCTTTTGAATTGATGATCATTGTTGCTGCTTAGTAGCAGCTAACGACTGGCCCCTCAAATGCCAAACCCGTCATCTAAAGGGTGGGGCTCCTACACAAGCTAGGATCTTGAGTTTGACTGGCGGGCGTACTTAGGACTCACTAAGTAGAAAATGGAGACAATGCTGTGGCATGCTCCACGACATAACTAGGTACTGGCCGCCACCTTCGTGAAAATGGCTCCTAGCGCGTCGATCTCGTCGCCCGAGCGGCCGTGAAACCCGACGAGCTGGAATCCGTCAGGCGCCTTGGCAATAGTACTCGCAGCGGTGCGGTGTCCTCCCTCGACAAAATGGTCCTTGTTCGTCGAGAACTTGAGGTAGAAAATCCGGGTTTTGCCCTTGTGGGAGCCCCAGTGGAGCTCCATAGACGTGATGAGCCTGCTCCAGCACCAACTTGTGCGGTTTGCCACCTCCTCCACCATGAGCGAGCGTGCTGGCGGTGGGTTCCGACACTTCCAGCTCGACACCATCGTCCCGACCGAATAGTGACTGAGGTGACAGTCTGCCCGGGCGCAGCCAGCGCGATATCCGAGAACCAGACGGCGTGGGGTCCACCGTAGGCGTTGCTTAGGTGGAGGTCTGGGTTGAGGGTCCACGAAAACTTGGACGAGACCGGCACGTTGTTCGACAGCGTCTTGCCGTCGGCAGCCAGGAACGCCTTGTGCTCGTTGTTCCACGTGTCCACTGCGAGGTTGATGTAGTTGTTGCCGCGAAACAGAATTCTGTTACTGACCTCGCAGTCGTTCGTCACGGCGGCCAAGTCGCACTTGAGCTCGGGCGACCCCTTCTCCGGCGCCTTCCCTTTTCGGATGGTCTGCACCCACGCGTCCGTGAGCTTTTGACCGTCGAGGAATTCCCGGATCGTGTCACCGGCACTTGTGTACTTGGTGTTGGTGTCGCCCATGACCAGCACAGCGTTGCTGGCCGAATTGGCCGCGATAAAGTCTCCTAGCTGCGCCAAGTTCGCTGCACGTGCCTTCTCGTCTTCCGCTGTGAAGACGGTATCGGCGTGCAGGTTGTACACGTCCAGGCTGACACCATCGGCAATCTGGATCTCGACTAGCGAGAAGCCTTTGGATATGTCGCAGTCGCGGCCGTCGAAGTTGCTGCACTCGACCCACTTGGTTCGCCCGAACGTGGACGTGTTGGAGAACGGGAGGCGCGACAGCGTGTTGAGGCCGCTCCCTCCGTCCACTCCGTTTCTTCGATAGGTCACTCCGCCGTCCGACTCGCTGCGATACGCGTGGGTGTCCGCGTCGTACAGGAAGGCGTGCAAGTACAGGTCTTCTTGGACGTTGACAATGTCCCAGTCGGCAATGCGCTTGCCGATCTCTTTGACAGGCCCGACACGGTCATTGGTCGAGACCAGCCCTGCTAGCCCCCCGATGTTGTAGGAGAGCGCAGTGAAGGTGTTAGCTGGGGCGGTCATGAGCTGCTGGGGGCTGCTTGGTTTGATCTCAGTAGTATTTACTGACTTATGGAATTCCTCGGGCCAACGCTCTACGAACAGCACAACGCATGACTGGTGACCAAAACAGAGAACAATGCAAGTACAGTTTAGTCCTGGAGATACGGGTGGGCCGACATACACTCGAACACACAACCCTCGCAGAAAACTGTTCACTTTCGGTCACTCATTACCAGACCTCTACCAATACGGGAATTTCAGGAATTTTCCCGTTTTCCCCGTATCCTGGCGATCACTGAATGTGGGAGAAATTTTTGAGAGTTCTCATAGCAGGAATTTAGATTGAGGTGCTTTATTGGAGCTATCCACCCGTGTTGATAGTCTGGTCATTTTTGCTTTATATGTAGCTGTTGGTACATCGAAGCAACTGCATTTTATACCTTGCTGCATAAGTGCATGCATCAGTTCTCTTCTATTTATCAGTTTCAGGATTTATTCTATCTGGTCCGGAACGAGCGAGCTACCTACCTACTTAACGCATTTATTGACTAGTTTGTCCACGAACCCAATAACTAGGTCGTCTTCGACTTGGCTGGGAACACCAGTGGTATAAAACGCTGGTGATGGTACCGGTGCTAATTGCCATGATAAGGGAGAACTGTGGCCCGCGTGATTCAAGGGCGTGGCCCCTGCGGGGCCACACCCATGAATATCGCGCGTGCCGCAGTTCACTTTCTGAAGCTGGTGCATGGGTCTGTTGACGTGCATTTCCTGCCTCAGTCTGCCTTGCTGAAAGTTGCCGTTGAACCTGCTCGGTCGACATCCTTCTGGCTGGTGTAGCACGAAGGTTGCGCCAGGTTACGCTTACGCGTCCAATTAATCCGTTGGGAGCTGTCCACCCCTCATTCTTCGGGTGTTCCCAGTACGAGTCCGTAGAAGCCTGCAAAACAAACGCATTTTGGATGAAAAACGAGAGCTATGCGAAGGCTGGGATAGCTAAAGGATTTTGTGTGAGGTAATGCCACGCGACAATTCTGGGAAAATTACGAAAAACAACAATTTACGTAGCTGTGGGTGCGTTCAATCCTCGTAATATATTTATTTTAGGGTCTGGCGATAGTGATAGGGCGGCAGCGTGCTGTAAAAAAAACGAAGCCTTAACGTCCTGGCCGAGCTCGTGGGCACTGACCGGTAACGCCAGCGAGAATTCAGCGCGTTGTAGACAAGGTCTATGTTTTCACAAGGTTGCTGCGCATTGTCTGAGAGACCATTTTTCTACTAGTATTAGTTTTATCCTGAAAGTGCAAGTTCTGCATTGGTTGTTCTCAGACAGATAGTTTAGAAGAAAGATTCTCAGATGCAGTATGCCGATGTGACACAATCGAAAACTATACTGTTCGAAGTAAGTAAAGTGAACGCGTGTGCTTCTAGTTGGCGTTAGTATAGAACCCGTTATATACTTTAGTGTCCGGTACAGTAGTTGCCGACTACTTGTGCAACTGCGCGTTGAGGGCTAAGCCACAACTCTATGGAAGGTTCTAATAGTCGAATGCAGGCAGATGCTGCGGCTGCAAAGCAGGCGCAGAAGATGTCTGTGGATAGCGGTTTTGCCAGCACAAGGTTTGATATAACACAATATTCGAGTCAACAAGCGCGGTTAGTGGACGATAACTACGGCCATCTACTGCGCCTGCTTCGCAGCCGCAGCATCTGGCCGGTAATACAGGATAGTTCAGTGAGAAATGATTACTTTTAAAAACTTGCAAACAATTATTTTGCTCTTCAGAAGTTTTTGCACTCTCGCTAATTGCGAAGTTACCTGTAACTGGGAATACATTTCGTGACGAACTAAGGGTTGTGAGGCTGGTACTTGTAAGCCAGCAAGCTGGTCTCCCAGGATACATGCTCCAGCAAGATGAAGCAGCTATGAGCAGATAGCGTTTCAAACACGCACCGTTATGGATCAATCAGGAACCGGACGATGTCATCCGATACTTTTGCTTCGCTCCTTGAGCTCAGGGCGTCAGAGAGCATGTCTGTGTTTTCAAGGTAATATAGTAAGTTTAAATTACTTGCTCTTGTACTGTAGATGGACGAGCTGCCACACGCTGCCACACCAGATCGGCAAATAGTTTTCATATATGCTGTCGCTTGAGAGGCCGACCGTCGGCCTAACGGCTACACGATTAGCTGACGTTCCTTGAGTTGACGATGTCGGCGTCGGCACTAGTTCCGGTGTCGGCTCGCAGCTGCTGGGGCACATATCGGTGAGCTACGGCAACAAGCGTAAGCTAAGAACATCGCTCATCAGCGACGTGGTGCCGAAGTCCGGCGAGCAGCGCTGATCTCGGCAACGATTCCTCGCAGCACTCGTGTGCAAATGCGACGAAATACGGAATTTTCGAAATGCTCTCCATCACTCTCGAGACTTGAGATTGATGGAGAGCATAGGCGATATTCAGTTAGCTTCAGTTACCGGGGCCAGTTTTTCGGCTTCAGTAATACCGGCTTCAGTAACCGAGGTGCCGCTTAATTAATCTGTGTTGGGCTGCACAGCACTCCCTCCGGGGTTACTGCTATCCCAGAAAAAGCACACGGAGTAAAGGGGTTAATAGAATGTGCTAGAATGTAAACTTACCACTGCATGAGACCGCTAATTGCCATTTCTTGCTGCTCTCTCGAACGTAAAGACTTCTTTTATTGAACAACACAAGCCGCCCACACCACCAACAAACGCAGAATATACCCCAATATATGTTTCAGCGCTTTAGCTTGGAACCTCTCACTTCTCGGTCAAAATCCTGAATCTGACGATGAGTTTATGAGTTTCCGCACACCAAGATTCTGCCGGTGTTTGGAGATCGGGTATGTTAAAACGAACAACGCTATAGATGAAGCCATGAACACAATTAACCCAAATTGCAATAGCCTGTGCACAGCAGCAAGCTGAAACCTGTCGCCAGCCTCCGTCATTGTCACTTCAAGTGTTATAGAGCTAAAGCGTTCCACGGTGCTTTCTTCATTAGCGATGTTCTTCGGGGTTTCCACAGTTTCTGTAATTTTGACTAACGCTGCAATTGCTGGGTCCGATTTATCAAAATCGGACCTGAAATATAGCTTTGAAAACCTTCGCAAACCACTTTAGTGTTATCTATTTGATATATATAGCGTGCAGTAACAGCCCACATTTCCCATATTTTGACCTTCAAAAAAGGTCATATTTGCTGAAAAAGTGGGAAAATTGACCTTTCCCGTATTAGTAGAGGTCTGCTCATTATAGTACCGTAAGAATTGTTGACTACATGTAGTCGAAGATTCTTCAATGAGTGGTAAGTTACAAGAAGAATACCGGGCTACGCAAAGTCGAGCTACATCTACACGTAGTTGGCTGCTGCAAACACTGCAGCGTACCGCGTGCAGCATTATCCTTCGTGTAGAAAGAATAAATAAATAATTTTACAGTAAGGTCGTATCTTGGTGCTGCTGCTGGGTGTCAGCTTGCTGGGGGTGGTACATGTAACAGACTCCTCGACAACGGATCAAGACGAAGCGCTTAGTCACGCCGAGCTTAGTCCCATAGCCGTCTGTCTAATACCTGTACCTGAGTGGGGAGTCAGAGGAATCAAAAGATGGTGAAAGCGTAACCGCCTTGCTGGAAAGAGTAATACTGTATGTCCTCGATCCACATGTGTATTCAGGGCAGATTTTGCACGAAGTACATATTACTTTTCGTAGCAACAGGTTTACCCATTCTCCATCTCGTGAGCGTGCTGCTCGCTAAGCTAAAGGGGGCGAATCTCAGAGCCAGTCAAGTGCTGACCCTGGACACACGACAATTAAGGACGAGATAGGCAGACAACCTATGAGGCAACCACATTAGACATCCGATGACGAATAATTTGAAAGTTCCAGAAAACTACTGATCAGTACTTTTCCGACGAGTTAGTATTCAGCTATATTATTAATAGTACTGTACTTAAGCCGAGCACGTGAGACTGCTGCGTTGCAGTGCGTGCTATTGGCCTCCGTGTTGGCGCTAGCCGTGACGGTGTGGTGCTGGTTAAAACTTCCTAAAACCGAACTAAACTGCCCTAATTTTCCTAAAAATATTAACTTGACTTTAGTAAGCACATTTCCCAGTTAACAGTCAGTACTCGGGACCACTTCCTGGAAGAACAGTCTCAGAAACATGGCCAAAATCTCTAAGGGGGCGGACACTCGCCCGTTGGCTCTTACCTGCGGACTTAGCGACGGCACTTCGGGGGGCCGCCCCTCTCTCGCTTCGCTGGGGGAGCGCCGCTGCGCGGCCTGCCCCACCCCCTCGTGCCTTACGCTAAGTCCTCGGCTCGGCCAGGTGCGGTGTCTAGAAAAAAAATATATCGGGTTGCAGCGCTCGCGTCCACTCGCTCGCGCAGACACTCCCCCGCCTGATCGGCGGGTGTTGGCTATCGGTGAATGCATCGAGTGAGCCTCGCGCTCGCATCCGCTCGCCCTCGTCCGAATAAATTACCGGTATTTCTACTTAATTAGGTTAATATACGTTAGGACAATTAGAGCACTTTTAGAACACTTTTTATGAACGTTTTCGCTGCTACCGACAGTGTTCCTCTGGTCGTCGCTGGCCTTCACTACCTCGACAGTGTGTAGCTGTTTGACTAGCACCTGCTCGTACGAGTACGTGTAACCACGCCAAGCAAGGCCTAGCGGGGGGATATTGCAATCTTGACATGTATCGGTGGTAATGTTATTTTTACATTCTGCATCTATTAGAACCTGAAAAAAACACTATGTAATCGCTCTCGTTGAGAGTTTCGATACTCGTATGTGTTCTGGACTGAGTTCTCATTTTACCGCAAATAGAGCTAATCAAAATGCACTCGGACTCTCCCCTGATTAGTAGACAGAATAACAACCCGCAGTATTAATACAACATATTGCCTTAAAAAGCTACAGACAGCAAATGCTGGATCGCACACCAGGCGGTGGACGTTCATACAAACCTGCCGCGCAATCTTAACTAGACGAGCATTTTAGCTAAGCGAGTTACAATACCGCCACGTGCAGTTAACTCCTATTGTTGGGGTGTGCGTTAGAACCCCGCGTTTCACTGCCTATAGTTTTAGAGTTGTAAGACATCGGTACTTTTTCTGGGATAGCAGTAACCCCGGTGGGAGTGCTGTGGCCAGCCCAACACAGATTAATTAGGCGGCACCTCGGTAACTGAAGCCGGAAAACTGGCCCCGGTAACTGAAGTTAACTGATTGTCGCCTATGCTCCCCATCTCAAATCCGACACAAGCTCGAGATACCTCGAAAGCGACGGCTTACCGCGTACCAGTCCACACATCGGTGATCAACGATGTCAGGTTGTCGCCGCGAGGCCGTAAGTGATGCACATCCAACTACATGTATTAATATTACTTGACAGGTAAGGAAGTACAACGCGCGTTTTCAGTGCTGCACCTCCAGCCGACACGTACGCCCCGAACGATCTGTCACCTCTTTAACCCCCTCGCACTCAAGTGCATCTAGTACTACGTTGCTGAGGTGACTACTAAAAAAATAAAGAAAGAAAATTTTGCGTCAGCAGAAGATGATAATGGTCGACGGGCGAAAAGCTCATAAATAAAAAATCCTGATAGGCACTAAGTCAATGTAGCAGATGCTGCGGCTGCGAAGCAGGCGCAGGAGATGCGTTGTAATGGAAAGCAAATTTACCTGACACAGATATTGTAGGTAACAGGTAAGTCGTAGATTTCAGAGCATCTTCGTGCAACGCGCGCGACTATGTTTCTCGTTGAATTGCTGCTATGGCGATAGAGATAGTGACGGCGCGGCCGCGGTGAAGATGCTCACACTAAGTTGTTTAGCTATCCCAGCCTATGCATAGCTCTCGTTAGTAGTGATTATCGTGCCCTATGACTATTTCGAACCTGTAATACATACTATGTACGAATGAGCTCTGAATGCCTCTGATAGCCACTAACCTGTTTCTAGAACTGCTTCGGTGTTACAGAGTCTACAGCGAATGCTGCAATCAAATGGGGGGCTGCAGCGGAGAGCACTCCTCTGTCAATGCCGCCTCTATTCAATACTTACAACTCTAGAACTTCGTATTCCAACGATTCGTTGAGTTGAATTGTGGTCTCAATGAATTCGGACAGCAAACGGTGTGTAGCGGTGGCCTGTGATTACTTATGTACTCCAGCCGATCCCATGCACTGCGATCCCACACCAGCACTTTTGACTCAACTTCATCAACTTGAAGGTAGTATGGCGCCAACTCCTGCTGGCAACCGACGCATCGAACTACGACTCGGCTCATTCCCCATTTTCCTCCGCAGCAGCAAAGCCAGCTTGCGTCGGACCCAGGACGAACCTCCAGCTCGAAGGCATGGTGTGCTTCCCCCGTGCCTACCTCGTTACTGCAGCCGCCCCCGTGGCGCTCCAGCTGCAGCAGACCACAGCGACGTCGCTGAAGTACGACCCTTACACCACGTGCACCTCGTACGAGATCGGCAACAAGTGCTTCCCCGGCCGCGGCAGTGCGCTCAACGACGACGGCAACTGCGTCGTCACCGTGCCGGAAGACCCCCATTCGCACCAGGCCGCCAAAACACCAGCCGTCCCCGTGAAGTACAAGGGTCTGATGTCGAACGCATCCGCATCCCCGACCCAGCCCGTGTTCACTAAGGTGGGGAAGCGGATCATGTCGGAGAATACGCCCCCCACCGGCAGCGACCCGGACGCCTGTGTCACACAGCACGGGCAGTTCACCTGCACAAAGCTCGACTCCAAGCAGTAGCGGTCGCATGCTGTAGCCCAGCGAAGGTACCGCGATGGATCGCAAGCTGACAAGCTCAAGCTCAAGCTCGAGTTCGAGCTCAGGTTCGACCAGTAGCGGCCGCAGGCTCGAGTCGATTTACAGTGATGACCTTGCCGCAATCGAGGACTATTTCGGCAAACCGATGGAGCGCAAGCTGAAAAGCATGCCCACGACTGCGGTCCACAGTCCGTCGCCGTGGCCCGGCCGCCCTTGGCCCGTCTTCCAGGACAACATTAACTTCTAGTGGAACAAGGGCCAGCCGAGCGCTTCCGAGAAGTACGCGACGGCATTTGGACTAGACGTCACCACGTTCATGAACAACGTCTCAGCCGAGAATGGTGTCGATTAGAGGAACACGTTTCCCAACTGCTCCTCGGACAATCAATGCGCTGATGAGTCCATTGCCTGCGCGATACGCCCCAACAAGACATCAGGCTACTGCATCCCGACGTGGTACGCTATGGACTGTGCGTGGGTCTCAGCCGCCATCCTGGAGCCTGAACCGAATTGCCCCGTGACGTTCAACGGCGTGACTTTCCAGCCCAGGCGTTGATTACGGAGGTCTACGACGGCGCCATAGACGACCTACCACTCGTCTTCGCAGGGTCCCGCTACGACGGCTACGGTACTGATTCCATTGACGCGTTCGGCCGCCATACAGACTACTCGTACCGCGACCTGAACCCTGGGTTCTTCCACATCGCCACTGCCAATCTCCTCGGCCTGTTGAACAGACCTTCGTCGTTGACCACGTAGCCAACTACAGGGTCTGGAACCAGCCTGTCGTTGGGTTCAAGGTGTACGAGCAAACGGCCATGAGCACGAAAGAGGCGGCCAACACCTTCTACGGACTCGAGTCGTACCCCTGGAACGAGAACGCCACGAGCATCGTGTACGTTAAGTCGCGTCTGTCGTGGATCGAGCAGTCGGAGAAGGATGACGGACTGATCGCCTCGGGTCTGATCGCGAACTTCACGGGGGGAGCCTCCTACTACGACTACCTACTGGAGATGGACGACAATGAGGAGATCATCGGCGGTGAGTGGCTCTACGGATCGAACGACGACCACCCGGACTTCTTGTGGTTATTGACGGAGAAGCCGGATGCTGACACTGTCACCGAGATTGGGCTCAGCTACGCGAACGTGAAGTGCTGCTGGAGAAGGCTGTGGCGTGCGCTGGTGGGGATTCGGCGTAGGTGGTACCGCATAGTGAGAGCCATGGGGATGCACCCTCCTGAGGGGTGAGTGTCCTGTATACTTCACAGTAGGAAGTCGTACTGCCTAGGATGGTCACTGACAGTGACTCACTGTGTTTTACTTCGCTCTAAAGGGATCTGCAAACCAGCCCATTGTTAAGAGTGTAGCCGAGAGATCTCGCATGTGAACTTATCTTTTTGACTTCAAATTCGGCGGAGAAAAAAAATCAAGCGGCTAGGATTTAGTCTTCTTTCGTGCCGTGGCTGTCGCTACGACACAAGTTGGAATCGGGTGTGATGAGAGCGTCGCAAAAAATAACCGCAACATCATCGAGACTGTCAACTAACTGCAGCAGCGGCGACACCATGTCGGCATGAGCGTACAACTGAGTCACGCGCCTACTCGCGCTGTCCCAACAACTGGGAAACGATGCGCTCCCGACGGGGCTTCTCGTCTCTGGTGTCATCGACCATATGTGGGAGCACGTTTTGCAGGGATTGTTTTGTCATCGTGATGCTTGTGGTGGTACTGGCAATGAGTGAGTCTTTGGTGATCTGAATGAGACTCGAGAGCTGGACTCTAACGTCCGGAAAGAACTGGGTGAACATCCTCCAATTCGTCATCAATGCCTTGAATCCAGTCCTTGCACCTATATCCACGCCCGGCGCCACCACCGCTCGCAAGAACTCCAAAGTGGCTCTCCTGGACCAGATAACCCGTGCCCGAAGATGCGGAAGTACTCGACTGCCGCCAACCACAGAGTTTTTTTCGGACTCAGGAGACAATCTCGCTGGACTTCCAGTCGCTTAACTTCGTCACGTAGCAGCGGGATGTATCTCTCGAGGGCTGCATCAGCCGTGGCCTTCTTCTTCATGTATTTCTCCTGGGGTACGCGTCGACGCTCTCGTTTAAGCTGCTGCAGCATATGCAGCGTCTTCAGCGTGGATGGGTCTGCTATCGCCGTGATGTCAGACATAGAGCGGTTCACCTTAGGAAGTTTATTTGACGTCGTCAACTCGTTGGTGTCTGTAACTGACCCTTGCTTTGTAGGAGTGCCGCAGTGGCAGCTTGTGCTGGGTGACACTCACTACCTATGAGCGCTTGAGTTCGGATGTCTGTGATATGCAGAAGTATCTCCCCGGTGTGAGCAACTATCGGTACTTCCAGCTAACCAAGACGAGGGATCTCGGTATAAATGGGTGTATCCGCTCAAGCAGAAGAGCGACTCCAACGCCAACTTGATGGAGCTGATGTCGGAGCTGCGTGCGCAGGGGCACAAGATCAAGACGTTCACAAGCGACGGCGGAGGCGAATTCGTGAACAACCAGCTCAAAGGGTTCCTGAAATTACATGGGATTAAGTTCGTGCCTACTCACCAGCACACCCCTGAAGAGAATGCACTCGTTGAGAAGCTCAACGGTGTGCTGGTGAACAAGATGCGCGCCGCGATGCATGCAGCAGACTTGCCGCAGAAACTCTGGCCGGAAGTACTGCGGTATGTGGTGGACATTGACAACATGACGGCAACACGGGCACTCAAGGGCAGAACTCCGTCGGAGAAGCTCTTCAACAAGAAACCTGACATCAGCAAGATTCGGGTATGCGGGTGTCTGGGATTTGTGTTTGTGCCAAAAGCGGTGCGAAAGCACAAGTTGAGCCCAAAGGCAGATCCGGCGCTGTTGCTGGGATTCGCGCGCTCAACTACGGGCTACAGACTGCTAAATTTTCGGACTGGAAAGATTGTCGAAGCCCGAGACGTGCAGTTCCGCGAAGATGCCACGGTCAGTAGCAAGTACCTGAACAAGCTCTTGGTGGGCAGACATCAGGGCGAGAAGATCCCGTACGTGCCACTGCCAGTGGAGTACATTGCTACGGGCAATTCGCAGTATGAGCCTTTCGGCGGTAGTTCCAGGAAACTCACGTACTTGTCAAGGCCCGTCAGTATTGACTGGGATCGACCTGCTGTCTACATGGCAGTTGGCCAAAGGGGGTGTTTGTGCCTGGGGCTTTCCTCCTCGTGCCCGAGAGTGTGGTACGTTGCATGTAGTTGAGTGTGGTTGGCTAAGAAAAGAATGAATCACTTTGGAATTTGCCTCACTCAAGACAAGAGCCTCTTCTCCCTCGTTCACTGCTTCTCCTCGTCGTCAAGACTCTACACTATTCGCTGCTACTTCCGGGCACCGCGCTGCTACACTCAAGGCTCGACGCTGTTCGTTTCGGAGCGCAATAACTGCTAATAGCAGTTATTGCCATTTCCATTTCGCGTCCCACCCACTTGCTCGGCCATGGGTGTACGCTCATCCTTGGATCTTAGAGCATTGGTCACTTGTAGCAGCGTGGGTGGGTTGCCTTGACGCGTAGGCAGGTCGAACTGGTCCAGTAACTCAGGATGCGTCACTGCCACGCCCATCAGCAGCAACTGGGCCATGTCGTTGTCCGTAATAGCATGGTCCGGGCCCATATTGCGCAGCTTTTGCCGAAGTTGCGTCATTGTCGTGATGTACTCGGCCAATAATTGGCCCTCATTATGAGAGGTTTGATGCAACTGTCGCCGCAGGAGTACCGCGTAGGAGAAGTCGCGTTGGGTGTTATCCGCCACCAGTGTATTCCACATTTCCGCAGCCGTAGCCATTCCACACACCTTGGCAGCATCATCATTCTTGCATCCGCGCAGACCGCGTAGGATAGCCGCACGTGCAATTCGATCTCGCCCGTCATACTGGCGTTGCAGGCCCACATCCGTAGCATGGCGTGTCTCCCCGCCGCTCACTACAGCCCACGAGTCGCGCTCTGCCAGATAGAGCTCCAATTCGGCGCGATAGAGCTCAAACGTGCCTTCGAACCGGGGCGCTTTGTTGCTCGCCCGCGCTGGATTAACGGCCGGTTGTGCTTGTTGTTGCGGCTGGCCTTGCACGTTGCCAGCTCCAGCATTGCTCATTTTGTTTCTTGCGTCGCTTTCACTTCAAGAGACTCGTCACCAACAGTAGAGCTTTGGGCTCATAACCTAGCAGTTATTACGCTCCGAGACGAACAGCGTCGAGCCTTGAGTGTAGCAGCGCGGTGCCCGGAAGTAGCAGCGAATAGTGTTGAGTCTTGACGACGAGGAGAAGCAGTGAACGAGGGAGAAGAGGCTCTTGTCTTGAGTGAGGCAAATTCCAAAGTGATTCATTCTTTTCTTAGCCAACCACACTCAACTACATGCAACGTACCACACTCTCGGGCACGAGGAGGAAAGCCCCAGGCACAAACACCCCCTTTGGCCAACTGCCATGTAGTCAGCAGGTCGACCCCAGTCAATACTGACGGGCCTTGACAAGTACGTGAGTTTCCTGGAACTACCGCCGAAAGGCTCATAGCTGCTGCAGCATGTGCAGCGTCTTCAGCGTGGATGGGTCTGCTATCGCCGTGATGTCAGACATAGAGAGGTTCACCTTAGGAAGTTTATTTGACGTCGTCAACTCGTTGGTGTCTGTAACTGACCCTTGCTTTGTAGGAGTGCCGCAGTGGCAGCTTGCGCTGGGTGACACTACCAATAACGTCTTCACTCAACGCGTGGCTAGTGGGAGGATAGAGAACTTGGCTGCGCATGGAGGGAGACTTGGTTGGCGCGAGTGGGCTTGGAGACTGAAAGTCGACGCTGTCTGTGGCGCGCAGAGTTTGAAGAAACGTTTGGCTTGACGCTCGCAATCAGAAGTTTTTGATTGCCAGTTGTCCGTGCAGTCGAGATCTTGCAAAATGACTTGAGCCGTGCGACCAAAATGGTAGACTGAAACTCTGTGGAACCCCAAGTTCGTGGCGATGCTAATGATTATGTACCTTTTTGATTGCGAGCCAAGTCGTGATAAAACATTTATTTGAGATTTGAAACCACAAACTTTTGACTCGAACTAAGTATGGGCAGGTGTTTCCTTCAAAGTTGGTGGGATCAATCAATGGCGAGAGAAAGGCTCATGCTATGATAGCGCTGTGCTAGGTGTGTGTTTGCGATTTATATAACAGCTTTGAGGTTGAGCGAGGCCCTGGACCCCTCCCCATAAAAAAGGTAAAGCACTGTAGTATTACACATATAAATAAAGATGATGAAAGCGTAAACGACTCGTTCGAAAAAGTAATTGTTGTAAACGCATTTTCTACAAGATATTAACATGCCTGGCCAGACAACTACAACAACGACGGCATGATGGAAACGTCACTGTAGGCAACCATATAAGCTAGATAACTTAGCTTACATGCAGACATCGGCGAAGAATATTTTGCGAAGTTAGCATGTATTCCAAGGGACCCCGACATCCGCGACCTGCTTGTCCGTACAAAGTAACTCCGCATTCCCAATTCGACGGATCAAAGCAAGCAGCACGTGTCGGTGGCGTCGAGCTGGAAGTCTCGGAGCCCACCGCCAGCACGCTCGCTCATGGTGGAGGAGGTGGCAAGTCGCACAAGTTGGTGTTGGAGCCAGGCGAGCTCATCACATCGATTGAGCCCCACTGCGGCTCCCACAAGGTCAAAACCCGACTCTTCTACCTCAAGTTGTCGACGAACTAGGACCATTTTGTTGAGGGCGGACACCGCACTGCTGCGAGTACGGTAGTCAAAGCGCCGGGTAGTTGGGTTTCGCGTCCGCTCCGGTGAGGGATTGATGCGCTAGGAGCCATTTTCTCGAGGGTGGCGCTCAGTCTCTGAGCGATGCCTTCGATAGTGGTCTTCAATATCAATGAAGGGTATAGCTAAACATCGTTTTACAAGATAGAATGCTGCCAACTTCAAAGCCTCGTAAGTTTCTATACACTTCTTCTCGCTCTTGACCTCAACGGCATTAGCTCATCGATGCGTCGACCGAGTGTGTGGCTGTGGTTTCGCAATAAGTGCTCGTCATTGGTGACGTTAATCCCAAAGTCCTGTATCTGCAGAGACGATTGCTCCGGGTAGTACAGTAGGGGGGTCCTAAAAAGAAAAAAATCGCTTTTGGAGACCGTATAACGCTCGCCTACAACTAAAAAAAAACATGTTTGTTGTTCGTTTCTGTTTACTGTCTTTGGTAAAGTGTCGCCTCGCTGTCTAGACCGGAGCCTTGTATGCCATCTCGTCCCAGTACTTCACGTACGCAACCCACTCCTTCAGCCCGGGGTTCTTTTCCAGCACCTCCGGTACGTCACTGAAATCTTTCACCTTGGAGTTGAGCCCCTTGGCCAGGAAATACTCGTCCGGAGTGACCTTGTTCTTGAGCAGCATGTCATTCGTGGCGTCCTTCTTGACAAGGTTGGAGGCCGTAGCAGCGCGCCTCTTTTGAGCCAACGCCCGCACATCGTCCTTCGCCCCCTGCACCGTCTTGGAGCTGGCGATCCACTTTTTGGCGCGCTGAAGCCACGCCTTGATCTTCTCGAAGAGTTCCGTCATTCCCCTCTCTTCGGTGACCTCTGTCGACTTGAGTCCACGAAGCGAAGGTTTAGTGTCGATGTCGGGGTGGGCAGCGCCCTCCACGGTAGCAACTTGGGCAGCTTGGTCTGGGAGTGTGCCGACAGAGCGTCACCGCTCACGAGGAGGGTCAGCGCGAACACGAGAAGAAGGATGAGCTCGTTCATGGTATGTGAAGCACGCTTGATCCGAGTGTTGGGAGCTGGCGAGTGGCTTGTCGTGTCCGAAGTGAATGGAACAATGAGGGTAGATTATAGGCCAGAGGTGGCAGCCTCCGCCAACCTAACAGCCATTCGAGTAAACCCCAGTGATTGTCGGTGTGCTGTAACTGCTCCTTGTTCGAACCGATGCATCTGGTCGGCACATCTTCCAGGCAGAACACACTCTAACAAGACGATGGCTTCAACGGCTTGAAGCCATTGACTAGGGTGATAAAAGCAGGAGTGCCTATCCGCTTCTTAGGGAAGTATCACCCCCGCTCGTACCAGTATTTCTTTCTTTTCTTTTAAAAAAAGCGGACAGAATGGTCAAACGCGAATATGAATTAGTTTGAATTGCAACCCCGTTAAGAAGGTGCCTGCACCAGCGGCGCCCAAATTACTCTGCTCTAGAACAATGGATAACTTTTTCTTTAATTAATGGATACAATACACACTCTGTACAGATGATTCCCAGCCTGTAATGCCATTTTTATTCGAGTCTGAAGCAGCTGAAAAGTTTAGATCGCGTTAGAGCTGTCCACGAAATTATCTATAAGGGCATATCGGTTCGATACTGAGTATTACTGTTGCACAGGGCAACAGAGGAAATGTACTTTGAAGTGCCATAGCTTGCGTTAGATTTGCTTTCCATTTTCTTTTAAACCTAGCTATTTCAACTTTGTATTATATACTGCACTGTGAAGAAAATGTTTGTTGCTAGGGTCTTACGCAAAGTAGCAAAATTAATGGAGTGAAAGAGTAGGTCCGCACGTCAGGGTCTTAGTAACACTACTGGAAGTATTTCGTGGGGGGGGGGGTAACAGGTTTTTTATTTACGTTTAACTAGAAGCATCGAGTCCTGCAATCGCTGTAGGGTGTTTCGAATCGAATAATAGTCCAGTAATCCCTTTTCGCTACTGCTGGGCTTTATTTCGTTCTCCGAACTGATGGTAAATTGTTGCGGAATATCTGCTCTCTGAAGCACTGCATCGGAATGTTTTGCCGATTGGCGTGATTTTTTACCAAGGCTTTTACGGCTTTTCGTGGTCCTTCCGTATCAGCATCCTAATACTCAAAACTGGCGGCACTGTACTACTCGGAGTCCGGAAGGTGCCTTGGAGTGAGAGTCGAACTGTCGACAACAAGGTGCAGTGTGCTACCTGGTTCATCGCCCGCTCTAGAGATTTAGTGATGCTGTCAGCTCCATCTTGTGCTTCATTCACTTGTACAAAGCCAAGCGCATGGATTTCTGGTGGGCTACTGCCCAACAGAACCCAACATGCCCGCCGTATACGATGAGATACCAATCTTCCATGGCAACAGGTCGATACGAGGGAATGAGTGCTGTGAATACTGGAAGTATTTCATGTATTGTCTTTACTGAAGTAATAGATTCATTTGAAAAAATAGATTTTCAATTTTAATCGAACGTTGCTGCAGCGTTCGATTGGCTGTTTTGCACAGACCTTCTGCATTGGCAGAGTTTACTTCTATTTTTACTAATCACACGAAAATGCTTTACTTCAATGGAACATCATGTTCAATGCTTAAAATCTGAGATCAGGTAGATAGTACATGTTACAGGAATCGCGACCAGATATCAGCAGGAGAGCACCCCAACAACAAGTTTTTAAGATGCTTACAACATTAGCTGACATACTGGCTCGTAATTAAATACGACCGCCTTTCACTGAAGGCGACGGGCGTTGAAGAGCTTGTCCAGCCGTAGCATGGCTACCGCTGGATGGGAAACCAGTTGAGGAAGACGTCGAGCCTGTCGTGGTTGTCGTCGACGACATACGCAGCGTCGGTGCGATGATACTCTTGAGAGTGAAGGCCACTTGCATCGAGCTTGGTCGTGCGTCCGGGTCCAACTGCGTGCAGTCCATTACCAGCTTGCGGAGATTCGGCGGACAGTCCTCCCGCAGCGACACGCGGATCTTGCCCAGCCGCACGAGCTGAGCGAGTTGCATGCCTGGCAGCCGCTCGCCCTTGTCCGAAGTCACGTCGGAGAACGGTTGCTCGCACGTGTCCATCTCGGACAGCACGACCCCCAGCGAGTAGATATCCGCCTTCTCCGAGTATTTCTTGCCCTCGATGATCTCCGGTGCTGTCCACAACAGGGTGCCGACGCCCGACGTCATGGTCTCGTTCACGTGAGTCTTGCGGCTAACCCCGAAGTCGCTCAGTTTGGCGTGGAACTTGCGGTTCAGCAGCACGTTCTTGGACTTGAGGTCGCGGTGCACCACAATGGGCCGTAAACAGTGCAGGTAGACTAAGCCTTCCGCTATATCCATCGCGATCGAGATCTTCTCGCGCTGCCACGTGAACTTCTCTCGGTTCTTCTTCAGCACTTCCTCCAGGTCGCCCGCGTCCATATACTCCACCACAGCGCACAGATTCTGTAGTCGATTCCAGCTCACGCCCACGAACGACACGATGTTGCGGTGCTGCAGGGTGCACATGAGTTGGATCTCGCCCGCGAACTGCTCCAAGCTGGTTGTGAACTGGCATTTCTCCGGTAGCAACCGCTTGATGGCAACGTGACGCGTCTCCAGTTGGCCAAGCCACACCTCGCCGTAAGCTCCCTTCGACAGCATCCGCAAGAAGGTCAGCTCGTCGAAGGCGATGCGCTTCGTGAACACCTCCGGGTCCTGCATAAACTCCGTCAGAGTCTCGGACTCGTTGCAGTACTCGCTCACAGTTTTGCCGCCACCCGCAGCCCCCACCCACGACCCAGCCATAGACGAGCGGCGCCCGTACGCTGAGGACTCGCGGTTACTCGCGTTGCCGAAAGTGTACCAAGAGGACCGTCGACCGCGGTTTGTCTGCACGTTCACGTTCGTGGCGGCGTTCGACGAGGTGTCGCTGCCACTGTCGCTGTTCTTCCCGCGTCGACCGATCACCCGAGGAATGAAGCCCAGATCTGATCGCGTGGCGCTTGCGGTCTCATTCGGTGCACGCGCCGTCCCAATAGCTGCAGTCTCGGACGGTTGTTCCTCTCTCTGCATCCTCCTCCTCCGGCAGCAACAGCACGCGATAAATATCACGACGATGAGGAGAACGCCACCGCCGATCGCCACGCCCAATAGCAACCCCGAGTCACTTCCACTGTCCGAAGTCTCACTCTCGTCCGACTGCTTGTTCACCTGCACTGTGGTCACTGCAGCCAGGAAGCTCTTGACTTTATCCGCATCAACTGTCGGTCTGCACCATCCGGACGTCCCGCTGGTTGAAGTCGTTCCAGATGTCGCCACGTCCTCCAGTCTCAAGCACGGGATGATCGTATCCAGCGTATTGCCACATACTACGCCCGAGTCACTGTTCCGCATGTGGATCGAGTATACCTGCAGCGCTGTCGCGTCAGTCAACGTGATGCTGTGTTCGTACACTTGTGGGTACGGGATCGTACTGGAAGACGTGACGGAGGACCAGAACGACACCTCCGTAGCTGTCGGCAGCGCAGAAGACGCCCCATCCACTGCGCACTGAATAAAACTCGTCACATTGGCCACGCAGTTGGCGTTAGTGGCCTGGTAGTACGAGCCACAGGTCGCAGCCTCACAGCCGCTTCCTGGACCGGTAAAGTCGTCGTACGAGACGCCCAGGTCCGCCATGTCCACGCCCGTTGCCGAGCCATCACTACAGCGAGTGTAGACTTGAACCAGAGCGTCTCCAGCCTTGTCGCCGTTGCTGGAGCCGCCCGAGAAGACGTAACCGTGCGCCCACAGCAACCCCACCTTGGCGACGTCGTCCA
This sequence comes from Phytophthora sojae, assembly GCF_000149755.1. NCBI lineage: Eukaryota > Oomycota > Peronosporomycetes > Peronosporales > Peronosporaceae > Phytophthora > Phytophthora sojae. The sequence goes on along the minus strand of NW_009258127.1, from coordinate 1,042,791 downwards.
GGTCGCTCCAGACCGAATTAGAGGACGCGGACAGCGTGGCTGCCACGTCGCTGGGGATGTCTATCTCACTGGGGGTTGTGAGCGCTGCGGTGTTGCTCTGGAGGCTCTCGCAGCGCGCCAGAACGTCGCTACTGGCGGACAAGCCGAACACCAACGCGTTTCCGGGCTTTGCGAGGGCTACAGAGAGCGTCAGAAGCTGTAACTTGCGGCGCCGTCGGCGCGGAACTATGGCGCGCATAGTGAACTTGAAGGATGTGTGAGAGGGACACTGCGCACACGCGGAAGACGACACCACCTGTGCTTCCTGGCGCGATTAACCCAATGAAGGCGTATCAGTGGCAGCGGGGCTGTAATTGGTGGATATTGCGATAGAGACAGAGCGAGCGGTTGGTGGAAAATAGGTTCAGAGGTTTTCGGAAAAATCATAACCATGAAATGGCTTCATCGCAACTCAAAAGTTGTATGTTTATATGATCCTCTCTATTTGAGCCATACCGTTTATTTGATGCAGGCTTTGTCGCTACCAAATATTTCACTTAGTTTTTGTATGATCTCTGTTTATATGCATACAAGGTATATGAGTCACATTTTTGGGTACCAAATTAGGTCTCACCTGTTTATTTGATTCACACTGCTCACGGCCACACACTCTTCAAAGCACCACTGCTCAACACTCAACGCCTACCGCAAGCCTTCTTCGCTCGCCATGTCTCCTCGCACCTGTCTGACGCTAGAACAAAAGCTCCAAGTGCACCTAAAACTCAAGCAGAATCCTGGCATGAACAACCCCATGCCCGCCGAGTGGATCTACGCAACTTTCAATGCCCGGGTCAACCGTGCCACACTCGCCCGACTGCGCAACCTGCCTTCTTCCTACTTCAGCCACGTCGACCTGAGTGGGACCAAGCGGCGCCGAGTGAAATTCCCTCAGTTTGAGCGGGAACTGAGGGAATTTTTCTTTCAGAACGAAACTAAAACGGCGATGGCGGACGACGTGCTTCTGCTGAAGGCGCATGAGCTGGCGGAGCGCTTAGGAGGAAGAGGTGGAACAGGAACCCGCAGTTCAACCTGCCATTGCTCTGAGACACTGCATGGAGCTGGCTGCATTTCTGCTGCAATGCGGAGAGCAGACTGACAGAAAACGAAGAGCTTTACAGACCGTGACCGCTTTGGTTCGAGAGACTACGGTGAAGGCAAAGCGGCAGCGGACTATGCACGATTTCTTTACGTGCACCACATAATGTTTTAAACTGAGTCCATTTTATATGAGTCATTGTAGTAGATGGTCACCAACAGGGCCTCATATAAACAGGTTTGACTGTATTTTTTACTGCCAGTTGTCCAGTAACCACTTGCTGCGCTTGCATGCTACGTACTTAAGTATAGTTCAATTCTTGCCATTGATTGGCCCCCACCAACTGTGTAGGAAACACCTGATCAATGTACACATACGTACTTAGTTAAAATCAAACGTTTTGTGGTTTTGCGCTCAAACCAATGAATTGCACAATTTGGCTCGCAATCAAAAAACATCATACCAGCCTCCATATAATTTTCAGTGTGCAATTCCACTCGCAACGCACAAGCCATTTCCTTGGTACTTACTCGTAATGGGGACAACCGGTCGATATCATTGCAGGGTAGGCCGTGGTGTCGGCCTTTAATGTGATCCCCGCAGGGGATAAGTTGAAACCCCCCAAATTGCCCGATATCGTGGGCTTCACTGGAGGTTGTTCACGTGTTTCGAGCCGCTGATGATCCGAGACGCGAGGGCTGAGACGGATTCCCTGCACAGCCGCGTGTACTGCTTTAAAGTGTCGGAAGCCCAACGACCGTGATGTGGAGTAGCGCCCTCACAGAAATCTCGCGAATGCGATCTCGCACACACTCGGCGCGTCTGGATAGCGGTCGCGCCGAGCGAATTATTCTCGGTTGTTGGAGTAGCGTATCTTCGAAATACAGGCCAAATCTTCGCAGGCTTCGGAGTTGGGGGGGGTTCTTGTGTTGACGCTTGCTCCTTGTCGTAGGGCGTCGAGCCTTGGGCGTGCGGCGTTATCGGGCCGGCGTTTCCTCGGCGTTCCCGTCGGGCGTGCGGCGTTATCGGGCCGGCGTTTCCTCGGCGTTCCCGTCAGGTGTGCGGCGTTATCGGGCCGGCGTTTCCTGGGGCTTGTGTGGCGTTATCGGGCCTACACGGGGGGCTTGTGCACAGCGGTTATCAGGCCAGTGCGGTCCTTCGCCTAGGCAGCGCGTTATCGGGCGCCCACCTAAACGGTATACGTTTAACGTGCCTTTGTTCCAGCACGGGTCTGTGGGGGGTGAACACCCGAACCAGCAAACGACGGGGGGCCGGGATATCGAGGCGGCTCTACTTGCCGGCGCTTGGTGGTTCCCCTGGAACCTCGGAGAAGACGGGAGGTCTTTGTGGTTCAGAGAAATTTCGGGACTGAGTCCTTACCCTATCCTATGTCCTTGCTACTGGCTACTCTGTACTACTGCTTGCTAAGCCTACCGCTCTGGGCCTATCCCTACTTCTGTCGTGCTTGCACTGCCGTCCTTCAACCTGGTTTGCGTGGCGCAATCAAGATCTTACCTCGGCGCGTTTTGGTCGGCGGGGGTTAGGGTCGGCGCGTTTTGCTCGACGCGTCTTGCTCGGCGCGTTTTGCTCGGCGGGGTTTAGGGTCGGCGCGTTTTGCAGAACCGGGTGCGCTGGTCGACTCGTCGGATGATTACGTGTCGCACTGGATTCTGGCACCGTGTCTCACGGCCCATCACCCACGCCGACTTTCCTGTCGAGCTCGGCCCTGCGTCGCGCCCATCAATCCGCGTCGCGTTCCATCAGCCGCGTCGAAGTCCATCACTCGCGTCCCGGCGCCTTCTTCCTCCGGCGCCCGGCGCGCCCACTTCTTCCGCGGGGTACTACACCACATTCGTCCCGCTGCCACGCACGCGCCCTCCTCAGGTGGGTGTGTCGTCGCAGAACCTGCCCCGCGCCTTCGCTTCGTCTCGACACCATCGCGTTTTCTGCCCTCGCAGTCCGCTTCGCGGTACTCCAAGCTTCATAGCTCGCCGCCACGACGTCGACGTCAACGACATCGACCTGGAAGAAGAAGAGCTTGACACCGACGACCTCGAGGCCGCTGGCTGCGCGGTTTGTGCCCTCGGCGCGCATCGTCCTCGCCTCCCCGTCGCGCCCCAAGCCCAGCTTCCGGCTTCAGGCGCCCCCGTCCACTCGGTGACAGCTCTTGTCGCCGACGCGCACACTCTCCAGCGCGAGAACCAGGAGCTGCGCGCCCAGTACGAACTCGTCTCAGCGCACAATGCAGGCTTGGCTACTCACGCGTCCGTGCTGCATGACTGCAATCTCGCGATCTTGCATCGTGCTTGCGAGGGTTATCGCGCAGGCATGATCCGGCTCGAGCAGGCGCTCCTCTCCCGGGAGCACGCCGAGCGGGACTACGCCGTCCTGGAGGACCGAGTGGCCGACTTCCGCCCTCGTGCTGAACGCGCCGACGCTGCCGAGGCTCTACTCCGCGCCGAGCGAGGCTCCTTGACAGAGCAATATCGTGATCGTCAAGCTCAGCTCCGGGCGGCACGAGACCAGGTCACTGACTTGACTGCCCAACTCGCGCGCGCTCCTGCTACGCCGCCTCCCTCCACCGTGTCGCTAGCGCGGCTGTTTGCTGCACAAGGCGAGCGCGACGCCGCTCTCGCCGAGCGTGACCGCGTGACCCGCGTTCTCATGGTCGTCGAGCAAGAGCATGACGGGGCCCTCGACATGCGAGATCGAGTGCGTCGCGCCTCCACGGCGCTGAGACGCGAGCGAGACGCTGCTGTCACCGAGAGGGACCGGGAACGTCAAGCCGTGGCCGCTCTTGAGCAGCGGCGAGACGCTGCCGTCGCCGAGAGAGATCAGGCTCGCCAGGCCTTGACTGCTCTGGAGCAGCAGCGCGCCCCTGTCGACGAAGAGCTCTGCGCGGCCCGTGCGTCGCTTTCTCAGAGCCGCATGGAGATCGAGGCAGCCCAGAACCTGAACGTCCCGCTGCGGGACGACCTTCGGCGCGTCAACGCGCTCTTAGTGGCCCACGCCGAGGAGCTCCGCCGCGGCGCGACGCGTATCCACGAGCTGGAGGAGTCAGTGGCTACTGCTACGACTCTCCGTGTGGCCGCCGAGTCCGAGATGGCGCGGGCTCAAGCCGGCGAACTTTGCGCCACATCTCGCACGGCGCAGTATCGAGCTGGGTGGCTGTCCATGCGGCGGTCGTCTCAGCAGCGTCGAGGAGCAGTCGGCGCCCAGACCCATCGTCTCAGCGCTCGCGTCGCCGAGCTGGTGGAGGAGCGCGACTTGGCCATCCGAGAGCGCGACGAACGCGCTGTGGCTTGGCGTCGGATGCTTCGAGACGCGCGTCGGGGCCGAGAGCTGGCGCGGCGGGTGCGCGACGAGCTTGCTGATCGTCTCGCCGGCGTCGTAACGCGTGTAGGCGGGCAGATCGACACCGCTGCCCTGGTCAGGCGACTCGAAGCCACTTTCACGGCGGAGATCGACGGTGCGATCCCCCTCCCCCCTGCTATTCCTACGTCCGCAGCAGTTCCTGTGGCATCCGCGGTTCCTGTTCCTGCTCCAACTGCGTCGAGCTCTGGTGCCCGGGCGGGCTCGTCGGCTTCGACGGCGGGCTCGACGACTGGCGCTTCCCCTCCAGCAGGTCCTTCGGGCTCCCGTCCTGTTCCGACTTCGTCCGCTGCCTCGTCCTCGTCGGGTTTTCGGCGACCTCGACACGGCGCGTCGAGTCGTTCGGGTTCTCAGTCACGCGCGTCTAGGCCGTCAGGAGTGGCGTCCGCTACGTCGTCTGGTTCTCCCCCCCTTCGACGTAGTCAACGGCTCTCTACCGTGGCCGACACTGCGGCCTCCGACAACGCCGCTGCGCAGGCCTCATCTGCAGCTACGCCCTCTGCGGCCGCTGCAGCTGCAGCGCGCGCACGAGAGGACGCGTCGCTCTTCGGCTCCGAGTCTTCGGACAGCGAGGACCAAGCGCGGCGAGCTCAGCCCAAGCGCCGCTGGCTGCATAGCCCCGGGCCTCGCTCACGGTCGCCGGCGCGTCCGCCTCCACGTTCGCAGTCACATTCCCGGACACCCCCGCGCTCCCGTTCTGCTTCGCGTTCGCGTTTCCGCTCGGCCTCTCGTTCGCGTTCCCACTCGCCTCCACGCTCGCGCTCGCCCTCCTTGGCGTCGACGCGTTCGGCCGGCTCAACGCGTTCGGCGCACGCGGCGGGGTCGGCGCACTCGGCGGGGTCGGAGGCCTCGCGTCACTCTTCTCCTGCACGGCCGACGCACTCCTCGTCGAGGGGCCGTGCGGCAGCCGGAGCTGGACCAGGCACTGGTCCGGGCGATTCGGGCTACTCCAGTGGCAACGACTCGTCCGCTTCCTCGTCGTCCCGCGCCTCGTCCTCAAGCACCGCCTCCAGCGGCTCAGCGGGGAGTGCTCCGGCGGCGCCCTTCTTCGACCCTGTGATTCCGCCTGCCGGAACTCCGTCTGGCTGGCAGCCTCGCTACGCTCCTTGGCCCAAGCGGGTACGACGTCTCCGCCTTCATCTCATCACCGTGCAGGAGTTGCGAACGCTCTTCCTGCCGCCGCCCGGCTGGATCATTCCGCGCCGTGTTCCCCCCGCGCCTGCGAACTGGAACCGCGCCCTCGTGACTCTGGCCATCGTGGACGCGCTATACGCGACTTGGCCGTGGCGCTACCTCGCTCAAGCCTCTGAGGCGCTTCTCTTCGCGTCCGGCGACGCGGCGTTCCGCCCATTCCTACGTCGGCTCCGGCACCACATCGAGCACTGGGCTCAGGCGTACTGCATGAGCTCTTCGTGCAGGGCGCGGCGTGGAAAAGGTGGCGCACGGCGCGCAACTCGCGTCGCTCACACGCGGGCAACCACCTCAACAGCCTGTTGCAGCTGGTGGTCGGGCTGTTCCACTGATGCTTGGTCGGATGAGCTTCTTCTTCACCATGTCTTCGACCCAACGCACGATCTCACGCTACTGCTCAGGAGACTGTCGCCACTGTTGTCGGTACATCGCCAGATTTGAATCCTTCACATCGATCTGATGCTCAATGTCGCGCTTCTCTGGTAAACCGTCGGGTAGCTCAGGACGGAACACGTTGTCCTTGTACTCCGTTAGGAGTTCGAAGGCTGGATTTTCACGGAAACTGTCCCAGTCCGTTTCCAGATAGCGCTGTGTTTTCGCACTACCAACATTGTCGGGTTGGTCTCGTCGTTGCAGTGAGCGTGCAACTTGCTTGATCGTCTCGTTCGAGAGCACCAACATAAAGTCGGGCTCCTCGGCTGACTTGGTCTTGATTCTCAGGAACTTCCGCAGTTTCTTGCGGGTGATGTACTTGGTCTGCACACCACTCTCGTCGACAATACCCATCGTGAACATCTTCTCCACGACGGTGTCTTTGCCCCTGGTACTGCTTCTTTCGTCGGCTTCTCGTGCAGTACTCTCGCGCTCTGGCATCGCAACGTCGTCTTCTCCAGCTGAACACGCGCCAGCTTGCGGGTCATCTCCTCGTCGTCTGCTGACAACGGTCGGGGTCTCCTTCAGCACTGCGTCGCGAACAGCTTCGCACGTGGACTTCACACCCGTTTCCAGCGCGGCGCCTCGACAGGAATCGGATCTTTTCGCCGAAAGGCCTTTCGCCTCGACAGATCTCCGAAGCCCGGAGACAATCACCGGTCCGCCTTCCTCGATCGGTCCACAGGTATCACCTGTCCGCTCTCAGCGCAGAGTCTTCTCTCTCGTTCCTTCGATACGTAGACCTCTCCAATCAATCTGGGGCTGCTTGTCCTCGAAGAAGGGTATCCCGAGGATGCAGTCGAATTCGTCGGGTATCGCGTAGACGACGGCGACACACTGGTACGCCTCGTCCAGACCCGACACGTGGATCTTCAAAGGCAGAACTTCCAGCTCCGTCTCCACGATTTGGTTGTCTCCAAGCTTCACGTGAATGCTCTTGTCGCTGAACTTCGTCGTTCAAAGCTGGTGCTCCCTGACCCAACGCTTTGACACGTAGATTGTGGTGGCTCCACAGCCCAGCAACATGCTGCGTGTAGCGAGACACTTGTCACTCACGCTGATCTCACCAGTTACTGAGAACAGCGGACGTGACTTGTAGACCAGAGGGTTTTCACACAGAACGTTAAGGCTGATATTCTCAATCGTAAGTGTTCTGGTTACGCTCTCAGCCACAACAGGACCCTCCTTCACTGACGTGGTTGCCCGTTTCCCTGTTTCTCCTGCTCTTTCTTCCAGAGAAAGCAGTTGGTCTTGATGTGACCAGGCTTCTTGCAGTGGAAGCAGGTACGACCCTCGGCGCGTTTGGGCTCAGCTCTCGGCTTGAAGCGGCCTTTCCCGCGGAACGGCTTCCCCTTGAAGGGTTTACCTTGGGCGTGAGGTTGATCAGCCGACGAGAACTTCTTGTCACGCTTGGGTTGACGGTCGCGAGCTTCTTCGACGAAGTGAGTCACCTCGTACTTGACAGCCAAGTCCATAGCGTCGCTCAGGGTCTGGGGGTTCTCGAGCTTGACGTAGCTGCGCGTGCGTGGCTTGAGACCGTTCGCGTTGCACAAAACTTGGTCGAGTACGCTCATGCCCTCCACTCTGAAGATGAGAGCTGAGTACTTACCGTTGTACGTCTCAATGTCTGCTGCCTGCTTGAGTCGCTGAAGCTTCTCGCGCAGGACAGCCTGGTAGTTCGATGCCTCGAAGTGTTGGAGCACATGCTCACGGAAAATCCCCCACGTGTGCTCCTCGCTTCGAGTCGTCGACGACCAGTGCAGGAACCAGCCGGAGGCAGGCTTCTCCATCGCCGACCCCGCGATTCCTGGTAGTCGGGTGCTTGCGTCTTCGATCGGGATGTTGTTGATTCGACAGGCGTTCTCGATCTGGAACAGCCATTCGCGTACATCCTCCCCTCGCTTGCCGGTGAACTTCGGCAGGTTGCTCGGCACTCGCGTGCGGTCCGCCATCGGTTGGTTCAGCCGATCGATCTCGGCGCGTAGTTGGGTGATGGTGGGCATGGGCTCCTCGTTGTCAGGTTGCTGGGACCAACAAGTGCTACCAGTATTTCAAAACGAAGAGGAAGCCAGGCTTGGGGGGATGGCGGGTCTAAACCAAAAGTGACCGCCCCCGCAGTTCGAGTGGATGGAAGCTCCTTTCTAGAAGCTTCCACAACCACCCTACATCTGCTCTATCCTATTATGTCCTTAACAATGCGAATGATACCTACGGTGCTGTTACCTCTGTAATCTGATACAACCAAACTACACTGGACAAATTGCGCGACATCGACATTGTAGCTATGTCTAATTCAGGTTTAGATATTGCATTTGAGGCCTATCACCGAGAACGCCGTCGTCTAAACCAGAAACGATACAGAAAGAAGCAACGGAAGCTAGCTGAGCAACTAGAAATCGACAACCAGCAGCTACGGAACGAGATCGAGCGACTTCACAACCAGCGCAACGGTCTCTCTTGCGGCATCTCGACGAAAGAGACGCTGTGGTCTGTCGCCGTGGAATACTTTCGCGTCTTCCGTCGGGGGCTACACGTACCGACAACACGGCTTTCTCCGGGGGATCGAATCGTTGAGCTCGAATTCCTGCGAGCAACAATGTCCCAAGACTTGGATGCTGGCAATGTGCGCGGCTTTGAGCTGCTGACCAGGAACTGGAAAGTCTTCACCCAGTACTTCAAGGACGTCCACGTCCAGCTCAGACGACTCGAGCAGACCTCGGATAGGTCGCTCATAGCAACGACCACCACGAGCATCACGATCACCAGTCACTCGCTGCGCTACATGTTGCCAAACTTGGCTGTCGGTTGCCTCGGCCGACTCAAATCGATGCCGCTGGTCTCCCATCGCGGACAAACTGCTGGGGCGTCGTCTCGTGATGCGTGGCTCGGTGCATTTCGACTGGGACGATTTGAACAATCGCGTGGTGGGCCTCGTCTCTCAAGCCGACATGATAGCCCCACTACTCGAGTGCCTGGGAAGCTTGGAGGATGTGTCGCTTGTGTTCCAGAACGCGCTCATCCAGCCAGACTGCAACCTCGTGATCGGAGAGCACCTGTCCCAGCAGTGTACTAGCCTCGAGTGGTGGACTACTAGGACACAACTCCATCCTACTACATAGTAATACACGTACTGTACCTACATATTAACAAGCAAATAAGTAAGCTGTTCGGAAGATATCTGTATATTACTTATTGAAGGATTCCTACGATTCTATTCGTCTCCCAAACAACTCGCTGCATTAATTACGTGCCTCTACCCAGTAATATCTTCTTTTCGACCAATCGCGCGCCGTGTTCGTGTCCGTTGGTGGGCACTACCCGACCGACGCTTGGGATCCGCTATCTTGTCTTGTCTTGCTGCTGCTGGCCATGGGCGACGTGGAGCTGCTGCTGGTGCGCATCGACCACTTCCACGAGCGCGCGACGTACGTGTCGGTGCTGCGCGCGTGGCTGGAGGAGCTGCAGATCGCCAACGGGCGCGTGATCTCCATGGGGACGGACCTGCAGCTGCTGTTCGTGGCGGCCAGCGAGGCGCAGAACGACCAGCTGCTGGCCTTCTACCGCTCGCGCGACATCGACACCAACAGCCGCGGCGAGCTCTGCGTGGACCGCTTCATCGACGTCTTGGGCCGCAAGAAGGTGGCGGCCAGCGGCTGCAAGGGCTTCCTCGAGATGAACGTGCTGAGCCCGGCGCTGCTGCAGAAGGTGCTGGTGCACGAGTGGCAGGCCGAGCAGCAGTGGCTGGACACAGCGCTGGCTACCAAGCGCACTAAGACGTTCCTGGAGTGGAAGGAGGCGGCCAAGGCGGCGCGCAAGGAGCGGAGGAAGAGGGAGGGCCAGGAGAAGCAGCAGGAGCGACAGGCCAAGCGGCTCAAGAAGGAGCAGGAGGAGGCGCAGAAGGAGGACGAGGGAGGAGACGAAGGGGAGAAGAAAAAGGAAGAGGAGAAGAAGCAGGAAGATGAGACGAAACAGGAGAAGAAGACGACGCCGTCCCCGCAGAAAAAGAAGCAGGAGCAGGAGCAGAAGCCGAAGCAGCAACAGAGACCCAAACAGCAGCCGCAGCAGCGTCCGACTGGTCAGAAGTCGAAGCCGCCGCAGCAAAAGCAGCAGCAGAATGCGTCGGGACCGAAGAAAAATAAGAACAAGAACAAGAAGCGGCGCAACAAGCAGGCAGGGAATAGAGTAGAGTCCTAATACACCCTATTGTCTAAACAAGACTGTGTGTTTATGCTGTAGTTCGTCGTTACAACACACCAGAGGACGGGCATTTGCAGCAGTGCTTACGTTGATAAGGAGACGCGTTGCTAGTGGTAGTGCTGGACGAAGAGCCTACGACCGTCGAGCGACTTCAACTTCAACATGCACGATAAGTCTTCTCTTGTTGGCGATGTCGTCACGTCCAAATGGCTTTGTATCGATCGCATACAGTAAAATCTTGGTCGTATTCTGCCGCGTTCATCGCAGCAAGCAGTCAGTACGGAATAGATCCCCAACAGCTTTGATGTTAAACTGCCGGCTGCTTCTAGTTACTATGGAAGACACATTATCGCATCCTCTTCCTCCCACTACTGTAGCTGGTACTTAGCTACACTCAGCATAGTCAGCATATTGGCCAGCACAGCGCATAAATTTCTTGACCCGCTGGCAGGCTGCATCTTGAAGAGCTGAAGCGCACACGTCGCAGAAAGCTAAGAAATCTCGCTTCCCATTGGCTTCTCGGGGGTTAAAATAATCTCAATCTGTCCAATCAGCGTACCGATTTCTCCCCGCTGTCCAATCCGCCCCCCCATTGGTCAAAATCGCCGCCGCCGAACCCAAAGCGGTGCATAATTCCCGCGGAGAAGGCGGAGAAGAGGAAGAAGAGGCCGCTCCCAGCGCCGTCCACCTCGCGCCCGCTACGTCTCCAGGGGCGCCATGATGTCGTCCGTGGACCTGTCAACCTCCGGCCGCGGACCTCGCGCCTCCACGCAGCAATTCGCAGCGCCCAACGCGCGCTACAACGCCCACAACATGCGATACGCCGCGCCGCCTCCGCGCGCCTCCGGGTCTGCCAGTGCGTCCCCAGCGTACAGTAATTTACCATAACTTTACAATATTTTTTACTTAAATGTTATATTTACTTGTGCATTGCAGCGGGCCGCGCCAAGACGGAGCAGGTGGTGCTCGAGTTCCTGTACAAGGCGGCGGAGCTCATCGTCCAGAGCCGCGTCAACTTCCAGCACGAGCCGGACCTTCGTCGTGGCAGCCGCCGCGCGCGCTTCAACCTGGACATCGAGGAGGTGCAGGCCGTGCGCGAGGCCATGTCGGCCTGGAAGGAGGACGTGCGCCTGCCGCTGGCCATCGACATCTTCTGGGACGCCGGGGACGGCCACAAGGTGCTGCTCGAGCGCTGGAGCGTGACCTTCGCGGCCGACGGGGACGGCGGATCGGGCGCGCACTTGGGCTCGACGCAGGACGTGATCCAGCAACTTAAGGAGGTCTGCAAGCGCATCAGCGTGTTGCTCAGAGCGCTCTTCTCCTTCATGCGGCAGCTCCCGGCACACAGGCTCTTCGCGCAGTCGTACCCGTCCATGCTCAGCTACGCGATGCACGCGGCGCCCGCTAGTGACGCCGCGCGCGCGTTCGAGACGCAGCGGGTGGCAACCAGTGGGTACTCGTTTATCCCCATTACGACGCCGTTTGGACTGCTGAAGGTCGCAGCGGTGTATCGGCGGGACTGTGACCAGTTCACGGAGCGGCAGGAGCAAGCGGCGCCGTCGCGGATCTTCCAGGACAATTTTATTATTCAAGACTATGTGCCCGGGTCGCCGGAGTTGGTGCCTGCTAGTGCACCGGTGCCGTCCAGTACCAGCGCAGCGATGGCGGACGTCCCAATGAGGGTGACAGACTTACGGACAGATTCCTTTGTGCCAGTAAGTGACGCGGAGAAGTTCGGCGGTAACGTTGGCGTTCTTCAGCGTCGACGATCGTCGCCTCGCTCGATCCCAATGGCACCACACCAGCAGTTCAGCAGCACGGGTCCTGTAGGTGACATTGGAGTGGATGATGATGTAGCGGTGCGGACCCAGCCAGGAATGTCTAAGCCTATGGCGATCCCGCGGGTTAGCAGCAAAGGAGCTATGGCAGCAGGCGGTCGAGAGGGCGCTGGTGCGGCGGGATATGGGGACGAACAGAGTGACGGAAAGATTATTCAGCATGCTCACTCGTACGGAGGCGAGCACGATGTCCGGTTACGAAGCGCTGCCGCCAACCCGAACGTAACGGCGGCACCCTATGGCTACGGGAATGTTGCGATTGATCGCGAGCAGCAGCATACGTCATCGCCGTCACTTGCGTTCCAGCAGCGCCAACAGCAACTGTGGGAAGGTGGAGCGAGCCATCAGGACGCCGAAAGCGGTTTACACGTTTCACAGACGTCCTTCCACGACGAACCGCCGACCAGCAACAGCAACGCGGCATATCACCGCCTGTCAACCCCGCCTCGGCACCCGAAATCTATCTCACTCTTGCGCGGTGGACGGACGTCTCCTGCGCTGACGCACAAACCTTTTCTCCCTGGAAACGAGACGCAGCACGCGCCTGGGTCTTTGGATAACTTTACGCTCGATAGTGGATCTCCCTCACCGCTGCAGCAGCCGCATGTTCCGAGACGCAGGAAGAGCTCGTTCAACGGCGCATTTGTGTCCGACAATACAGGCTTCACTGCGGCTCCGGAAGGCATTCAAGAGGATCTCCAGACCAAGAGTGCTGCGGTAACTTCGGACGCTGTCACGAAAACAGAAGCTATCACGATTCGCCCGGGTGGTGCAAAGAATTCACCGATCGACGGCATGCCCATGTTCTCCTCAAGCCCCCCGTTTCAAGCGAATCCGTGCGAGCTGCTATCCACGTCGCCAGGATACTCGTACAGCAAGAATTACCTTCGGTCCGGCTCCAGCAATGTGCCGACATTTATCACGACGGATCAATTCCAGCTGGGACTCCATGGCGCGAAGCGCTCGTCATTCTCGTCCTCGGCAGGCCTGATATCGGCGAAGAAACGCGGATTCTCGCCCGATTTCAGCGACAGCGGTGTGACTGCATGGGGAATCTCTCCCGACACGCCTGACGCGTTCGGCTTAGCAATCGTTGATGCAGCGGGGAGCTCGTCTGGCGGTCGCCCACGGTTCTTGTCGCTATCAGGAAGTGCTGATGCAGGAGGAGCTTCAAGCGACGGGCAGAGTGACGACCTGGATGCCGACGGCGCTGACATGATTTTGCCATTTGCGATCGGGGAGAGATCGTCAATTGGATCAAGCGGGACTACAGCTGCCGACTCAGTCTCAACGGGTGCTGGCAGCGCGCTAAACCGTTCGTCGGGCGCGTCGTTGGATACGGCGTCGGTGGGGAACTTCCTGCACCAGATCAAGAACGCGCCACGTTTAAGTAAGTCAGCGTCTGCCCTCACTCCATCGGCACCAGACGGAGAATTGGATAAAGCATCGGATGATAAGCCACCAGCCCCAGCACCGACCTCGGTATTCGACGATGAACTCGCAGGGTTTCGCAGCTTGCGGGACGAGCTTGCCCGCGTGTTCTGATACTGCAGACAAGCTCATGATCTCAATTGAAGAGAGGCAAATACGTGGCTCGCACACGTTTTATTGAAAGTTCACAAGGAAAAAATGTACCCTACGCTTTCACGGCTAAGGCTTACCACAATTTGATAGATTGAATCTGGGGAACTTTGCACTTCATTCATCAAGATGCAGCATCATCTCCTCTAGTCGTAGGGACGGCGTCATGAAGCGGAGCTCTTGCAGCTTTCGCCGTTGCATCAGTAGGAGCTGACGGGTGAGTTGAGCCTGAGCTTCCGAGATGTGGGAGGCCGCAAAGTCTGCAATTAGGGTCGAGACTTCATCGGGTAGGAAAGGGTGAACTGAGCTGCAGCGCAGCATATCGACGTTCGCTTGGACAAATCGCCGAGTCTGCTGCCACTGCTCGGGACGAACCGTGCGAGTGGAGACAATTGGCTCTCTGGTGGGGTCGGGGAGGTAGAAGGTGGCCAGTGTGAGCTCTCCACCCTCGGGGTTCGTGGCATCCAACAGCTCGAAAGGTTCGAAGCGGTGGGCGAGAAAGCTGGGGGCCACGATAGAGCGGCCTTCGTGCAGCACCAGCGACCCCCACGGCTGTAGGAATTGTCGTCCATACCTCCCACGGTAGAAGGCTGATGTCCTCTCTCCAAATGCAACGAAAGGGTCTTCTTGCGACGTCAAGTCTGATTCTTCTGGAGAGTGGGCGAATGCTCGAAAGGCGAGTCTAGGCGGCGTAATGTTTCGCGACTGCAGCACGTGGTAGCCCACACTCACAATGTTCTCATGGTCGTCTCCATCGAGTTGCCAACCTCGGTTGAGGTTATCATCGTGGTCTTGCTCGCCAGCAAATGCTGGGTTGTCTTGGTCAAGATTGATAGTCGAGAGCTTCACGACCACTTGGAGCTTTCGGTCACGGAGACTGAACCCAGTGAGGCTTTCGTTGTTGCTTGCCGTGCGATACTGAAGCTGGCGAGAAGAGCCGAGACCAGCTTGATAGGGCGATGGCGGATCGTGCGTTGCAATGCTACCCAGGACGCGCTCGAAAAGAGGCAACAGGCGACCGAGGATCTTCGGGATAACCGCACACAACCCAGGGAATTGGTGCGGGTGGATCGACCCATGCAGCGGAGAGAGAATTGATACGACTCCATCTCGTCCAACGTGGAATTCAGTCGGCAGCCACTGATACTTCTGCTCGTCGCCATCTTTGTAGACCCGGCATCTCAGTGACGGGTCCAAGATGTTTTGAATGGCTGACCTCGGGCTGCTGGCACAACCTTGTGACTTCACGTACGAAACACGAAGCTCCTCCAGTTCGTCCTTGAAGCATTGCATGGCTTCACCCCCGCCGAAGGTTGTACCCCCTCCGTCGCGAATAAAAGTCTCGGGGGTATGCGTGGCCATGAGAACACCGCCGTCCGACCCGTAATTCTTGGCCAATTTACCCAAGAACTTTGTGATGAACACGCGTGTTGCTGCTAGCTCTTGACGCACCGACAGTCGAAGCGCTTCAAGTATCTTGAGTTGGCTGCCGTAGTTCAGCATCAGCTGTTGGAACGACGCGCAGTCTTCAGCAAGTAGCCACGCCACCAGCATCGGCAGTGCCTTCTGTCTGGCGCAGTACAACATCCTCGCTAGCCGTTCGGGTTTCATCTCAATTTTATCGTCATGCAGTCCTTGATCGATCAATGCGAAGACAGCGTAATGGGCCAGTGCGTTGCAGTCATCCAGCCCTTCGCCAACGACGCTCGGCGCATCGCTGCAAACGTGCCTGCAAGTGTCTTCCAGCGACGGAGAGAACCGCAGCACGCGCGACAGATGCCGCTCCAACAGCGCTCGCTCAATCGAAGATAACCAAGTCGTCCGCGTGGCTTCACACTGCGTGAACCGAGCAACCCCGCAGCCTTGAGCAGCATTCACAACCGATCCGACGGCACTGAGGACGTCAAGCTCGGTCAGTTGACGGGCGACGTAGCTGGATCGGTCGTTGACGGCGTTGACGCTTTGGTGGCACTGGAGCTCTCTACAACGGAAGGATTCACCGCTGCTCATGATCGGGGCGTTGACTTGATCTCCGCGACGCCAATGCAATAGTGAGAACGGATCTCGCGCTTCATCTCATCGGCTGCAGCAGCTTCACCGCGAGCAGCTATTCCGCGCAGCCTGAAGTGCAGCGGAGCGCACGTGCCATCTGCGACTTGTGCTCAACGTCCTTTCACAGACCACGTTGAAGCGCAAGAATTTCCTGCCGTGCTTGTAGTTTGTAGTAGTAGTTGTCACGCTCCCGCTGACGCGGCCGTGTGGATCGTGTCTGAATCGAGGCTCCCACCACTTCAACATGCCGCCGGTGTTCACCATCTTGGCGGAGTTGGCACGGATTTCGCGGGGCAACGCAAGGTTTCGAGCTTTGGTCTTCCCTGTCAAGCTGCCTACTAACTTACAATGCCTACTAACTAACCATTCGAGATACACCCGATCTAGTAAATGTTGCTTTGTATTGGAGATGCATTTACGCTGGAAGTAATCTAGCAGAAGTAGAGCGGACCTCGGTACAGGTAGTCTCTAGGGACAACGTTGCCTTCAGGCGTGAGAAGACCGCCGCTAAATAGGAGCGATACGTCCTCCAGACTGCCCAGCAGCTGCAGCATTGGTGACACCATGTCGGCTTGAAAAATTAATCTCACAACACGGTTGATGGTACTGTCCCACTCGAAGCGCACTGAGCCGCGCATGACGACGCGTTGGCCTAGCAGTTTGGCAGCAGCTTGCAGCTTGGTCAAGGGCGGCCACACGTAGCGCATGGAGCTGCTCGTGATCGTGATGCTCGTGGTTGTGGCGGCGACCAGTGAATTGTCTGTGATCTTCTTCACGCCCTCGAGCTGCACGCGAACATCTCGAAAGCACGCAGTAAAAATCCCTCAGCTCCTTGCCAGGGCCTCAACACCTCGTACATTCCCAGAATCGACGTCTTGAGCCATTGTTGCACGCAGGAAATCCAGCTCCACGGAGGGGCAGGGCTCCTCAGGTACGGCCATCCCGCGACTGAATACGCGAAAGTATTCCACTGCAACAGACCAAACTGTCTGTCTCGCTGTGAGTTTGAGCAACAACTTGTCCCGCATGTGCTCGAGGTGGTCAAGATCATCTCGCAGTTGTTGGATCGAGACTTACAAGACCTGACGAATCTTCCGCTACTTCATCCGGTAACGCTGTTGGCTCTGTCGGTGCCGTTCACGTCGGTAGGTCTCCACACTTGTCGTGCTACTCACCTCGTTGTCTGATGCGCTAGGAGGAAACGGACACCAGAACCCTGTTTGCGACGTACACTCAGGCGACGAACGCTGCTCGTTCAGAGCATTTCGGTGGTTTGGCAGATCGTCGGAGGCAGGCTCGGTCGTGTCGACTGTGAGTCGATCGGACATTGGAAATGAGTTATTCCGGTGTCGACAGCAGTTTGGCTTGCGACTTCGGAAATTTCCGAACTGACACTACTGGCACGCGATTCCTGCCCGCTCCAAAAAACAATAGCAGTAAGCCACCATATCCGGTCGCAATCCTGGAGTTGCTGGTACAGTACTTCGATTGCGATCGTTCAATAAACATGTCTCCCTCCTGTTCTTTGAAAAGTGTTGCAGCGCTGTTCACGACCAACAATACCCATGCCTTATGCCGAGTTAGCAATCTCTAGCAAAAAATATGTTTATCTTGAATAGGCCATGAAGAGACAAGTCTACCTTTGACAGCATCCAGTCTATCGCCCGTTATCTAAAACATGAATATCTGGTTGTCCTTGAATCCAATCTCTTTCAGCATTTTGTTCACAGCTTCGTCGAACTCTGGCGGTCCACAGTGGAAGGCTGCAACATCGGGCGACGCCCTCGGCAGTAGCTCAGCGAGAGTGTCCTTATCCAGACGTTTGCCAGTTCGGAACGACCCCAGCTCCTGGGAGTCTTTGTCGCTAGCTTCGCGAAGAATGTGATTAACCTTGACGCGATCAATGAACATGTTGGCCAGCGGCTCCAGCTGCGTCAGCGCGATGATGTGCGCCAGCGAGTGGTTGCAGTCCACGAGCGTAATCTTGGCCGCGTCCTTGCTGTTCTCCATGATGGCCCGGATCAGCTGCAGCATCGGAGCGATGCCCGTGCCCGCAGCGATCATCACAACGTGGCGAACATTGGTGAGCTTAGGCTGGCAGCCGACCGTGACCACGCCTGCTTCCGGGTATCCCAGCACTCCCTGCGGGCCCAGCATCTCCACACTGTCTCCGACCGCCAGTTTGTCCAAATAGCTGCTCATGAGGCCATCCGGGTACACCTTGACGATCAGGTCGAAGGACGCCGGCTGCGAGAACTTGGACGTGGGGGTGAAGGCCCTCTCGATCATCTGGCCATTGATCTTGGCCCGCACCTTGAGGTGCTGGCCGGGCGTGTCCAGGCCCAGCAGCTTGTTGCCCGGCAGCTCGAACGTGAACTTGACGGTCTGGTGGCTCACCGTCTGCTTGAACGCGACCGTGAAGGGCCGCCACTGGGTCTTGTCCAGCGCGACCTTGGACTCGGCCGAGGAGGCCGAGGAGGCCACCGAGTCCGGGTCCAGCTGGCCGATGTAGCACTTCTCCAGCATGCTGTGGCCGTTCACCCACGGGTGCTTCTCGTTGAACAGGTCGGTGCAGTCCCCGCCCGCCGAGAGCAGGAGGTCGGCCACGCCGCCCGGGTGGAACTTGAGGTACGGCGTCATGTTGTACACCTTGCCGTCCAGCACGCTCCAGCAGTCCTCCTCGGTGTTGTGGCGACTCACCTCCTCCATGGTGATGGCGCGGCGCGGCGGGCCGCCGCGAAGCCCCGACAGGTCTTGTCCCGATTGGCACAGCCGCATCCAGTGCTGCAGTAAGAAATAAAACAATTACTGTTTATACATTGCTGCATTTGAGGTGAGGTGCATGCATGCACGCACCAATTGGCTGTAGCCTGGGGGCAGCGCCACCTTGTTGCGGCGCTGGATCATGGTCGGACACCCGCCCATAGTAATCGACGTGTCCGTTGTAATGAAGAAGAAAAGTGCTATGCTAATTGTGGGGTTGTGCTGGTTGAGGAGCTACGAATTGCTGCGATTGGCTGAAAATAGAAGCTGTGGTAGCCAATGAGAAGCATTATCAGATTTGAGTTTTGAGACTGAACGAGGTTGCTGCTAAAATCCCGTTAGGATGCCGTCGGCGGCCAAGAAGCCCTTGCGCCAGCTGCCGTTCCAAGACGCGCACGCCGTCAAGTACGCGCTGCGAGTGTCGCGACGCAGTATCGTGGACGGCGTGCGAGAAGTCGAGTGTCGGATGTGTCGGGCGTTCGGCCCCGAGGAAGACGACGACGCGGCGGTTGGTAGCAAGAGGAAGCTGCAGCCGGACGTCAAGAGCTGGGCGGGGCCGCTCTTCCGGACGGACTATTTCATGCGCCACTTGAAGGCTCAGCACGAAGTGCACTGGGCCATCTACCAGACGCTCGAGTCCGAGGAGGAGAAGGACAAGTACCTTCGAGTTGGAGACGAGGAGGACGAAGAAGAAGAGGGGCAAGTGGAGGAGGAAGACGAGAAGCCTAGCATTAAGGAAGAGGGGAAGGCGGAAGAGGTAGGGGAGAATGTGGGGCAGGAAGAAGAGAAGCCTAGCATTAAGGAGGAGGAAGATGAGGAAGTTCCTTTCAACGACGAGGAGAAAGTTGTCAGCTTCGATGAGACCGACGCCGGCCAAGAGTCGTTTGCCGCTGCGCTTGAGCGGGAGACCCAATCGGGTCGAGAGAAGCTGCTGGCCACCATCTCGGAGATCATGGCCAACCAGCGCAAGAGCGCGGAGGCACTGCAGACCATGATGGCGGGTATCCAGGCGGACTACGTCAGTCTGCGTCAGCGGGAGTTGGAGATCCGCGAGCGCGAGTTGAAGTGCTTGGAGGCGGAGCGCCGCGAGCGTCAGGAAGATCGCAAAGTGAACCGCGAGTTTCTGGCTCTGCTGAAGGCCAAACAAGCTGATTGAGCCCGCGCCCAAAGTGGATGGAGTCGATCGTACAGCTGGGTGTAGCTCTCAAGCTGAAGTTGTACCGCAGAGATGCTACCAACATGAAGAGAAGAAGATAAGTTCCAGAGGTTTTGTTAGTGGAAAGAATTAATGCATTGGCGAGCAAGTGAGTCGTATCGTGTGGGTGGTGTCGTATCTGTTGCTCTACTAGTATTTCTGTGACGTGTGACCAAATTGCAGTCTGGTGTGATGAGAGCGTCATCAAAAAAAGGCAGCATCGTCAAGACTGCCGACTAAGCTGCAGCAGCGGCGACACCAAGTCGGCATGAGCATACAACGCGATGACGTGCTTGCTGGTACTGTCCCAGCCAAAACGCACTGAGCCTGTCATCGCGATTCGCTGTCCGAGTAGCTGTGAAACGATGCGCTGCTTCTAGACGTTAGAGTCGTCCACCAAGTGTGGAAACACGTTTTGCAGTGTTTTCATCCTCATTGTGATGCTTGTGGTGGTACTGGCAACGAGGGAGTCGTTCGCAACATGCTTAACCCCCCATTCACCTCCTGAGCTGGATTCGGACATCTGGAAAAAACTTCGTGAACGTCCTCCAATTCGCCATCAATGCCTCGAAACCAGTCGAAGCACCTAAATCCACGTCCGGTGCCACGACTGCGCGCAAGAACTCAATAGGGGGAGTGAACCTGGCAAAAAACGTGCTGATTTTTAGGGCGATTTGATGTTGATTATTTCGGCGAAATCTTGTTGATTCTCAAAATCAACCACCTCCGGAGGTGGTTGATTTGAAAAATCATCATGATGATTTCGAACTTCAAGTGGTACCGCTTGCTGTTCCCTCCTCGACCTCTGATACAATTTCTGCTGTTTTTGAAGTCCCTCCTCAATTAGAAACTGTTGTGTATGTGTTTAGGCAAGTTTTCACACGAATCCTCTCCAAATAAACATGTTTACTATCACTATAAACAAGTTTTAGATGTCAACTCGCGATGATGGAGACGTTGTGAGCTGCTGGACAGTGTTACGTTGGAGTCGGCCATTGCTAGGTATAAAGCTGAATATAAGAAGATGTATATGCACTAAGCAAGAGCCTGCGCGTGCTGGCGAAAAAGGAAGTGATAGCTCGCTGTTTTCACCAAACTACATGCGAAAACTGAGTGAGTACCCTACTTTGATTTGTTGATTTTTAGGGCAGAACGTTGCTGATTATTCGGCCCCGTCTCTGTTGATATTTTTGTCGCCATTTTTAAGGTTCGACTCCCCCTAATGTTCTCGTTATGTGGCTCAGAAAATCCGTGCTCGAAGGTGCGGAAGTACCGGCATCCTCCGCTCTTTACTGACGTTCGCTTATTACTGACAATTGATTATAGCCAATCAAAATACCTTATCGTGTGCCTCCACTTGTTACTGACAACACAAAAATGGGCAAGGGTCAGTCATTTCCCAATCTACCTGCCCGCAGACGCACCGCAATTGCGGTGGCAGAGAAGCTCGCGGTGCTCGATGCCTGGGCACAGTGCGGCGACATCACCACCGTTATCAACGCCTTCTACAGCGGCCTAGATGAGTTTGCGCATGAACAGCGGCGCAAACAGCTTAAGCGAAGGAAGGCTGGCGTTCCGTTCAAGCTAAGTAGTGCCGCCTGACAGATCGCTCATTGCCAGTTGGGTTGAGCGAGCGTGGGCGGAGTTAAGGGAGAAGACAGTCAAGGTTGGGTACAAGAAGTCAGGGCTCGCAGTACAGGAAGTAGACGTTGTAGCTAGTGAGGTGATCGCAGAGCTTTCGAGTCTGAGGCTGGTAGATCATCGCATTGGGGCTGTGGCCGACGAGCATGATACCATCGAGAGCAGCTCGGTCTGCGACGAGCTTCTCGAGTAAACAACGAACTTTTTCCTGGTAGTGCTTCGGTTACGAAGTATGGACAGCCCAACCAGGACTAATTCGATGCACCTGATATGTGGCGCACATGAAGTAAAAGTTTACTGAAATCAAGTAAAGTCATTTAATAATCTCAGAAATCGCATAGTTTCTTGAAATTCACGTAAAAGCAGAGGCTTTTTCGGTGGAGTGGAAAACTAGTTCAGTAGGATATTCGTTTCCAGAGCTTAAGAGTAAACGTTAAGTACGAAAGTGCCAGCTCTGAAATGTTTGAATGAAGGAGGAGACGATAGCGGGCAACCCGGTTTTCTAGTTGCTATGCAAGTAGTTTGTGCAGCAATATTTGATCTATCTACAAAAACGCGAAGGATGTTTGACGCGCTGCGACCAAGATAGAATAATGCTAAAGTCTAATACACATTCAGCAGTATGCGGCTAAGATAGCATGCGCAAAGGCGAGATGATGATGAAGCGAGGCACGGTAGGTAGCGCGGCGACATACCTAGGTGGTCGCAGGAGGGGAGGGGGGGTGTCTGAGTGTCGGTCCGTTCGGTGGTTCTGCGGCGAGGTGAGTCTAGCTAGTTCGGCACCACAGCAGCGGAGTTTTTTACCGTGAGTACGGGGGGGGGGGGGTTGGCTGCTGCAGCGACCGAAAAAGCTGAACTGAGGGCCGGAACACCGCTCGTAGGTGGTGGTCGTAGGAGCGCTCTGTAGTCCAGATCACTCATCATTTTCACCGCGTTTTCATACAACTTTTCTTAGGATTACTCGGAGAAATTAATTTTGTGGCTGGATATTTGTGCTGTTGGTCGATCAATATCTAGTATACACCATTCAATGCGGAAATCTACATACAACTTTTCTTAGGATTACTCGAAGAAATTAATTTTGTGGCAACGTTGGGTGCCGATGGTCGATCAATATCTAGTCTACATCATTCAATGCGAAAATATATTGAGAATACGCGAAGAAATAGCATGAATCTGTAAGCCGTCATGCATTTTTACTATTGATCGAACGTGCGCAGCTCAACGCTTATGGACGCGGCCAACCGCCATGTGTCGGCTTCCAGTCTCGTGGAGAAGACGGAGAGCCGTATGGCGCACCTGCACGTGGTGCTCGAGTTCGGCGAGGAGATCACGGAGGAGCAGCTCCACGCGCCGTTTAAGAACAACCCGCTGCACTACATCGCTCAGCACATCTGCATCACTTCCGGGGCGCGCCGTGAATAGCACTGGCGCCGCAGATGCGTATCAAATGTTGGCAAGTTTCTGTTCATTTAACCGAACAATTTTGGTTTGCTTCGACGAAATTGCATATTCAGGCGCACTACCAGCCCAATCCTCTAGTTCTGTTTCACAATGCGTGGCAGACATCACTTTTTTTACCCATTTATTGAAGCCAAGATGTAGCCAAACATGGTTGTCAGTAAAGAACGGAGGATGCCGGTACTCGACTGCAGCCGACCACAGAGTTTCCTTGGCGCCCAGGAGACGGTCTCGTCGGATGTGCAGTCGACTAACCTCGTCACGTACACTGTAGTAGCGGCATGTACTTCTCGAGGCCTGCGTAAGCCTTGGACTTCCGTTTCACGTATTTCCGCTGGGATATGCGCTGGCGTTTGAGCTGCTGCAGCTCATGTAGCATCTCTAGCGTTGCCGGGTCTGCTATCGTGACCAAGTCGGCCATGGAGAGGTTGGTCTGCGGCGACTCGCTGATCCGACCGCGTTCCTTCGACGGCAAGGCATCTGGAACTCTGCTAGGTACAGAACTTGGCTTCGCATGGAGAAATATTGGATTGGTGCGAGCGGAATGGGGTCAGGTTGGGGCGGACACGCTTGAAGGAGGTTGAACGTGAAGCTTGGCTCGCAACTAATCGATTTGATTACCAGGTTGGGCAGTGGGGACCTTGGAAATGACTTGAGCGCTGCGAGTGGAATGGAAGATTGACACTCAGGTTTGGTAGTAGTGGGAATATTGGCTAGTAGTCATACTACTACTATCCAAATTCTGGCAATAGTAGAATGGTATATCTATTAGTAGTGAGGCATCGGTGGTACTAATATGACTACAAATATGACTACTAATTTTGACTATTTGACCATCATTCCGAATTCCGACCGCAATGGTGCTTACTGGCCTCCATATGCGAAGTATGAACTACAACTACAACTGTAGGTGCGCGCTGTCCGTTGTCATCTTAAGAGGATCCCTCACGAAAGACCCGGTTTAGACGCGCTTGGCGACGAGCAGCGTTCAAGCATGAGTAAGTTTTCGCGATCCTCCGCGAACCAACAGCACACGTAAATGCTTCCTCAAAGCTGCTCAACCCTCCAAACCTTTATATTGCGTCTTCTATTTCACACGATCCGTCTGCCTTGCCTGAATGTCGGCGCATTGCTCGATCACAAGCGATAGAGTGAGGTACTTGATTTAGAGTAAAGTGATGACTTCTGAGTAACTTCGCAAATGGCTTCTGGTTTCTTTGGAAAGATGCCATGCCCAGTATGGCAACCTAGAAAAAAGAGGAGGAAGGCACAGCGCAAGTATACATGAGGAGGAGATCATCGGCATACATGTACTGACGAGAAGAGGTTAATAGGAAAGTTAAGCGTCGTCAGGCCAAGAAGACTCCCCAGACTGCTTGTAATATGCTATTCACTTCGCTTGTAGCACCTTACGTTGATATATCTAGCTTCTATTTTATACAGCAAACTAACTCCAAAAGAAATAATGTACTCGAAAGTTGAAGTATGTTACTCTTACTCAGAAGGCTGGCTTGAGAGTAAGGACAATTCTCAGATGTACAGTTGAGTGTAGGCTCCTGGGAGTCGGTATCTCCGCATTAAAGTCCCTGGTAACACGTGTGCGGCCGCAAAATCCGTATGGCGAGCTGCTTAGTACAATTGAAGCTACAAAGGGAACCACGAACAGAAGCGTTACCTTTGAGATAACGTTAGCTTGCATTTGCCACACAGCACGTTGTTGCACAAATGATGCACCTGTCGGCCGCATACACAGCACGGAAAAGTCTCCGATATGGCACTTTGGTGGCAATCACTCTTCACGCACTTCATGACACGTTTGCGTGAAGTTGGAAGCCTAATGAGGGATCCTGACTGGTGCGTGGCCACTCACTCGTGCGATCTGCCGTCGGTTGAGGAATGGGTACATTAGTAGTGATAATAGTACTACTATCCATGTTTCGTTTGGCTGCTTTATAAATAGTACTACTAATGGCTCCAATCCCAGAGCTATAGTAGTAGTAATAGTAGTAGTAGTCATAATATGCCTACTAACGCTACTATTCTGAAGACTACTACCAAACCCTGTTGACACTCATCGAGAACGACGGAAACCCAAGCTGTTCGGAGAGTAGGGAAACGAATTCCGGATACCATACACCTAAGCAACTTGGTACTTAAGTAAGTTACACCCAAGTTACATGTTTTAATTAACTTCAAAGAATAGAGGGCAGGGTGAACGATGTCACCTCAGCCTTTGCCGTGCGATCGATTAACCCCTCTAACCCCGTATTCTGTATCCTACAGAATAAGCATTGTCACAGGACATAATATCCAGCAAACTTGTCCTCTCTTTCGAACTTCGCATATGGATGTTTGTATAGCCGGTATTGTGCACATCTTCCTGTTAGATTAGCGATGGGAAGATAAACGGGGTTTATTCCGCGGTAATAGACGGACGAGAATAAACCACCAACAGGTTTGAAAATTCGGGCGGAAGCCTAAAACCGCCGCGTGTCAGCCACTCGTACTTTCCTTCATTCCGAAACGGCGCTGTTCAAGACGTCGCAATACAAGCTTTGTTGGGGCCCGTCGAGCGCGCCCAAGTGGCCAAGGACCATGGCCGAAGACGATCATGATGAGCGCCATTGTGATCTACAGGTAAGCGAGAGCGTGTACTTTGCTCTGTAACATCGTACTAGTGGTATATTGATTCTACGTTGCGATGTTGATTACCAGACCTGGTGATCCGATCCAGACGACGCTATGAGCTCTCGCGTGTGGCCCGATTGGCAGATCGATTGCGGAGTCAGCGCACAACCTCATCGGTTCCTACGAAGCCGGCTACAGCCGGGTCTACCGCTATATTGTAGCTGATGCAGTGGCTACTCAAGAGGCTACAGAAGAAGCGCTCCTCATGGTGTGGCTACACCGGAGACTACAGAAGAAGCGGTAGATGCTACGACGGATGCTACAGAAGAAGCTCTCCGCGTGATGCGGTTACACCGGAGATTACAGAAGAATGGACAAAGGCTACGACGGAGGCTACCGATGAAAGCGGCAGGAATGGAGCGGCAGTGCCGGAGGCTACAGAGCAAAGCGGAGGCTGCCAAAATGGCGAAGATGACCCACGGCTGGCGCGAACATTGAAGAGCGTGCGCATGTAAAGGAAGAAGTAGACGTTGGCATGAATATCATATATTGTCCTGTTTCGTAGAAGAGGAACCGTGTGTAGTGCGTATCACTACGGGCTATTGAGCATGCAAGCTCCCTGGTGTTGTTAGAGAGACAATCGTAACAAGCTTGTTAGGTGGGCTAAAGAAATCTAATGATGCGCTAATGTCAAGCACAAGGAAGAATTCGCTCAGTTCCTCCTCACTACGTCAGTTAGGAACAGGGCGATTTCTTCCTCCGCGTTTATCGCGACGTGCCGAAGATGGGTGGCTGGAGCCGAGGTATGCTGCCTTAGCAGCCTTGCAAGATATTACCATGTAGCAGGTTTTGAGCGTGCTCTACGCTCGCCACGACCAATAGAAGCTCGCCATTTCGGCATATGGTGGATACATTGAGCATGTTTTGTTCACTTTCGTAGCTGTTCTGTGCACAATGTACCCAGCGCTTGACCGCAAGATGCGAAAGGGCTTCCAACAGCAAATCTTTGACAGGTTTTAAAGTATACTTTAATCAAGTCTAATGCTTATTCTGTAGGATACAGAATAAGGTCTGGGGCTAGAAGGGGGAAGTAGGTGGGAAGTCGGTATAGGATCATTTCGGTTAGCACAATTGGGAAGCACAGGTGAAGTCGTCCCTACTCACAATTCCATCAAGGTCACTATGGACGCCGTGACAACTGTGTCCTGGCGGTCGCTGCGACCAAGTTGCAATCGAGAGTGATGCGAGCGTCACCAAAAATGAGTAAAACGTCTTCAAGACTGCCGACTAACTGCAGCAGCGGCAAACCATGTCGGCGTAGGTATACAACTGAGTCACGCGCCTACTCGCGCTGTCCCAACCAAAACGCACTGAGCCTCTTAGCACGATCCGCTGCCCCAACAATTGGGAAACGATGCGCTCCCGGTGAGCCTTCTCATCTCTGGTGCCATCGACCAAGCGTGGGAACACGGTGTGCAGGGATTGCTCCGTCATTGTGATGGTTGTGGTGGTACTGCAACGATGGAGGCTTTGGTGATCTGGTTGAGGCTCGTGAGCTGAACGCTAACGTCTGGAAAGAACTACGTGGACGTCCGCCAATTCGTCATCAACGCCTCGAAACCAGTACACGCACCTAAATCCACCTCCGGCGCCACCACTGCGCGCAGGAACCCCAAGTCCTTGGCGTGTGGCTCGTCTGGACCAGACAGCCCGTGCTCGAAGATGCGGAAGTACTCGACTGCTGCCAACCACAGAGTTTTTTTCGGACGTAGGAGACGGTCTCCCTGGACTTCCAGTCTCTTCACTTCGTCACGTAGCAGCGGGATGTATCTCTCGAGGGTTGCATCAGCCGTGGCCTTCTTCTTCATGTATTTCTGCTGGGATACGCGTCGACGCTCTCGTTTGAGCTGCTGCAGCATATGCAGCGTCTTCAGTGTGGATGGGTCTACTATCGCCGTGATGTCAGACATAGAGAGGTTCACCTTAGGAAGTTTATTTGACGACTCGTTGGTGTCTGTAACCCTGCTGCTGAACCATGCTTTGTAGGAGTGCTGCAGTGGCAGCTTGCGCTGGGTGACACTACCAAAAATGTCTTCGCTCAACGCGTGGCTGGCGGGAGGATGGAGAACGTGGCTTCGCATGGAGAAAGACTTGATCGGCGGGGGTGAAATTGTAGACTGAATGTCAACGCGTAAGGAGTTTGGACTTGATGCTCGTCTCGAAATCAAAAACGATTGATTGCCAGTTGGGCTTGGGAATTGTAATTCGTGGGCGCAGCAACAGGAATGTAGGTTTCCGCCGGAAAGAAGTGATGCGGCAGAGGAATTTACCGGTAGGACTTCGAGGACGAGGGTCGGGTAGCCTGGCGGGGGCTGTGCTACCGCAGGAGGTCAAGGCGCCGCTAGCCTGTTGGGCAGCTCGATCAGTTTGCAAGTGTCCGCCATCCAAGCAAACAACAAGCAAGTTACCTTCCACACTAGTCTTCCTCCCGATCCCGTGATCATGTCGTCGCCTCGATCGCCCGCGTCTGCACCGCGCAGCCAGGATCATGCCCCGACTGAGTCCGCGTCCGACACCAACCATGCCCAGGGCACTGGAACAGCCCCAGTGTCTACCACGGCCACGTTGTCCGTGGGTAAAGCCACCGGCGGCGAAGCGGCAGCGCCTCCGGCCACCTCCGGGGATAACGGCGCTGCGGTCGACGTCATCGTCGTCGACGATGCAGCAGCGTCTCCAGTCGCACCCTCGGCTTCGCCGTCACGGTCCAGCACGCGGATCGCGTCCCGGGCGGCGGCGGCGCGAACGAAATCCAAGCGCAGCATCGCGGCCGCCCCTTCTGCAGCGGCCGGGAAGAAGAAACGGAAAGCTGTCAAGGCTGTCGCCGAGGCTGCCAAGACTGGCGGCCGGCAACCCGGCACGTCCTCATCGGACGCTCCTGCGACCACGAGCTCTGCGCTGCCCGAGTCCGACACCGCCACTTCGTCGGTCGAGCGCGAGTCAGCCACGAGTGCGCTAGCACCGCTGCGGCCGAACTCGGGCGAGCGTACTCCTCGTCGTTCCTCGTCTGGCTGAGCGACGACGACAGCACCGCACCTTGCACATCAGCGCCCCGCGCGGCGACCTCGTCGGCGTCAGTACCCATTCCGGCGGGGCCTTCCGGCACGCCCAATCCTGTACAGGCTGCACCGTCAGCATTCAGCCTCGACACCTCCCTGGAGGAGTTCAGCGGTAGGCTGTCGGCACCAGCCCCGCAACCTTTGTCGGCCCCGCGGCCGCCAGCGGCTCCAGCCTTCGCACCTGCCTCGTCGCTGGAGAGCAAGCTGGATCGGCTCTTTGCAATGGTGCACGAGTTAAAGCAACAAGTCGTTGCGTCGGCCAGGCCGGCACCGACTCCAGCACCACGCCAGCGAAGGTGGCAGTGACGCTAGTGGCGCCCTCGGGTCCGGTGCGAGCCTGGCCAGCTCAACCACAGCATGGACCTTGCCCTTGAGCGGGCACCCTGAGGATATGCCTCCGGCTGCGATCCAACATCTACGTTGTGCCAGCTTCCCAGCCCCGCGGACGCGGGTAAAGGGAGAATACTACCCTCCGCAAGCGACCGACTCGCAGCGCATCGACTGTACAAGACATTGAGCTCCGGGGCAGGTGCGTACGCCTCTCCGCTGTCTTTTGTTATAGAGCTGCGTGAGCTCGAGTTTGTGCGCTTCGAGGTAACCCCCCCCACCGTGTTGATGGCTCTGTACAGCGCCCGTCAAGGCAACCGTGGTCTAACGATCATGTACTTCAGGCCGTTGACGGAGATGGAACAGCTTCACCGTGGTTCAACGAACGCCAAGTTTGCGCTAGACTTCGGGGCTGGTGCCGTACTGGCAGTGACGACACCTCAGTGCGCGACCTATGAAGATCTGCTGGCTGCAATCAGCGGGCTTACCTCCTTTGGTGACGCGCTCTTCTATGATCACGTACGCCGCCTTACATCTCGCTTGAAGCGATTCGTATTGGCCAACATGGAGAGAGACACGAACACACCGGAACGCGTCACGCTGACCCTCCTGTACGTCAACAACTACCTCGGCCGGGCCATGGCCCATCTCGTTGAAGACTTGCCTGACTGGTGGCGCAATTACTGTGAAGCCGTGCGTGCCGTGGATTACCACGCGGCGGATTGGCAAGCGGCCCTCAATGGTTTGGCGCTTCGCCTCGCCCGCCCACAAGCCTCCGAGGCATCGGTGCGCCAGGCCCCGCGGTGCACCGCTGCTCCCCCCCCCCCCCCCCCCCGGGGAGCTCCGGCCGGCCGCGTCCCGATCATGCCGGACCATGTACGCCGCCAAATCCCTCGCGATGCCGACGGTCGCGAGCCTTGCCTCCGGTACTTCAGCGGCGGTATTTGCTACGGTGGGAGCGCTGAACGCTGCGCGCATTCCCGACGCACGCACCGCTTTGACCGCCGGCAGCCCCGCGACGTCCAAGACTTTATTGACCGCCACTACGGCCCTGGTTTGGGGTCTCGCGCGGCAGCGTGTCAAGAGAACCGCTCCGACTCCCGCAATGACGCTAGTGCAGACTCCCGGCGTGGGCGTCAGTGAGGGCGCCTAGGTGATGCGGGTTCACCGTCACTTCGGATCAACGGCAGATTACACAAATACACGCTTTGTGGCTTTATCTCTGCTAGTGAGCCCTTATCTGCTACACACGCATCCGACGCCATACCACCCGGATCTTCTAGCACTCAACGCGCGGCATCGCCCCATGGCATGTCGTTGCATTCAGACACTCCGCAGGACAGTTTGTCCCGCCGGCCACCATGCTCGCCCCACGGCAGCATACTTATTACAAGGTCACCCCACGGCATCTCAGACGCAGCGCCCCCTGGCCTGCCGCCAGCCAGGGCAATAACCGCTTCCGTGACGATCGAGCGTAGCAGCGCGCCAGACGTTGTGGATCAGCGAACACGCCCAGGCAGCGGCACAGGGTGTCCTGGGACTCTTCCGTTGCAACTGCGACTTCGTCGCGCCCCGTCCGCCACCGAGACTCATTTGTATGCCCGGGCCGCCACTCAGCGCGCTGCGCTGTGGGATACCGTGCGCCTTCGCCGCATTCGTTCAGCTCTCGGCGCTGTCGATTTGGTGCTTCCTCCTGCGCCTCCTATTGCCGAGGCAGGGGTATACTACCTGAACAAAGCATTGCAGTCAGTTCTGTCCGAATTCGTCCGCCGCACACGTATTGGGCTGCCGGAATTGGTTGAGTTACTACGGGGCCAAACATCGGACGACTTCAGGCCCAACAAAAACATGATTCCAGCCGTGCTGCGGCAAGCGTGTCGA
This sequence comes from Phytophthora sojae, assembly GCF_000149755.1. Taxonomy (NCBI): domain Eukaryota; phylum Oomycota; class Peronosporomycetes; order Peronosporales; family Peronosporaceae; genus Phytophthora; species Phytophthora sojae. The sequence goes on along the minus strand of NW_009258127.1, from coordinate 1,012,041 downwards.
GACTACAAATATCTACCACACCTACTTGACATTGCAGAATCCGGTGCGCGGGTGCCGTTAGCCGGCCCGCTCCCGCGCCAATCCGTGCGCCCGCCCAACCACCGTTCCGCAGACGAAAGATACAATGTGCTCGTCAAAAACATCCGGCGCGATCAAGATGCCTAGCGCTGCATCGTCGTCGACGAAGACATTCTGGAGTTGTGGCCAGAAGTTCACATCAGCCCCTTCGGGGTCGTGGACAAAGGTAACGGTGACCCTCAAACCACCGGCCGGGTCATTCATGACTTATCCTGCCCGGTTAACGTGTCTCTCAACGACCACACTGACCGGACCGCGATCTGTCAGCCGAAATATCAACATTGCGACGCCGTAGCGACAACTATTGTACAAGAAAAGAAACGCCACCCAGGCGCAGAGGTCAAGGAGCAAGCTGGCGATGTGTCATCGGCTTACCGACATGTGTGTATCCACAGCCAGTGTGTCCACCTCTTCGGTGTACGTCTCCACCGGGATGCTGCCCTCATCATTGACATGTCCGCCGCCTTCGGCTGGTCAGGTTCACCGGGTAATTATGGTGTCGTGGGCGGTGCTATCTCCTTCATCCACGGCAACACGGTGAACAAGTTTAACCCTGACGACTTCTTCAGTTACCATTGGGTGGACGACCATATCAATGTGGCCGCGGACGTGGGGTCCAATTGCATGGACATGGAACAGTCTCTGCGTCACGCAATGCTGACTATCCTTGGCCCTTCCGCTATCAAGGAGGACAAGTTCTCTGGTTGGTGCACGAAACAGAAGGCGCTTGGTTTGATTTTCGATTCCGCCGCTGGGGTGGTGTCGATGCCCGCCGACAAAGTCGCAAAAGCTCAGCGTATTGTGCGTGCTGCTCTTGGATGCACCTCCATGAGCCGGACGTCATACCGTTCGCTGTTAGGGAGTCTCCGTCACGTGGCGACATGCATCCGCCCGGCCCGAGCCTTCCTGCAACGCCTGCGGCAGCACGAACGCTACATGCACCGTTGGCAATCGGTTCCGGTGAACAATGAAATGCGTGACGACCTACATTGGTGGCTTCGTATCCTGGCCACGACATCACTCAACGGCGTCCCGCTAGAATACTTCAACATGCTTCCAGAAGCCAGTATTATCGTCGAGATGGATGCCTCCGACTCGAGCTTATACGCCATCATCCGTGCTGAGAAGCGCGCGCTGACGTACCAGTGCAACGAGATCGAGCGGAAGCTGATAGAGGAGACCAAGAATGTACCCGCCGTCGGGTTTGACATTAACTACCGGGAGATTCTATCTTGTGCGTTCGCGGTTCACACATGGGGTTCATCGTGGGCAGCGCGCAGTCAGACCACAAACACCGGAATCCCGCTACACGTACACTTCCGCATCGATAATACGTCGGCAGTAAGTTGGCAATCCAAGCTGGCCTCCGGCAACCGCCGTGCTCAGACGGTCATTCGACTGCTTTCGCTATGGGAAGTGGAGCACAATCTACGGTTCTCGTCATCACACATCGCCGGGGTGGACAACACTGTCGCGGACGCGGGCTCACGCATGTCTAACAATTCTTTGAGTGCTAACATATTTGCGCCTCTGACTCCTGGTTGGTCGCAGCTTCAAGCCACCATATCTTCGTCCGATCTGGAGACGATCTGGCGTTCCATCTCCGAGCCCACTCCGTCCCTGTAACTACCTATGATCAGTACCTCAAGTCGCTACGCAAGTGGTTTAGTTGGTGCGAGCGCAGCGGCATCTCCCCAACCTTCGAGAACGAGACGCTATCAGCCAGCGTCCAACACATCACCGACTTTGTTCTGCGGGGTTTTCGCGAAGGCTACGGCGCGGGCCATCCCGTGCGTAGCTCGACCATCTCGGCAACGCTGTCCGGCATTCGTCACTTCTTCGTGGCTGCTGGGTCCGATTTCCCTTGTGGCCATCCACACATTCGCATGCTTCTGAAGGGCATCGGTCGCCTCGACACTCCCGTCCAGCACAAGGCTCCCGTCTCCATCCACCAGCTTGAATTGTGCTTTCAAACACTCAACCTGGTGCGACCTTCAGATCAAGCTCTCTGGGGGGTCATATGTCTGGCCTTCTTCTTTCTGCTTCGTCGATCCGAGATCGCTTCGCTCAACAAGGGGAACTTCGCGTGGTTCGCACTGAAAGCCGAAGATATCGCTATTCTCGACGATAGCGGCACACCGTCGGTATCCCCAAGGACAGCGGCGTCTGTACACATCCGCCTCACCGGTTCTAAGACAAAACAGCGCGGCGAGCCAACACTACGGATGCTAAACCGCTCCGGACACCGCCTCGTGTGTCCCGTATTCGGAGCATTGTGCCTTGTCAACGCAAGAAGGTCACTGCCGCACAACATTTCTGCAGCCGTGTACCTGAACAAGGACGGCATTCCAGAGTGCGTATATTCCGCAACCCTGTCCAAGGCAATTCAACGGGCGGCGGCTCAGTCCGGTAGCAACCCCAGCTCTTACAGTGCCCACTCCCTAAAAGCAGGAGGGGCGACGCACATGTATCGCGCTGGGATTGACACACTGACCATCCAGTTTCACTGTGGTGTAGTACCCCGCGGAAGAAGTGGGCGCGCCGGGCGCCGGAGGAAGAAGGCGCCGGGACGCGAGTAATGGACTTCGACGCGGCTGATGGAACGCGACGCGGATTGATGGGCGCGACGCAGGGCCGAGCTCGACGGGAAAGTCGACGTGGGTGATGGGCCGTGAGACACGGTGCCAGAATCCAGTGCGACGCGTAGTCATCCGACGGGTCGACCAGCGCACCCGGTTCTGCAAAACGCGCCGACCCTAACCCCCGCCGACCAAAACGCGCCGAGGTAAGATCTTGATTGCGCCACGCAAACCAGGTTGAAGGACGGCAGTGCAAGCACGACAGAAGTAGGGATAGGCCCAGAGCGGTAGGCTTAGCAAGCAGTAGTACAGAGTAGCCAGTAGCAAGGACATAGGATAGGGTAAGGACTCAGTCCCGAAATTTCTCTGAACCACAAAGACCTCCCGTCTTCTCCGAGGTTCCAGGGGAACCACCAAGCGCCGGCAAGTAGAGCCGCCTCGATATCCCGGCCCCCCGTCGTTTGCTGGTTCGGGTGTTCACCCCCCACAGACCCGTGCTGGAACAAAGGCACGTTAAACGTATACCGTTTAGGTGGGCGCCCGATAACGCGCTGCCTAGGCGAAGGACCGCACTGGCCTGATAACCGCTGTGCACAAGCCCCCCGTGTAGGCCCGATAACGCCACACAAGCCCCAGGAAACGCCGGCCCGATAACGCCGCACGCCTGACGGGAACGCCGAGGAAACGCCGGCCCGATAACGCCGCACGCCCAAGGCTCGACGCCCTACGACAAGGAACAAGCGTCAACACAAGAACCCCCCCCTCCAACTCCGAAGCCTGCGAAGACTTGGGCCTGTATTTCGAAGATACTCTACTCCAACAACCGAGAATAATTCGCTCGGCGCGACCGCTATCCAGACGCGCCGAGTTTGTGCGAGATCGCATTCGCGAGATTTCTGCAAGGGCGCTACTCCACAATGGTGCCGCGACCCGGGAGTACTACTTCGAATGACGGGCCAACGATCCAAGAGGCATCGGAGGCAGGTGCGCAGTCGGCTGGAAGGTCGCCGACCGCAAGAGAACACAGGGAGAGACCTGTCGCGTCGTGGAGCTCTGAGGGAACCTTCACGACAGGCCACGGGGCTAGCGACGACCAGGAGGGCTACGAAGAACAGTTTGCCGTTCCCGATGCGGCTCCCGACGAGGGAGCCGCGAAGGGCCGCGACGCAAGTCACAGTCCTACCGGTCGGAAGCCTGCAAAGGCCGACGACCAACAACAACCCACCGCCAAGGCAGCCACGAAGCGCAAGTCGCCCAAGAGGAAGAAAAAGAAGCTGCGCGCGCCGGACTCGGCGGAGGAGTCGCTGTCCAAGGCGCAAGGCAAGGACACGGGACGTCAGTACACCGTCGAGGAGGTACGGTACGTCGTGGCGCGCACGGAGCTCTTCCGTCTGCTAGAACAAGACCCAATCTTAGTCTTCCTTAAGTCCATGTTGATGAGCAACTTCACAGGCCCCTTCGTGGCGCCGGACTTCGATAACCTCACCAGCGTCGCCCACGCCGCGCCGACTCTCTTCCAGATGCTGCGTGACTCGGGGTTCGTGTTGGGAGCTTTCGAGATGGAGAGGCTGTGCGATTGGGACCTCAAGTCTTGGCTGCGCGCGATTAGCGTCGTGCAGGAGCCCTTGACGATTCTCGCCGGATCCGTTAAACAAGACGCGACGAGTTCCGCGACGGGCCGAGACGCGCCGAGCCCCTCGGCGGGTCCAGCCCAGACTTCGACGACCACGCCTTCGCCTCCACCTCGATACCAATCGAGCGTGGACTCCGACAGCAGTTTCGAGTCGTCCAAGCGCATGCCCATGAACCGGCCGCCGCGCATCATGCAGCTATCCGCGGCGCCCACACGCACAGAGGTGACGAAACCCGCCGAGGAGGTGCTTCCCAAGGCCTTGAGAGAATCTATCATCAGGCTGATGCAGACGACAGTGATAACCACCCCGCGCGCCGACACGGCCGCAATTCCGACGGGGCCGAAGCCGCCCTCGAATCCCACACCCACGGTGGCTCGTCCCCAGGAGGCAGCCGATGTCGCCATGGAGTCGGTCAGTTTGCGTTCTTCGACGAGGTCCAGAACTCGACGCGACGCGGACGAGGACCCCGATGACCTGTTCGACTTGGACACCGGAGTGCCAAGAACCGCGGCCGCCGTCTCGACGGCGACAGCCGGCGGCGTAGCCCTCGCCCGCGTACGCCTCTCAGCATCTTCCGAGCTGAAAGAGTTCTCGGGACGGGACGCCAGCGAAGAGAAATCCAGACTGTGGCTCAACCGTCTGAAGTCCGCCGCGCGGCGCGACGGGATGACGGGCGAAGAAGTGTGCGGGCAGTTCAGCGATCTAATGAGCGGCCCTGCGCGCCAATGGTATCTCCAGTTGTCCAGGAAGGTCAAGAAATCGTGGACCGAGCTGATGGAGCAATTCCGGGTGCAGTACTGCGGCAAGGGCGTGTCAATGGCCAGTAGCTACTACCATGCGGTTCAGCGCCCCGACGAGACCCCTCTGGATTACTTGTACCGGCTCAGCGTCGCGGGCATGAGGGCCAACATCCCATACGCCGAGGGCACGACTGAAGAGAAGCGCGAACACGTCGAGCATTTCATCCGGACGCTGAACACGCAGGAAGCCGAACTCGCCTCGCGTCTCACGCTGATGGAGGTCGCCGACTCCGCGGCGCTGGAGATGAAGCTGCGTGCCCGACAACGTGGATTGGCTCACCAGAAGAAGACCCTCTTCGGCTTGAACAAGTTCCGCCAAAAGGCGCCGACTCCGCCGGCGCGCGCCGTACATGCGATTCACGTTGCGTCGGACGAGTACGGCTCGGAACGCGAAAGTCGCGACAGCGACGATCGCCAGTACGACCAAGACGAGGCGGACGAAGAACGCGCCAAGTTCTTCGTCGCGGGACAGGCCCCGCCGGGAGAGCCGGCGCGTCGCAACTTCGATCCCGACGACTCGGGACGCGACCGCCCGCGGTGCCGCCACTGTGGTTCACGTCGCCATGTCGAAGGAGACTGCTGGAAGTTGTTGACGTGTCAGAAGTGTGGTGGCCAGCACCCGACGGAGCGATGGTTGAGGGTGTGCAAGGCCTGCGGTGACGTGCACGAAGCCGGAGAATGCCCGATTGAGGAGTTCTTCAACCAATTGCGCCAGTGGTTTGACCCGAATAAACACGCGGGAATGCTGCCACCGGCCGCGGAGAAGATGTTAAACTAAGACGCTCGCTGGCTTGGAAACCAGTACGAGACGAGCGACCTGTTTCCATCTATGCATATGTGACGAAGAAGTCGCGAGAGGCGGTTTGTGAGAGCCCGACTTCCCTGAATGATAATACATGTAAATCCAACCTGGAACGTACCACGCAAGAACGCGCGTCGAGAATCTCGGCGGTCCGACGTACGACGGACGACGAGTTTGCACGTGAACCACCCCTGGACGAGATCGACTTGCAACCAGGAGAGCGACGCGGATACTGGAAACATTACGCGCCGCACAAGTGGTACAAGCAGGCCAAGATTCATGGAAAGCTGAACAAGTGCCGTGCTGTGCTATTGCTCGACACAGGTGCCGAGGTGTCCATCCTGGTCACCACCTTTGCTCGTGAGGTAGGCTGCCTGATCGACACAGAGATCACGCAAGAGTGTGTGGGAATTCGTGATGAGACATATTACACGGTGGGGAGAACCAGAGTCAAGATTACCTTGGCTGGTAACTTGGTGTACTACATGCACCTGTGGGTCGGCGACTTGGTCGGCCAACACGCAATCCTGGGAATGAACTTCATGGTGCCCGCTGGAGTACTGCGGATGGCACGGCGTGCCTCCTCGACGAGGTGCATATCCAGATGACCGCTATACGGCGCACGGATGCACCCGGTCAACGTCAAGACGCCTGTGAGGCTCGAACCAGGAGACACGCATGAAGTCTTGCTGAGGCCGGATCGATACGCGCCGTTCCTGTGGGTGACACGGGCAGAGTCGTGGGTGACTACCTTTGGCAAGGGGAGAGTCGGAAAGAAAACGTACCTGCGTGTCACGAACATCGGAGACGCAGCGATAACCCTCGACGCGCATGAAACGCTTGGGTGGTGGACGCCGTCTGACGGCCAGCCTCGGAATCGTGGATTCGTCCGACTGGGCTCCACCCGGTACCAGCAGTGGCAAAATCTGGCGTACGGCGCGATGCGCGACGCGGAGGAGAACTGGATCCTAGCCGAGCTCGACGGGCCGATGACGAATCGCCCCTCATACCCGACGCCTAAAGCCATCTTGCGCCCGGAGCCGAGACAACTCGGGACGCGACGCGCCGTGACCCAGTGTTGGCGGCTGTCGCGAGCGCGCCGAAGGGAAGCGGGGTAGAGGTGCCGCCCGACGACCACAAGCGGAAAACGGGCGAGGAGGCGGTGGAAGTGGAACCCGATGGGCCTCCGACAGTGGCTGGAAGCGCTGCGATGAAGGAATCGCCTGAGTCAAAACTCGCCGAGCCGAAACTCGACGAACCAGAACCCGCCGAGCCGGAACGCGACGAGGCAAAACCGGATGAGCAGGAGGAAGAAGACGCGGTCCTCATCCACGAGGGGTCCGGCCTCTTCGTAGAGGATCTCGAGTCTGAGATGGCAGTGCTGCCAGATCTCTCGCTGACCGCCGAGGTGAAGATCGAGGACTTGAAGGTCGGCATGCCGACTGGACTCCCGCCCGAGGAAGCCACGGGACAAGAAACGCGGCTACGCCAAATCATCTGGAAGCGACGGAAGTGGTTGATCGGCAAAGGCAACGCCTTGCCGCCGGCCGCCCTGGGTGTTGTCTGCGACATCGACGTGGGCGACGCAAAACCCGTCGCGCAACGCGTCCGGAAAATCCCGCCGCTGTTTCGAGAGAAGGTCGCCGACTTGATCAAAGGGCTGCTGAGCGCGAGGATGATCCAGAAGTCGAAGTCGCCGTGGGCGTCGCCCATTGTCGTGATCATTAAGAAGAACGGCGTCGATATCCGGCTTTGCATTGACTACAGGTTCATCAACGGGCTGACACAGTTGATGATTTACCCCATGCCGCTCGTCAACGACTTGCTCGAAGACTTGGACAAGTATCCGTGGTACTGCTCCCTCGACATGGCGAGCGGCTTCTGGGTCGTCCCCATGACAGACCGGGCCCGGCTCACCTCAGCCTTCATCACGCCGATGGGACTGTACGAATGGCTGCGTATGCCGTTCGGCCTGTGCAACGCGCCGCAGATTTACCAACGCTTGATCGACAACGCGCTCTACGGGTTCATGAAGCTGTCCCCGGATGGCAGCACTCAGGACGTCTTTGAAGACGGCGAACCGGTGAAGCCAGGTATTCACTCCGTTCTGGGACGGAGGTCGTACATCGACGACATCCTCATCGGGGGTACGTCGTGGGACGACCTGTGCGAGAAGGTCGAACGCTTGCAGGATGTCTGCGAGCAGCGGCACTTGTCCATCAGTGTCGAGAAGAGCGAGTGGGGCATGTCCAAGGTCGACTACCTGGGCCACCGAGTCTCAGGACTCGGTCTCGAGGCGAAGTCGAAGAATCTGGAGTCGCTGACGTCGCTCGAGTTCCCGCGCACGCTCAAGGGCCTGTAATCGTTCTTGGGTAGCCTCAATTACTACCACCGGTTCATTGCAGACTTTGCGGTATATGCAACCGCGCTGTATTCGCTGACGGAGACCGACTTCAACGAGTACGCCAAGCGTCCAGAAGTCCACGGACATGAGACGTGGACGCACGCGACGCGCGCCTTCGACGCGCTCAAGGCAAAACTCGCCGAGACCCCAATGTTGAAGCCCTTCGACGCGAACCGAGAATCCGTCGTGATCGTGTACGCCAGCGACTGGGCCATCTCAGGGGTGCTCACGCAGGTCCACGACGAAGTGTACATGCCTGTGAAGTTCACCAGTCGTACGTTGAAGCCCAACGAGCTGAACTACGACATCGTCGAAAAGGAGATCTTGGCCCTGTTGCGCGTCTTGAACGAGTGCTACACGATGCTAGCAGGGAGACCGGTCCGCGTCTTGACACGTCACACGACGCTCGCCTGGTTGTTCCGGTCCAAAGGACTACAGGGGCGGCCGTCACAGTGGGCCGCGATCCTCTCGCCGTGGAAGTTGGAAATCTGCCGATCCATGAAGGGAGAAGAAGAACTCCTCGGCGCGCTGGCCGCGAGCATTACCCCGCGAGCCTTCGTCGACGCGGCGCTAGAAGAGATCGCCCCATGGAGACGGGCGTCCAGGATTGTAGTCATTCCAGGCGCGCGACGAGGTCTTGCACGTTTTGAGCTTTGACGGATCGGCCAAGGCGAAGCGAGAAGGCGGAGCATACAGTGCCGTCATTTGGCAGCTGCCGAACTGGGAGATCGTGCGCGCCGCGTCGGGATATGCGACGGACCTCACGGTCAACGAGGCGGAATACCGCGGGCTGCTGCTCGGATGTTCTCGTCTAGAGGAGCTCGACGACGTCACCCGACTCGTCGTATGCGGAGACTCCAACCTTGTCATCAGGCAGATGCGAGACGAGATGGACTGCAAGTCCCCGGGGCTGAAGCTGCTGCGACAAAAGACGCGAAACGCACTCCAGGCATGGCCGCGCCACGAACTCTTCCACGTACGACGAGACTGGAACGCGAGTGCCGACATGCTGGCTGGACAAGCTCTGCAGCGTCAAGGAGGCCGCAACGCGCACAGTCCCGAGGAGATTCAAGATCTGAAGACGCTGAATCGCTTGGTAGAAGTCATCCGACCACGGGCATCGAGTCCCGGGATGGCGTCTCCAGCCAGTCCCGACGCGGATAATCTCGACGCGGAAAACCTCGACTCGGAAAATCGCGACGCGGAAAATCGTGACGCGAAAACGCGCGGCGCAAATGACCCCGTCGGGAAATCCATGGACGCGGGACGCGGGACAGCACAAGTCCTCGCTGTGACGACGCGCTCGGCTGCCGCACGCACGAAAACACGTAGGGTCCGACCTCCAGAAGTCCTGGAGGAGCGGGTGGTGCAACGACTGCGCCTGGACCGCATCCGCGTCGCCCAGAACGAAGAGGTCTGGATCGTCAACCTCAAGAAGTATCTCCGCAGCGACGTCGGAGACCTATCTCGGCGCGAGGTGAAGAACTGCCAAAAGCTTGCGCCTCAGTACGAAGAGGGCGAAGGCGGGCTGCTCTACTACCAGCCGAGAAGTGACGATTCCGCCGAGGATCGGGATGTGATGATGAAGCTGGTGATCCCGGAGACGCTTCGGGAAGATGTACTCCACCACTATCACGCGAGCCTGGAGGGCGGACACCAGGGTATTGGCCGCACGTACCAACGCGTGAGGCGCCACTTCCATTGACCAGGGATCTTCAGAAGCGTCCAGCGCTACGTCGGCGAATGCACCGACTGCGAGACCGGAAAGGATCGGCCGACCATCCAGGGCGAGTCGCCGGGCAACATCGTCGCGACGTACCCGTTCCAGGTCATTGCCATGGACCATATTCCGTCGTTGCCGGCATCCTACAAAGGCAACACAGAGCTGTTAGTCTGCGTCGACCTCTTCACGGGGTTTGTCGTGGTCAAAGCGAATGCAACACGAACCGCGCAGACGGTGGCCGAGGCGTACGAGGAGGCGGTGTTCAGGCGCTTCGGCGCGAGCGAGGCTATCCGCCACGACCGCGAGCCGGGCTTCATGTCCGACTTCTTCAAGGCGTTCAGCAAACTCATGGGTCAGAGACAGCGAGCGACGCTCGCTTATCGTCCCCAAGCCAACGGTGCTGCAGAACGGATGGTGCAGACGGTTACAAGAGCGATCAAGATGTACACCGCGGACGTCGACCAACGCGACTGGGACGAATACGCCGAGCGTCTTACCTTCGCGCTAAACACGTCGCACGACCGGACGAGGAACGAAACCCCGTTCTTCTTAGTGCATGGCTGGGATCCTCGGTCGACCCTGGAAGCGACACTGGCCGTCGGGAACACGTCGACCCGGGACGCCGAGGCGAGGCGGCGGAGGCTCCGTATCCAGCGACACTACAAGGTGGCAAGGGCACAAGCGTTGGAGTTAGTCCGAGAGGCCGTCGAAGAGAGAGCGCGTCGACAAACTGAAAACGCGACGCAACATGAGATCGCGACGGGCTCGCAAGTTTGGCTGTACCTGGATCGGGTGAAGCCGGGGTATGTGCGCAAACTCGCCCACATGTGGCACGGACCCTTCCGCGTCGCCGAGCTGGTCAGCGCGTTCGCAGTGCGCCTCGAGACGGCGGGTACGCCCTATCAGCTGTACCCCGTCGTCCACATCTCCAAGCTGAAGCCCATCCGAGAATTCCCGTCGCGACCCGCGACGCAGCTGACGGTGCCGGCCGAGGAGCGCTTCGACTTCGACGAGGAGCTCTTGCCGGAGGATAGCTGGGAAGCCACGCGCGAGCTGGAGGACGACGTCTTCGAGGTCGAGAAGATCGTGAATATGCGCGAGGGGCGGGCTACCCGGTATGGGCGCACGCGACGCGAGTTCGAAGTCAAATGGAAAGGCTACCCGGACACGACGTGGGTCGACGAGCTCGATCTGAATTGCGGCGGGTTGCTGTACGACTTCCTGCGCCGGCGCACGGGACGCAACCGGTTTGAGGCGATGCAGTCGCACGAGAACTCGGAGGCGGCAGAGCCTGGTGGGTGAGCGCCCACGGGTGCGACTAAGTCGGCAAGGGGGCTGCCGACGGGAGGACAGGTGGGAAGCCTCGACTCTGGGAATGGCTGGAGCGAGGGATTGGATGAGGGAAGTGAGGCGGACCAGCCTGTTGCTGAGGATGGACGGCGGAGGGCCGTCTCATAAAAGATGTGAAAAAGAGAAAGAAAAGAGGGAAGGTGTCAAGGGGATGCATTGAAGTTACGGCTGCGAGATACACCAAAGTAACGGGCTACGCTCAAACCTGCTGGACGAACTTGCCTGCAAGGCGAGGCACGAGGTAAGCGTGGTGGGCACGCGTCACGCGACAACGCACGCTGACATCCATCTGCGCGACGGTGAGCGGCGTTCGGTGGAAGCGACGTCAAGGCTCCTGGGCGTCAACGTCGTCGAGCGCTTCCAGCAGCGTCGTGTGCTGAAGGCCCAGAAACCACCGTCCGATTCGTGAGTGCGCCGGTGGAAAGTGAAGAACCGCGGGGTCCAGAAGCAAGTCCATGTCGGCGAGCCCGCGGCGAAACAAGTCGACCACCAGCTGGAGGAGACTGTTCAGGTGGTCGCCTGCGTGCGGCCGACGGGAGTTCTGAGACGAACGCTACGACCGCCACGCAGCGCCAGGCACATGGAGCTCGTGAGTAGACTCCCAGTACGCCTGTGCCCAGCGCTCGACGTGGTGCCGAAGTCGACGCATGAACGGCTGGAACGCGGCGTCGCCCGACGCGAACAGCACCGACTCCACTTCCTGAGCCAAGTAGCGCCATGGCCGCGTGGCGTACAACGCGTCGACGTTGGCGCGTGTCACCAAGGCTCGGTTCGGGGACAGGCGCGCGGGGGCAGATCCAACCCCGCGGCGGCAAGAAGCGCGCTCGCAATTCGCGAGCCGTGATGGTGTGGAGCCGAAGACGACGTACGGACTTGGGCCACGGAAAGTAGCGGCGCTGTGTCCAACCCGAAGGCGTGCCAGCCGGGGGGATTACCGGAACGAAGAACGGCACCACAGGGGCGACTCCCTCCGAGCCACTTGACACGGAACTGGAAGACGAAGAGCAGGCAGAGGACGACGAGGACGAATCACCGCCGTCAGAGTCATCAGACCCGCCGGAGTGAATCGCCGAACCAGTCTGAGACGGTCGCCGACCTCGCGTGGGAGAACTTCGCGTGGGAGAACGTGCCGACCGCGAAGGCGACGCCGGCCGACGCGAGCGGGTCGAGTGAGCGGAAGCAGCCGACCCCGCGGAACGCGCCGAGCCGACGGAGTGATCCGACGAGCGCGACGATGAACGCGAAGCCGCGAGGGAAGGCGACGCCGAACGCGACGCCGAGGGCGAACGGGAGCGCGGACGCAAAGTCGATCGAGAACGTGAACGCGGCGAAGAACGCGAGCGGGAAGAAGGGCTCCGCAAACGGCGGCGTTTTGGCTGAGGAAAGTGCGCCCCAGCGTCACTCTCCGAGGACTCCGAACCGAAGAGAGACGCGTCTGCACGAGCACGCGCCGCAGCCGCAGTCACAGCCGCCGCCGGCGACGATGTGACAGGGGAAGCTTGTGCGGCCGTGCTGTTCGAGGCTGCTGTGTCAGCCCTTGTAGAAGCCCGCTGACTTCGACGCCGTGGCGAAGAACTCGACGTGGAGGTCGCCGGGAGCCCTGCGCAGCTCGAAGAAGGGCGCCGAGAGTCTGAAGGCCTGGCTCCACTGGGTCGAGGTCGACGTGTACCCGACAATGACGAAGCCGAGGAAGACCCCGGAACCTGAAGAGGGGCCGGAGTACCGACAGAGGAAGACGGCCGCTGAGCTGAAACACTCGTCGAAGGCACGGTGCCAGAGCTGGGGGCTGATCCGGACGACCCAGCGACCACAACAGGAGGCGACGCGACGGACACAGCCACAGGCGTGGCCCTGGCGAGATCGGCAGGAGGAAGGGGGATGGCAGCGTTCACTTCCGCTGCGTAGGTAGCCTCGAGGCGGCGGATCAAGTCGGCGGTGTCGATGGTACAGCCTACCGACGAAACGGAGTTGGCCAGCTTGCCGGCCAGGTCGTCGCGCACGCGCTGAGCCAACTCTCGGCTCCGGCGCGCGTCTCGAAGCATGCGCCTCCAGGCCACCGCACGCTCGTCACGCTCCCGGACCGCTAGATCGCGTTCGTCAGCCAGGTCGGCAACGCGGACGCTCAGACGGCGGATGTGCGCGCCGGCCGCATCTCTTCGCTGCAGCGACCGGCGCCGCATGGCCAACCAGCCGGTGCGATACTGCCCGGATCGCGAGGCAGCCTGCAGCTCATTAGCCTGGGCCCGGGCCGTCTCTGCCTCGGCGACCACGCGTGCAGTCGAGGCAGCTGCGACTGTCTCCTCCAGCTCGCGTATGCGAGCCGTCTCACGCTGGAGCTCCTCGGCGTGGGCAACCAGCAACGCATTCACGCGCCGGACGTCGGCTTGCAGCGGGTCGTTCAGCCGCTGGGCAGACTCAGTCTCAGCTCGACGTTGAGCAAGCGAGTTGCGAGCGACGCGCAGATCCTCAACCAGAGCGTCGCGCTGCTGTTCAACTCCCGCCTGAGCTTGACGTGCTTGGTCGCGCTCACGGACTGCAGCGTCACGACCTTGCTCCAGAGTTAGGGACACCTGCCGAGCCTGATCGCGCTCCCCGACGACTGCGTCACGCTCCTGCTCGAGCGCAACGAGATCCCGACGTGCTTGGTCACGTTCGGCGAGGGCGCCGTCACGTTTTCGCTCTCGACGGGCGACAGACTGTCGCGCCCGATCTCGCTGCGTTACGGCAGCGTCGAGCTGAGCCTGGACAGGGACGAGGGCAGCTTCCGCAGCAGCCAGCCGAGTGCGCAGGTCGTCGCGCTCAGCACGCGCGTCGTCCCGCTCACCGAGCGCAGCGAACAACCGCGCCATAGAAACCGTAGACGTCGACGGAGGGGCCGCGGCGAGCCGCGCGGACAGGTCAGCTACCTGCGCTTGAGAGGCGGCGAGCTGGTCCTGGAGGGCGTGGTAATCCTCAACCGACGAAGCCTTGAACACCCCGAGCTGGGTCTCGGCCGCATCCACGCGTCCGGCCTGGTCGCGGAGGCCGCGTACGCGGTCTTCGAGGTCGACGTTAGCCTGCTCCGTGCGCGCGCGAGACAAGCGCCTGCTCAAGCATCACCATACCCGCCTGGTAACCTTCGCGGGCGCGGTGAAGGAGAGCGAGGTTCCGATCGTGCAACACGGAGGCGTGAGCAGCCAAGCCGGCATTGTTCACCGACACAAGCTCACACTGAGCCCGGAGCGCCTGATTCTCCTGGGCGAGGGCATGTGCGTCGGCGACGAGAGCCGCCACCGAGGGAACGGGCGTACCAGGTGCTGGAAGCGTGACGGTAAAACGCACAGGAGGACGAGGGCGGTGCGCCCCACTCGCGCAGACGGCACAGCCGGCAGCTTCGAGGTCCTCGGTGTCGAGTTCGTCGTCGACCACCTCTATGTCGGCAGCACGTACGTCTTCCCGACGAACCATGGACTTGAGAGGAGCGACGGTGATGCACGGCGACAGGAGAGGCTTCAGCAGGACGGGGCGCGACGGGCGCGAGACGAGTTCTGCAACGGCACACCCACCTGGGGAGTGCGCGTGCGTGGCAGCGGGACGGATGTGGAATAGCACCCCACGAGATGTCGCGCCAGAGGACGGGTGACGGGAAGTGCCGGGAAAGATGGCAACCGACGAGACGGATGGAATACGACGCGTCGGGATGGCCAGAGAGGTTAACGGGATGATGGGCCGTGTGACACGCATACCGGCGGCGGAATCAGGCTGATTCTGGCTGATTCGACGAGCCGGTTCATACGCCCAGTCATGCAAACCCCGTCGACCCCAAAAAACCGTCAGCCCTAAACCCCGTCGAGAAAACCCCGTCGAGAAAATCCCGTCGAGGGAATCCCATCGAGCTCGAGTTGTGATTACGCCACGCAAATCAGGTTGAAGGACGGTAGTGCAAGCACGACAGAAGTAAGGATAGGTACAGAGCGGTAGACTTGGCAAGCAGTAGTACAGAGTAGCCAGTAGCAAGGACATAGGATAGGGTAAGGACTCAGTCCCGAAATTTCTCTGAACCACTCAGGCCTCTCCCCTCCGGAAGATCGCCAGGTTCTTGAAAACCACCAAGCGTCGGCAAGCAGAACCGCAAGGAACACGCGGCCCCCCGTCGCTCGCTGGCTCGGGCACTCACCCCCTCAAACCCCGTGCTGGAAACGAAGGCACGTAAAACGTATACCGGTTAGGAGGCGCTCGATAACGCGCAGCCTAGACGAAGGACCGCACGGCCTGATAACCGCTGTGCACAAGACCCCGCGTCGGCCCGATAACGCCACGCAACAAGCCCCAGGAAACGCCGGCCCGATAAGTCCGCACGCCCAAGGAACAACCGACGCCCTAAGACAAGGAGCAAGCGTCCACTCAACCCCCCCCCCCCCCCCCAACTCTGAAGCTTGCGAAGACTTGGGCTCTATATTCGAAGAAACGCTACTCAAGATCCGGGAAATTGCCCGTCGCGACCGCAGATTGGACGCGTCGGGTTTGTGCGAGGACGAACTCCGCGATTTCTGTGAGGCCGCTACTCCACAGAACGAGCGAGGCGAGATCGTGCGATTCAAGGCTCGGCTTGTCGCTTTGGGTTTCTTGCAGACGTTTGGAATTGATTATCATGAAACCTACTCCCCTGTTGCTGGTCTTCCTACTCTACGCGTCTTCTTTGCTGTCTGCAATCACCTGGGCTACTTCATCAAGCAGTTCGACGTCGAGACCGCCTTCCTGAATGGTGACCTGGACGAGGCTGTCTTCATGGCCATCCCCTTGGGAGTGCGCGCGGAACGAGGAATGGTATGCAAGCTGCTTCGCAGTCTTTACGGACTGAAACAAGCAGCAGCGGTCTGGTTCAATACTATTCGTTCTGCCTTCGTTGACATGGGCTTCTTCCAGTGCCGGAGTGATACGTGCCTGTTTGTACGTGTTGGACCACATGGACCTATTTTCGTGGTTCTCTACGTCGACGACCTGTTGGTGGGCTCTGCAGTTGAGGAAGAAGCTGTCGCCATTGAGCGGTGCCTTGCAAAGCGTTTCAAGATGAAGGCGCTAGGAGACACACGATTTGTTTTGGGTATGGAGATCAACTACAATCGTGTGCAGGGGGAGCTACATCTGCGGCAGTCGCAGTTCATTGCCCGCATGGTGGATCGGTTTGGTCAAACTGATGCGGTGCCAGTACGCAACCCGAATGTAGTCGGGTAAGATCTGCGTCCCATCGACGGAGCCCCGCAGCTCGCTGCGAACATGCCGTATCGCCAACTCATCGGCTCACTACTCTACGTCGCCAATGGCTCGCGCCCGGGCATCTGTGTAGCCATTAGCGCGCTATCCCAGTACCTGGACAAGGCTCAGGCAATGTATTGGCACGCTGCTATCCGTGTGCTCCGCTATCTGAAGGGTACACAGCGTGCGTCGCTCGTGTTCAAGCGTGGCCTTCCATCAAACCTCTCGATTGGTGCCTACTGTGACGCTAACTGGGGTGGAGACATGGCTACACGCCGATCGACTTCAGGAGTGCTAGTGCTGATGGACGGATGTCCTGTGATCTTCAATAGCAAGCGCCAAAATGCTGTCGCGCTCTCCACTGCTGAAGCTGAGTACATGGCCCTCGCTCTCGCAACGCAAGAGCTGCAGTGGTTTCGTCAGCTTCTCGCTGAAATGCATGTTGAAGTGCGTGCAACCATCCGGGTTCTCGTCGACAACCTAGCTGCGACTAGCATTGCCTGCAATCGCGGTTGCTCCGCTCGAGCTAAGCACATCGATCTTCGTCTGCATTTCGTTCGTGACCATGTTGATGCCGGTCACATCAAGATCGAGCACGTTCCGTCCTCAAGACAGCTCGCCGACTTCCTCACGAAGGCGTTGCCGACGCCACAGCTCATGAAGTTGGTCGCCGCAAGCGGGGTTGCCTTCCCATCAAGTTGAGGGGGAGTGTTGAGCCTGCCTCGGTGACAGGCCCTGACCACATTTGTACACGATGACTTCGATGAGAAAATCATAGTCTCACGTTTATCGTTTGCTGCGCACTCTAGGTCATGCACTTGTACGCCGCCCAGAACCGCCTCAGTTACTTCATAGCACCTGTCAGTATCATCGACTTCATCACCATTGTGCCCACACTCCTGACGGTAAGGACGACCCCGCGACACAACCTCAATTTACGAACCAAAGATGAGACAGGTAGTATGACATTGCTTAGGTACAAGTCAACTTGATAGGTATGGTGGTTGTAGTTGCCAGAGCGATTGCTCATGGCCCTAGTGCTGTAAGTATCCTCTGCGCATAATCTGTGGCATCAACACCTCGGTAGCTAGGCTAAGGCGAGCGCAGTTCGCTCGCCCAACACGTATTCACTTTCCGAAACACCTCAAGTGCCTGTACCAAGAGCCCTTCCTTGCCTACACCTTCTAAGTGGAAGTGATGGCAATGAAAGCCTGCTTCCTTCACATCCCTCGGCTTATCATATTGCTGCCAGCAGCGCTGGCTTCTTTCCCTTTGAATGGCTCTTAATGCCCTTTGTATTATCCAATCAGATGCCCTAAAACATATCCTTTGATTCTTACTTCATTTCACTATAGAATACAATGCAGTAGTATATATGGCGCAACACGCTGCATCACACTGCTGATGACGTCCTCGCTCAGAGCGAGGCAGTTGGGCGGGTGGAGAGTGGTGGTCTGCATGGGCTTACGGGCTTGGGGTCAGATTGAATTAACGGGGCGCAAATTGCGGTTTGAAGGCGTTGCGGAGCGGAAACTTTGGCTGGTGTTTTAGATCACTCAATGATTAGTCGGATGTTGCGTACGTATCGGTCTGTACGAATTGCCAAGTGAAGTATTTGTCATACGGTAGTAGTAATCGCGTATCCCACACACTTGACTACTTTTAAGTACACGTATTCGGTCTGCCTTGCAGGCCAGCAAGCCAACACCGTGCAAGTTCCTTGCATTGCAATACCCTACTACTGTAGAGGATCGCAATGAAGGCGGACTCTACCGTTTTGATTCACTCGCAAAAAAAGTCGGGAAGCCACTACTGTAGAACTGCCAGTCACAACCACGTTGAACCTGAACGAGCAGTACGAGCAGTACGAGCAGTACCATAAGCTTTAGTCGCCACGTGGTGACTGTACTTAGTACTTCGAAGTATCACTGCGAGTGGAATCGGGCTCAAGCTCAGTTCAGATACAAGTGCATACACTTCGACGTAATTGACATCCACCGACTATTTATTTCTTCTTGACTGCTACAGCAGGGATCTCAGCACATGAAGAGTGGGTACTTTGCGCCAACCTTGCGGATGTTGCGATGCAGAGCCTTCCGCAGTGGAATTAGATAGAACTCGAGAGGTGGGTGACTCGAGCTTGAGGTGGAGCCGCCAGTGGCCAGCCCCGTAATGCTGAAGCCGGCAGGAGAGGAGCCCGAAGAAATGGGCGACGTGGTCGCAGACGTCGCAGGAGTGGGGGCACGCGACCCGATCCTCGGAGGGTGGTCCGACAGGTAGAACCAGCAGCTGAAGAGGATCGAGCGAATGTCGGCTGGCGTCGTCAGTGGCAGCAGCTCTGCGGCCTTGCCCAAAGGCGTCGGCAGCCAATTGGTCGAGCGCAACAGGCGCATCAACTCGCACGTGATCGCGAGTTGGTTCTGGTTGCGCATGTAGGGCGGCACGTCGATGTTCTCCATGCTCAGCTCCCCCTTCACGCTGTTCCAGTGACCCAGCAAGACGATAAGTGCCGACTTGAACACTGGCACAAGGCGTAGCAACTGCAAGGAGCCCAGTGCTGTCGACGTTGAGATGACCGTGCGCAGCAGCGGCAGGAACGCAGGAAAGTGGTTCAGCCACTGCTCCACACGCAAATCCACGTCAAAACTCGAGCGATTCGGCAGCATATCCTTGTAAATGTCGTCACTTGGGATGCCACAGCACGGGATCACACGCTCCAGCAGCATATCCACCACTATCTTCAGTCGCCGCTCTAGCTGCTCGTCCTCCTCAGCGTTGGGCATAGTATTGGCGTTATCCTGATCATCCACCAGCAAACTGGCCGCTGTTCCTGTGGACGCTAGAAGCTGGGAGAAGATTTCGGTCGCGTACACACTGCAGACGCGCGCCGCGTGCATTTCACGCTCCCATGACGAGTCGAGCGTCTTGCGGTAGACGAGCTTCGCCTCGGGAACCTTGGTAATCACTTGTGATGACTGCAAGTTCGTACACTTCGAACTGATGGTACGCTCACTGCGAATCACCTGTCGCTCGTCCAGTAGATCGTCGTCATTATCCATGTCGGCAAAGTTTACTCCATTCGGGAAATGTGTCGGGATGCTCGTTGCAGACGTCGTGCTCAGCAGAGCATCCAGCCACACGGATGCGAACATGCTGTAGACAGACGACGGGTAGTGCGCAACGCCTCCGTCGAGCGCCAATACTCGGAACAAGATCATCTTTAGAGACTGCAGGCGGCTCTGTAAATCACTGTCAGTCGGAACACTCAGCACTCTTGAGATTTTGTCGCCTTGCAGCACGAGCTCGGCGCGATATTGCCGCAGCAGCGAGAAATATACGCCTGACAGCTTGCGCACGCAGCGATATTGCCAGTTCGGGTCCTCCAGAGACAAGAATGGCGTCCTTGCCAATAGGTGAAGCGCGCGTGAAGCAACCACCCCATCTTTGGAGCGCACCAAGTCAAGAAAGCACTCCCAAAACTCGACTCCCCGCACTCCTTTCCACAACGCAAATGAATCCAGACTGCCGCTCCAACTCTTTGCGCGAGCTAGCTGCTGCATACAGGAAGCAGCTTGCTCTGTGGACAGCGTAACCGGCAGCTCGTAGGCGGCACTAATCAACTCCTCGATGTCGTTCAGACTTAGCAGTGTCTGGATAAGGCCGAGAATGCACCGCCGCGCTTGTGGGGCAGCCGCTTGGCACTCATGGATGATGCCGCGCACAAAGGCAACATACTCAGGGGACGCCGGCGTCAACAACGACGTCAGCAGCTCGCACAGTGCGCGATCGGCCGGCTGGACGTCTGTGAGTGGGAGCGCGAGAGGCACCTCGTTGAGCTCAGCCAGCATCAACTCTGCCTTGATCAGCTGCTCCGTCACCTCCTTGCGCGAAATCGCCTTCGCCAGCAGACACAGCCACTGCTTCCACTCATCGAAACGCTGGCAAGCGGCCTCGTCCGAGACCTTTTCGTCGTTGCCTGATTGCATGTCAACGTCCGCCGTCGTTCCTTGAGCTGGGACCATCGTTTGCAGCAACCGAAGGGTATTCTGGCAGATATACGGGAGGAAGCGGTAGATTCCCTTGGCGAACGCA
Organism: Phytophthora sojae; assembly: GCF_000149755.1. Classification (NCBI taxonomy): domain Eukaryota; phylum Oomycota; class Peronosporomycetes; order Peronosporales; family Peronosporaceae; genus Phytophthora; species Phytophthora sojae. The sequence continues at coordinate 991,344 of NW_009258127.1, read as the reverse complement.
CATGAAGACTCAGATCCGGCAAATTCCAGGACCTTCTTCTGGAAAGAGACCACGGAAGCTCCAACCTGTGTCGGCAACTCCGACGCCCTTAGATTTTGCAGCAGCAGCAGCAACTGGAAGCCAGAGTTGGGCAGCTCCGCGCTTCGCTCCCGGAGAAACTTCAGAAGCTGCGCCTCCAAGCTCGCCAAGTTAACACCGACGCTCCCATTACTGCTGCCACTCTGCGTTGTGAACTTGGCCGCTAGAGACGTGACCAGCTCCTGCGTTACGATCCACTGCAGGTTGTCATCACACGAGCTCACCAGCACCGCCGAGCCGCTCGCCAGAGCCACAAGTCGATACACCACGTCCAATGCACAGAGTCCTGCTCCAACCGAAACTTTGTCGTTTGCCACGCACTCGTCCAGCACGTCCCGCAGAATGTCCACCATCTGAGCTGGGTTTTTGGTGGCCAGGAGCTCCAACACGGGCAGAAATTCGGCCACCTCCTCCTTATCCTCCTGGCAGCGCGCGATGGCCGCGCGGAACAGAAACTCCTGGACGCAGTACGAGTTCATGTGCGAGACCGACAGCAGCAGCCACATCCAGTGCGCGGGCGTCGGGTGCGCCAGAGTCCAGTCCAGCACCAGCGTCAGCAGCTCGGAGGCCGTCGTCTCGTCCGCCGCGAGCACGGCGCGCCGCACGACGGCCGCCAATTGGCCGTAGATGGGCTTGGCCGGCAGCTTGTCCGCGGTCTTGTCGAAATCCACGCTCTGCTTGTCCTGCGTCAGCACCACCCAGCTCTGCACGGCGTCCTTGGCGTCCGCGGCCTCACAGAGCCCCAGACTCAGCTGCACCACGTCAAGCAGCAGGTCCGGGCGCGCGAACTGCGTGCTGACGGCGCGCTGCAGCTGGTCCAGCGCGCGGTGCAGCTCCAGCTCGGCCTCAGCCGGTGCATTATTGACAGCGGCCTTGGCGCGGCGGCTCTGCTTGCCCTTCTTGGCGCGCTTGGCGGCGGGGGCCGCCTCCGTCCTCACGCGCTGCAGGGCCGACTGCAGCTGCGTCTGCAGCGCGCGCAGCTCGGGCCGCCGCAGCGCCGGCATTTTCGACACGGGCGCCTCCATTTCGACATCTTGGTCGTCGTTTTGGACAGCGTCGGACTCCTGACTCGCACTAAGTACGACGTCATTTTCGACGATTCCCACACTGCCCTCCTCTTCTCCGTCGTCTTCTTCTTGTTCGTCCTTGAGCGGCGAGTTCATGAGGCTCGAGAGTCCGGAGCGAGAGGGGGCGGCGGCAGCTGCGTCCAGGCGGATTGCGTCATCCTCTCGAGGCGTGCTCACGTCCGTCGACAGCAGAGAGGACATGGGCACGGCGTGCGAGAGGCTCGGGGACGCCGCGGGCGCCTCGTCGTCCGGAGCCGCGTTCAGCTGGATCTCCATTATTGCGTGTGAGCCTTTTTTGTATGGGATAAAAATATGGTGTGACGTACATGAAATAATGTTCCAACATCATCAGTGAAAAAAAAAGATTTCTGCTAGCAGGTTGAAGCCACGATGCGCGCAGGCCAAAGTAACAAGAAGGAGGAGGAAGAAGAAGAGGGCGGGTCCATTGTCCCCAAGACTTTCTACGGCCAACGAACGGGCTCCAGCATCTCATGGATTGATTTCGACGACGATAGCGACGATGACCTCGACGATGACGACGTGGAGAGCGGGCGTGCTGCGGACGCGGACTCTGAGGGGCTGTGCCGTGTGATGCCGCCGTCTTCTCTTCGCAATAAAGCGAGACTGGAGTCCGGAGTGGCAGCACGGCGCATACTTCACTTGCCCGCTTTTAGCGAGACTCGACACCCGTGCTTCCTTTGCAGCCGAAAAGCGCGACTTGCTGGTGGCCAGACGAAGCAAACCAGGAAAATGTGCGATGTCTGTTGGCTGCACCTCTGCCTCAACGGCAAGAGGAACTGCTTCGCTGAATTCCACAGCTAACGAGGGTTTATTGCTAGCATCGTGGTCGTTGTAGTCCTGGCGAGGTGTCTTCCAACTTTCCTCCTCGAAACATGTACATCAGGCTTTTCAACTGATGCGGCCGGTACCTCGTTTAAGTGTACTTGCAGTGTTTCATGTACAGGACATTGTGTCGTTCCGCTCCAGTTGGAAAATGCATCGATCCCGCCTCGTCGATAGCATCGTGGTCGTGATGACCAGGACCCTGGCCAGACTATCCTAAATGGTTAACATGATCAATGCCACCTTGCTGCTTACGGTCGAACACCGAGGAGAGGACACGGTGTCCAGGTGATCATATACCGATCTCAGCTCACCTTGAGCGAACTTACATTTTTGTCGGAAGGATTCTGCTGCAGTGCACGCACAGATCTTTTGGGATGGTAACCGCCAAAAGCTTAGCACGTCGCTGCAGTATCCACGGGAAGCGCGTTTATAAGCTACTGGACCCCCCCCCCTTGTCGGTTAGTCCAGCTTGGCCGAACCCTGACGCCGATGGTGGTCATATATTTCGTGTATGAAACCCATGCAGCCAGGGTAGCGATCTCGGTGAGCGATCTGGTTACAACACGCACCGCACGGCAGTCCTCTACTGCAAGTCGAAGCCTGCAGCTCCAGTGCTTTGTATTTCGCCACGCAGCGTCATGCTGGACAAGGTGTCGCTGCTGTAGCGCGGTCGTGTCAATTCGAAGTGGGCGAAAAGGACGAGAGGGCAACACAGAACGAGATTCGGACAGCGTTTTGCGCCAGCAACACGACGAGTTGCCAGCGGCTGGCGGCGCCGATCCCTACACAACTGGCGTGTTCCCTCCCTGGGACTCTCTCTGCAGTCTCAACATGCAGAGGTCGTCTCTACGCGAAAGTTACAATGCTACAGCACAAAGGGAACAATGCAAAATAATAACCTTCCCAAATCAATTTAGTTTTCATGTGTATACCAAGAACCAAAGTAATTAGCTACCATAGTAACTATTTACCTTACAGTACCCATGTATTTCTTTACACAACTTTTACCTGAGATATCTATGCATAAAGTTTTCATGAATTGTAGGACAAACTTCTGTACTACCTCCAGCTGGGATTAATCAATCTCACAAACAGCAAAAACAGCAACAGTTTGCAGTGGTCAACCCGGTCATGCACGAGTGCAAGCAAACGAAATATCCAGCCTCCCACACACGAAATCGTCACTTGCAGCTGCGTCGTCCAAATGCCGGTAGAGCCCCAAATCCTGACACCAGCTCATAAGAGCGCATGAGCTGAGCTCGCTCTCCCACCTGCTGACATCTGACCGCTCTTCATTCTCCATTTTGCTGCTCGCCGTCGACGAGAAGCGACCGGACTCCCCACTGACAAGCCCTGCACAGGTCGACTCAGTACTTACAGCCCCTCACCTCACCTCACTCCAACCTCATCAACAATGGCCTTCGGTTCCCGTGCCCGCGGCCTCTGCGCCGCCGCCGCACTCGCCACCGCTGTCGTCGTGTCCCCGGCCGATGCGTGGGTGCCCCCCATTATCACCAAGGGCAACAAGTTCTTCAACTCGGAGACCGGCATGGAGTTCCGCATCAAGGGTATGGCGTACTATCCGCGCCCCAACAGCGGCGAGATGGCCGACGTGAGCAACTACGACTGGGCCGCCGACGAGCACGAGGCCGTGTGGAAGCCCCACCTCGAGGTCATGAAGGACCTCGGCGTCAACACCATCCGACTGTACTCGGTGGACCCCAGCAAGTCCCATGACAAGTTCATGTGCGCGTGCTCCGATGCGGGCATCTACGTGCTCGTGGGCATGACCGCTCCGTGAGTACATAGACTTTAGGTGCTGCTGTAGTTTCTTGAAATTTACTAACAGTGTTCTGCTGGCAGGTGCGAGAACTGCTCGGTGCTCGACTTCAAGCCGCCCAAGTGCTACCCGGACGACCTGTTCACGCGCGCGCAGATGGTCTACAACGCCTTCGCGGTGTACGACAACACGCTCGGTTTCAGTGTCGGTAACGAGAACAACCTCCAGGTGAAGAACGGTGCCGCTGGCACGACCACGGCTCCGTGTGTCAAGGCCTTCCTGCGTGACACGCGCAGTTACGCTGCGAGCTGCTCGGGCTCCGTGCGTCAGGTGCCGATCGGCCTGGACATTGCCGACATCCCTCCTCGTGAGCAGTGGATCTCGTACTACGACTGCCCCATTGACGATGACGAGAACACCCGTGCCGAATGGTACGATCTCCCCGCAAAGAGAGAGCTGGTTGCACTTAATAACCGTCTCTTGTGCTCCACAACAGGATGGGCTTCAACCCGTACGTCGAGTGCGACCCCGCCACGCACCTGGAGTACTCGCAGTCGACGGGTCTCAAGAAGCTCATGTCCGAGTACGCCGAGGTCGGCTACGCTCGCCCGCTCATGTTCGGCGAGTTCGGATGCAACAAGGGCAAGAACACTGTCGAGGGCTACGAGAACCAGCGCTCGTTCCTCGATGTAAGTGCCAAAGGACTGTGAAGATGTTGATAAGGATCGGTTGCTGACGAATTGGTGTGTGCAGGCCAAGTGGATGAACGAGGAGAAGGAGATGACGGTCGAGATCGTGGGCGGCAACGTCTTCGAGTTCACGACGGAGATCGCCAACCTGGTCGAGAGCAAGAGTGCGTCCTCTTCCGTTGATGCTGCTTCATTCAACTCTTTACTTACGATTAATCTGTGTTCGTAACCCTTCTTCAGCCCTGACCAAGACCGGCGACGCAGGCAAGTACGGCGTCGGCTACTTCATGCCGGAAGACTGCGACAACGAGCTCACCGAGTGCGTCTTCACGCCCTACCCGGAGTACGACAACCTGAAGAAGGCATACACGACCACGAAGAACTCCACGGTCGAGCACGACAGCTACACGCCGACGCGCACCGCTATCCTGGAGTGCTCGAAGAACATTTCGAGCGAGCTGCCGCCTACGCCCAAGGGTAAGCTATCTCCGCCTACTCGTGTGACCGCAGCTTTGGGCTTGAGAACTCACCCTATCAATCCTGTGCATTGTTTGCAGTCCCCATTCTGGAGTGCACCATCACGCAGCCCGTTTGCAACGGCATCAAGGGCAACAGCTACGAGCACCACTCCACGGGCACCGCCGTCGGTGAGAAGCGAACGCCCACGAACGAGGAGAGCAGCAGCGCGTCCATTACGGACGCCACCACTGGCAGCAGCGGCGCCAGTGCCACGGCGTCTGCCGCGGCGTTCGTTCTGTCGGTGGCCACGGTGGCGGCCACTGCCATGTCGCTCTTCTAGAGCGTCAATTAGATCGGTAATCACGTGCGAAGGCTCCTTGTAATGCGCTCCTATGGATGCCGCACTCTGTTCTCATGTAATGGTTAAAATGTACATGAATGTGATCGAAAACAATACGTATATGCTGCGTTCATGCTGACCAGAACTCCTCTTACTGGACGATGTCGCTCCAGCGTCCAAGAAGACCCTTGTACCCCTCTGCATCCCGCACGGACCCGTCGGCATTGAACAGTACGCACGCCATCTTGGGATTTCCTGCGTCACCGTCCACGCCTCGGCAGAAAACGACGCCATCTCCCGGTAACTTGACCATGATGCGGCGGTTGTCGAAGCCGAAGCCGTGTTCATTGCGGATGTTAAACTTGTAATCGCTGCCGTCCACGCCGCCGGAGAGGAACCGATTCGGGTGGTCGCCCACCGTGCGCCAGTAGACGTCCTCATACCAGCCCTTGCGGTATCCTTTGAGGAACACATCGTCGTTGTAGCCCTTGTCACGCACCCGTGCACCCGACTCGTTGATGACTGCGCCGTGGTGCGTCGACAGCTCCTGAAGCACCAGTTGCGCCGACGGGTAGTACCGAAGGATGACAAACTTCTTGTCGGCCGAAAGCGGTTGCGACAGAGCCTGGAAAATGACCGACAATGTAAGGGTTAGTTAGCTGTGCATCACCGTCAATAGATCAAACTGCGATGGCTTACCTCAACGTCGAGCATCACAGTCGTTCCGGCCGCAAGCACTTGACTCGGACCGGTGCACGGTGTGTACACGTCGAATAGGGCGAGGAAACTGGCCTCGCGAGCGCAGTCGGCGATGGAAGGGCCGCTCCAAGTTGACGTGGGGCCGTCTGAAGGCACTGCCAGCACTTTGTGGCCAAGCCGGCGCAGATTCTCGATGTCTGCGGCATTAAACTGCGTTTGGCGCACGTAGACCGCGCCCAACGCCGCGTAGAAGACGCTATTGGCGCGCAAAGTCAAACCGACCGTGGTCGCCGTGTTTGAACACACGACGAATCTCTTTTGGCCGATCACAAGCCGCTTCAAACCCGCGTTCTCCGGTGTGTCAGGAGGTGAAAGGTAGGCGACGGCAACGTGCGGTGGAACGAGCTCAGTTGGCGCTGTTGCAGCCAGGAAGACTCGGTAGCCGAGTCGATCCGCCGTGTCCAAAGTCGCTCCTCCCACCACTAGAACAGCATCACTGCCCACAAGGTACGAGTCGTCGTCGGTGCGGAGCACCAAGACGGACTTGGGGTCTGCGTTCGTGAGCTCGGCTTTGGCTTTGGACTCAACGAAAACACAGTCCGCTTCAAACAGCTTCATCCGCGGTGCGAGGCATGCCGACACAGTAGCCGACGACGCCCCGCGTTCATACACTGCTAGGTGGGCTCCAGTGTTTGTCCACTCAAGTCTCTGCACGCCTGCGTTCCCGCTCGACTCGATGAACATCGAGGTCGTTTCATCCGCCACCATCTTATCACCGTCAGAGGCAACGCACCGCACGAAGACCTGCAAGTTTACCAAGCCAAAGAGCGAGTCAGCATAGTAATGGAGCCTACAAACGCGACCAGCGTGTTCGCACCTCGTACTTGTCGAAAGGCTTCCACTGGCTTTGGTCGGCGCGTGGGTTAACCAGTGCGCGGTAGCAGCCTCGACCGGAAAACACCTTCTCTGTCTCCACCTCACGGAGGATAAACGCCGACGTCGCATTGACCTCTTCAAGCGTGAAAACCTGTCGGTATACCGCAGTCGGAGCGCTGGAAAAACGCCAGCCGCATCGCGCGACACACGACGCCAGGTTGGCGGACCGCACGCGTTTGGGCGGGATATCCACGCGGATGAACTTGTCGGCGCGCTTGAGTGGTTCTGGCTGGACGTCGCCGACTACTTCGTACACTGCTGCCTCGAAGTCGCTCGAGGTCACAGCGGTGTCAGACGCAAGCTGCTTCCTCGCCACACTGGCGATCACGTCTTGAACTCCACGCACAGACAGCAGTTCGTGACCAACAGAGGCAACAGAGTCCCAATCTACGCGCTGGACGCCGAGTTGCGGCACGCGCTCGCGACAGAGCTTGGGGAAGAGCAGTTTGAGGCCGGACGCGGACGGCAGCGGAATGTGGATGCGCTCCATGCGGCTCAAGGCTGCGGGGTCGACGTTGTCCACGAAGTTGGTCGTCAGGACCACGCGGACTCCGCACAACTTGGACGCGGGGTCGATGGTGTCGTCGAAGAGCGTGAGGAAGCACTGACGCAGCGTCGAGTGCCAGCTTTCGCTCGAGTCCTTTAGCTTCGGGCACAAGCTTTCAAACTCGTTGATGACCACGAGCGCTGGCAAGGGCTTGACCCGCGCAGCGCGCTCGAAGTACGCGCGGACCTGGGACTCGGTTCCACCGAGTCGGTGGCTCAGCACGTCGTGCGTCTTGATCTCCACGACCTCGCGCTGCAGTTCGGCGGCGATGCACGTCGCCAAAAAGCTCTTGCCCGTACCAGGCGGGCCCTCAAGCAGCAGCGGTTTGACGGGCACGTCGGGCGTTGTTTCACTCAGCCGAATGGCCTGCATGATGCGTTCGCGAGGCTCGTTCATCCCCACGATTTTATCCAGCTTGACGGCCCGTCCGACTTGCGCTCTGTCAGCCCCGGCAGTGTTGGTGTCGGCGTCCAGATCCACGCCGTTCTTGATGAAGAAGGTCTTGAGCGCCGAGGCCAGCGCCGGGTGCATGTGCTCGCAGCACTCGAGTGGCCGTCGGTCGTTAGCGTTGCGGCGCCGCATCTCGCGCGCGAACACGGGCGTGGGCAGGAACGCCATGATCATACTGAAGAAGTCCTGGTCACCCACGGCCGCTGCGTAGTGGAAGAGGTCGAGCTCCTGCTCGGCCGCCTGGTGCACCAGCGTCGTGAGCCTCACGCCGTCCTGCTCGCTCTTGGCGAGGACCACCATGTCCTGCACGCTCCCCACGAACGGCGGCAGCAGCTCCTCCGGCTCCGAGTCATCGGACGCTTCGGAGGAGGAGCGCCAGTCGGAGGCGGATCGTTGGGGTGCGGACGCCGTTGTGCCCATTCTGCTGATGATTCGGGAATGAGCAGTGAACCACTGCACCCAGGTGCACTGCCGGATGCCTTCCGCCCGCTGGACTTGAGTGCTGGACGGTCGGCAGAAACATTTCGACATTGGCGATGGGGGGCACAGGCTCCGCAATCGCGCAGTGCTTGGTGTCGGTCGCGCTCGTGGTGGCCGGCGCCGTCGTTGCAGCGTCATCGTTCGGGGCCGCGTCTGTCGTCGCCGGTGGCCTCATCTCGGCTGGCGTGAGTGGTGCGACAACGACCATCACCAACTGCGTGCAGGGCAAACCGGCATCATGGAAAGAGTGGGGCGAGAGTACCGCCATCGGCGCCGTCACCGGGTTGGTCGGCGGCGCGCTGTGCGCGGGTGTCGGCGGGCTCGCCCAGGGGGTCGCGCAGGGCGTCAAGATGGCTGCGTGGAAGGCGATCGCGACCAAGGGCGTCGGAATGGTGGCTGGCTCCACCCTTTCGTCCGTGACGTGCAACACCATCACTAACGTGTGGAATGACCGCAAGCCGTTTGAAGGTGTGGGCGTCGCTGCGGCTGTGGGCGCCGTCGGCGGTCTGTTTGCTTGCGCCGGCGCGGCAACTTTCGACTCGCTCAAGCGCAGCGCTGCGAGTTGGGTCGTAACGCGCCACGGCCTTGGCGTCGGCATCGACACGGCATCGTCGGTCGTGGGCGGCGTCACTGGTGCCTGGCTTACCGGAGCCGACATGAAGCAAGCCGCGCTAATGGGCCTCGCGACGGGGGCTGCTGTTGGTACGTTCACGACGGCGATGCGGTGCAGCTCCAAGAAGTACGTCAGACGCAGGCAGCGGATCGAGCGCGAACGGCGCGCAGTCGTCGAGGAAATCCGTCACGTGGACGGCGTCGACTTCGCGTTCGAGCAGGCCACCGAGCGCAATGATCCGCGCGGCCATCGCGACGTGGACCATGTCGATCGCCACCACAGCAAACTCAAGGGCCGGTTCAACGAGAAGGGCCAGGAAAATGTGACGGACTCGAGCCGCTTCTACGACTTGGAGACGGCCAACCAGGTGCGGGAGATGGCCCTCCCTGAAGCGGCCCACCGCATCAACGGCGTAATGCTGGACAAGTCCCCTCTTATCGATACCATCAACCAAGGTGAAGTGACGGCGTTGCAAGCTCGATGGAAGGCCTTGAAAACCCAAAATGCTCCTCTGAATGAGATCGCGGCCGCCAAACTCGACGCTCAGAATGTTCAGGCGGCGCTGTCTGTCAAGCAGCAACGCGCCAACGTGGTGGAGATGAATCGTCGACTCAACAAATTGCGCACATCAAGTAAAGCTACACCAGAGAAGATTCAGGCTGCGGAGCTCAAAGTCAGGACCGCACACAAGTCGTTCGATCAAGTCGTGGGGGTCTATCTGGGGCAGGTAGAAGTGAACGTCCCCACGTCCCGAGGCTGCGGATACGGCTACCGCAAGGACAACAAGGTCACGAGGGAGTTCAGCATCCGAGGCGCCACGAGCTTCTTCAGAGGCGCCGGCAGCTCGGACGGATCGATTGTCTGGAGGGAGGTCACCTCGTACCCGAATAGCGTCAAGCCAAGCTACGGTCAAAGTTGGTTTGCTGGCGACCGGATGAACCGCCGACAGGTCGCGCGAAACGTACTTACACAGCGGAACGCAGCGCAGCGTTCCAACCGTGAACAAGAGGAAGAACTCCTGGTGGGCGCCTAAGAGGTCGGCACGCCATTCGCGTGCGAGTGCTCCTTGTAACGTGCTCCTCTCTTTGCCGTATGATGTGCATGAAATGGTTGAAAAATTTGGTTGTGGCTCATACATGAAGTGCAGGTCGGTCACCATCGCCTGTCCTAACCGAGGGGTTTCCCCGAAAGGTGACGGTCGATACTGGGCAGGTATCCGTCATTTTGCATTTATCTTTGGCCCGCGCACGCATGGCGTTTACTTCCCGAGTCCGTGGCCTCTGTGCATCGGTTGCGCTATGCACCGCTGCCATTGTGTCGATCCAAGGTACTTCAGTCGACGCATGGATCGCGCCGATCGTCACCAAGGGCAACAAGTTCTTCGACTCCAACAGCGGCCTCGAGTTTAGACAGAAAGGGATGGCGTACTACCCACGACCCAACGGCGGAGAGTTGGCCGACGTCAGCAACTACGACTGGGCCGCCGACGAGCATGAATCGGTGTGGAAGCCCCACCTCGAAATCATGAAGGATCTTGGCGTGAACACGATTCGACTGTACTCGGTGGATCCGAGCGTATCACACGACAAGTTCATGTGCGCTTGTTCAGAGGCGGGGATCTATGTGCTCATCGGCATCACTGCTCCGTAAGTCTTCTTTTGCTTTGCTAGTACTTGTATTCTACTTGGCATTCCTGACTAAGTCTTTCGTGCTGCTATGGTAATCGATGATAGATGTGAGGACTGCTCCATTTTGGATTATGAGCCGCCCAAATGCTACCCTGATCACTTGTTCACGCGAGGGCAAATGGTCTACAACGCCTTCGCCGTTTACGACAACACCCTCGGATTCAGCGTTGGCAACGAAAACAACCTGCAGGTCAAGAACGGAGCTGACGGAACGACAACAGCGCCGTGTGTGAAGGCATTTCTTCGCGATATGCGAAGTTATGCGGCGAGTTGCTCGGGTGCCGTGCGTCAAGTGCCTATCGGGCTTGATATTGCTGACATTCCGCCTCGGTCGCAGTGGATTTCGTACTACGACTGTCCTGTGGACGACGATGAGAACACACGCGCGGAATGGTGAGTCTGAAAACTGTTTGATACCTGAGAATTACTGCGGATCGATAGCGTTTTACATTATCTTGTCGTGTGCATTTGCAGGATGGGGTTCAATCCCTACGTTGAGTGCGATCCAGCAACGCACACGGAGTATTCGCAGTCAACTGGGCTCAAGAAGCTCATGGCAGAGTACGCCGAGGTTGGGTACGCTCGTCCGTTGATGTTTGGCGAGTTCGGCTGCAACAAGGGCGAGAACACGATCGAAGGCTACGAAAATCAACGCGCATTCTACGATGTAAGTCACGCCGTCAAGCGCATTATTTGCTTTGAGGAATTCTAATATCTTCGTGCTGCAGGCAAAGTGGATGAATGAAGAGAAAGAGATGACGGACGAAATCGTGGGCGGCAACGTGTTCGAATTCTCCACTGAAGTCGCCAATCTGCTGGATAGCTCAGGTATAGCTATACTCCCTTGGTCAATTTGTTGCCTGGACTTCCGGACTGAGGCTTCGGCTTGTGTATTTGTGCAGCTTTGACCAAGACAGCCGACGCAGGGAAATACGGTGTCGGCTACTTCCAGCCGGACGACTGCGACAACAACAAAACCGAGTGCGTCTTCACGCCGTATCCGGAGTACGACAACCTCAAGAAGGCGTACACGACTACAGCAGCGTCGACGGTGGAGCACGATAACTACACGCCAGATCGCGACACGATTTTGAGCTGTCCGAAGAACATATCGACGGAACTGCCGTCGACCCCTAAAGGTAAGAAACCTGTCCGCTTAGTCGAGGAAGTTGGCAAAGTTATCTGACGTGCTGGTTTTGTATAAGCAGTGACGGTGTTGGAGTGCTCTGTGGCTCAGCCAGTGTGCAACGGGGAGAAGGCCAACTCGTACAAGCACGCCGACTCCACCACCGTGTTTGGCGACAAGAGAACGCCATCGAACGAAGAAACCACGGCTATCACAAGCTCGGGGAGTAGCCTATTCGATGCAGTTGCACTAACGGTCTCAGCATTGATCTTGGTCGCTCTATCCACGCTTTAAAGGACGCTTGGCCTGCGCTAGGCAATTCATGCCCATGGTGAACTTATATACAAACATTTTTTTGCTCACCAGCGAAGTTTCTTCCTGCTTGAATCGTCCAAGGCAATAACGAACACCCGACAAATCCATAGCTGCAAGTTGATATTTGCGTTCAGAGCTTTGGATACACAACGCTGTCGACTGCCTCATATCGTATGATACGATTCGTATCCATTACCACCTCATAGCTTTAGTTTTTGGTGAGGTACGTTACAGTCGTTTAGTCTTGCTCACAACTCAGCCAATTCCGTCCAGCAGAATCCTACACATCTTCTGCCAGCTTGCTAGCTACTTGTGGTGGCTAGCACATGCGCGCCTACAGGTATGGGCCGGTCCGTGGCGTCCGCGTCCATTACGACTTCATGCGTGAACCCGAACGAATCTAGTACGTACGCTTACAACCCGATGGTAGCTGCTTCTACACCAGTTCAGCAGGGCTTTCACGCTCTACATACTACCCAGATGACGACACCAAATTCAGGACGATACAGCGAGATCTCGCTATATTGTGCTTCCGCCACAAGGAAGCATGAGTGCGTCCGTGGGGAGTTCATTCTTTCTTTCGCCTCCCCGATAAGAAGCCTCATGGATGAGCGCTGGGCGCAGCTCGAAGGCGCCATTGCCGACGGATCAGCTGGAAGAGCTAATCGTGGATATACGACGGAACCAGCCTGATGAGACCTCGTACTCCGTGGAGCAGAGAGACCGACTGCTCAAGGCTGCGACCGCCACTTTGGATCTAGACGTCGTTGAGCTGCTGCACGAGTTCAATGTCAGCAAGTTTGCGCCGCACTTGGTGGAAAATCACGTCTGCGATCTGAATGGGCTGGCACAGGCACTGGAAGCAGAACAAGCCCTGCCGAAGCTCCCGCCAGCTGCGCGAGCGTCGCTAATGTTGACGTTGGGAACTCGCGCCAAAATCTTGGCCAAGACCTCGGTTCCCAGCGCCAGCGCTTGGTTTCGCGCCTTCTGCAGGGAGTTCCCGACTGAGAGGGCTGTTCAAAACGCGACGTGGGCCAGCTTGCAAGCGCTACTGAAGCACGAGGAGAGCAGAGCAACGAGCGACCAAGAAGATGCTGTGTGGCAAATTTGGAGTCAAGATCACGAAGTGCGTCAACTGGTGCGCACGTACGGACTCCCAGCAGGGGTCGCGGACGTGATCGGCTCCACGCCAATTCTGACTTGCGCTAAGGAGGACTTAGACCCCATCATGAGCCAGCTGCCGGCTGCTGAACGGCTAAAGCTCACGACGATGTGGCGCAGTGAAAGCATTGACGGGAAGGGAACTGAAGCTCAACGAAAAGCGAGATCCGAGCGTTTGAAGGCGAAAACGAAGGAAGCGTCTGATGTGGTCACCGATATGAGGAGCCACATCGCTGCCGGCCGAATGGAGGCGTTTGGCCAGTCCGAACAGCGTCTAGCACAGATAGGGTCGGACCTGGGCCTCGGTGAATGGAGAAAAGGGCTGCAGAGCTCAAGCGACCCACAGGCAGTGATGGACAGGCTCTCTTCGATGATCAAAGTACTGTCAGCGTCCGAAAGCGAACTGGAAATGGGCAATCGCTACAGCTCTGATGAGCAGGTGGTCGGGAAAGCAAGCGGGTGCTTGGCAACATACGGGCTCTGTCTGGGCGTGGGTGAGCGCGATCTTGTGGCGAAACCACCAAAACCTCTGATAGAAGCGCCGCTGTTTTGTCCGCTGTTTACTCCTGGCTGTACACCAAGGAGGTGATGCTTTTCAGTGCTGAGTCGTCCGACCGATTCCTGTCTGCCATGGAATCCTGCGGTAGCAGCATCGCAGCGGCTGCTCAAGCTTCGGGGTGGGGCATTTACGTCGAAGGGAGCCACAGCACGACTGAAAGCTCCAATTCCACAGTCACGATCCAAGCAGAATCCAAGAGCGAGGTTGCTGTTCAGATTATCTACGAAATTATCCCGACCAAGGCCTTTCGGATTCCCAAGGAAGAAATGACATTGACAACAGAGGCCCAGAGGGCTGCTCTCGCCGTTTCAAGCCGAATCCACGCGCGATATTTTTTGCAAGACTACGGTTCCCACATTCCCTCGGGGAATCAGCACCTTGGCGGGGTCTTTTCGAGGATGGTTAAAATGAAGGCCACAACGCAAACAAGTATCAGCACGCTGCAGTCGGCAATGACGACCGAAAGCTGCAGCGAAGCCGGTGTGGGGGTGAGTGGATGGGACGTCACTGGAGCCGCTGTAAGCAAGGGCAAGTCTGACAAAACGGGAACCGGAACGGGTGATTTCAAGAGTGCTGGCAACTATACCTTTTCCACCGATGTTTTGTGTATTGGACCTTCAATCAAAAACCGTGAGATGTTCGCCAAGGTGCTTATTTTTATTTCCCTTATGTCATCGGAAACGCCATGGATTCATCCTGTATGGTTAGTGGTGATCCAGGTACACGCGGAGGCCGACGGGTCTGATGGCCGACGTACAGTTGCCCGCTGATGCCAATTTGGCTGTAACAAGGGCGTTGCTGGTTAGCAAAGTATCTGGTTTTGGTCACATGTGTGACGGTGTTGGAGTGCTCTGTGACTCAGCCTGTGTGCAACGGTTATAATGTTTTCCGGCAGTGGGGCAGGTGGCAAGCCTGCTGGAAGTTTTGAGCCAAGTGTATTGTTGTTAGTTGTGCCTTTCGAGGCTTGGTGAAGAGTTGGCCTGTGCCTTACGAGGCAAATTTAAGACTGTCTAGAATGTCTAGGCTAGGACTCCACGGCGGCGCTTCTTGTGCTGTGCGTGGCGTAAAACAATTCGCGTTGAAGAAAACTTCCAGTAAGCTGGCTTGAAGTAATGATCCACTACAACGCTGAGAACGCCAACTCGTACGAGCATGTCGACTCCACTATCATACCGCGGTTGGCGACAAAAGGACTCCATAGAATGAAGAAACCACGGCAATCACAAGCTTGGGCAGTAGCGTATCCGGTGCAGTTGCGTTGGTGACCTCAGCAGTGCTATTCACCGCTCTATCATGCTTTGAAGCTGTGGCTGGGACGCATGCGCTTTCTGCCCATGACATACTCAAGTACAAGCAAAGTACACAAAAATGTTTGCTCGCCTCAACGTTTTTATCTTATGTTTGCCACCGTTTCTGCTGTGAACGTTAAGATGGTAATGACTTCCCATAGTCATACTGCTTACTGCAGTGACCATCGTCTTCATGCTTGCATTGGCTAAGGTACTAACGAACACCCGACAAGTTCATAGCACAAAGTAATATTTGTGTTCAGAGCTTTGGACACGCCAGATAGAGCAAGTATACACTACGCTGTCGATCGCCTCATATTGAAGTCGTAATGGATACGACTTCTGCGTTTAGAGGCCCGAACCTCCAAGGAACTGAACCGACTTAGTACGATGTGTTGGTCACAAAGTCGGGAAGTCTCAGATACTTCTGTTCGAACCTCGCGAAATTCGGCTCTGACTACTACTGTCGTGGATAGAAGTCGATCGATCGCAATGCGTTTGGCGCGTGGCCGATCTGGTCACTTCCAATTTGCTGTTCGACCGCAGCAGACTACAGGGCGTAGCTACAGTATCAACGCAACCCAGTCATGGTCTTCGGTTCCCGTGCTCGAAGCCTTTGCGCTGTCACTGCATTTTGCGTTGGTGTCATTGCGAACCATGCCAATGCGTGGGTCGCGCCGATCGTCACCAAGGGCAACAAGTTCTTCGACTCCGACAGCGGCCTCGAGTTTAGACAGAAAGGGATGGCGTACTACCCACGACCCAACGGCGGAGAGTTGGCCGACGTCAGCAACTACGACTGGGCCGCCGACGAGCATGAATCGGTGTGGAAGCCCCACCTCGAAATCATGAAGGATCTTGGCGTGAACACGATTCGACTGTACTCGGTGGATCCGAGCGTATCACACGACAAGTTCATGTGCGCTTGTTCAGAGGCGGGGATCTATGTGCTCATCGGCATCACTGCTCCGTAAGTCTTCTTTTGCTTTGCTAGTACTTGTATTCTACTTGGCATTCCTGACTAAGTCTTTCGTGCTGCTATGGTAATCGATGATAGATGTGAGGACTGCTCCATTTTGGATTATGAGCCGCCCAAATGCTACCCTGATCACTTGTTCACGCGAGGGCAAATGGTCTACAACGCCTTCGCCGTTTACGACAACACCCTCGGATTCAGCGTTGGCAACGAAAACAACCTGCAGGTCAAGAACGGAGCTGACGGAACGACAACAGCGCCGTGTGTGAAGGCATTTCTTCGCGATATGCGAAGTTATGCGGCGAGTTGCTCGGGTGCCGTGCGTCAAGTACCTATCGGGCTTGATATTGCTGACATTCCGCCTCGGTCGCAGTGGATTTCGTACTACGACTGTCCTGTGGACGACGATGAGAACACACGCGCGGAATGGTGAGTCTGAAAACTGTTTGATACCTGAGAATTACTGCGGATCGATAGCGTTTTACATTATCTTGTCGTGTGCATTTGCAGGATGGGGTTCAATCCCTACGTTGAGTGCGATCCAGCAACGCACACGGAGTATTCGCAGTCAACTGGGCTCAAGAAGCTCATGGCAGAGTACGCCGAGGTTGGGTACGCTCGTCCGTTGATGTTTGGCGAGTTCGGCTGCAACAAGGGCGAGAACACGATCGAAGGCTACGAAAATCAACGCGCATTCTACGATGTAAGTCACGCCGTCAAGCGCATTATTTGCTTTGAGGAATTCTAATATCTTCGTGCTGCAGGCAAAGTGGATGAATGAAGAGAAAGAGATGACGGACGAAATCGTGGGCGGCAACGTGTTCGAATTCTCCACTGAAGTCGCCAATCTGCTGGATAGCTCAGGTATAGCTATACTCCCTTGGTCGATTTGTTGCCTGGACTTCCGGACTGAGGCTTCGGCTTGTGTATTTGTGCAGCTTTGACCAAGACAGCCGACGCAGGGAAATACGGTGTCGGCTACTTCCAGCCGGACGACTGTGACAACAACAAAACCGAGTGCGTCTTCACGCCGTACCCGGAGTACGACAACCTCAAGAAGGCGTACACCACCACGGCCAACTCGACTGTCATGCACGATAGCTACACGCCTGAACGCGACGCAATTTTGAGTTGTCCGAAGAACATGTCGATCGAGTTGCCGCCAACCCCTGAAGGTACGATATCGGTGGTGGATAATTAATTAGTCATGCGATGCTGAGAGAGGCCCGACGAAGTGTAAGGAGTTTGCTGACGGATATGTCACGAATTGGTGTGTGCGTCTTTGAATCTGTTTACTGCAGTGACTGTTTTGGAGTGCTCGGTGGCGCAACCAGTGTGCAACGGCAAGAAGGCCAACTCGTATAAGCACCAGTCGTCGCGTACGAAGGTCGGGGACAAGGTGACGCCTACAAACGACGAAAGCAGTGCGGCGTCCGCCCTGAACTCTACGGACAGCACTACGTCCTCTGCCGCTGCAATGTTGATGCCAACTTTCGTGCTATTGGCAGCAACAATTGCAACCACTGCTCTCTCGGGCTTCTAGAGCTATCAGTTGGTTGCCCTCCATCAAGATTTTGTCGGTTGGCTTGGGTACACCACAGTGTCTAGGCCGAAGAGGTTAATGCAAAACGTACTTACACACTTCTGATTTGAGTTTGGCTGGCCCCAGAGAAGGTTTCAATTCACACATTGCACAATCGCAACAGAACTCCCACGCAGCATTCGTTTCGACGCGGCAGTTGCGGTGACACTGCGAGATGACTGCGGAGCTGGAGCCGGCATCCTTCCGAGGCATGAGATGGAGTATCGGCGAGATGAAAACCGCCACTGAGGAGCAGATACCAACAAACAGTCGAGGGCATTCAGGTGACTGGAAAAATGCAACGACCCGACTTGTTCGGAATCGCAGGACGTTACATGGGAGGTGACAAGAGCGGCTTTCAATGGAGACCAAGGCGTCGAGTTGCTCACAGGTCACTCCCCAACTTGCCGCTCGGTGACAAAAGCCCCCCGCAAAGTACTCCGAACTCCACCCAAAATGACGTTCAGCCGCCGTGTTCGCAGCCTCTGCGCCCTTGCAGCGCTGTTTGTCGCTACTATCCTCCCCCAAACCGATGCGTGGCTCCCCCCGATCATCACCAAGGGCAACAAGTTCTTCGACTCGGACATCGGCCTGGAATTTAGGCAGAAAGGCATCGCGTACTACCCCCGGCCTAACGGCGGAGAGCTGGCCGACGTCAGCAACTACGACTGGGCTGCCGACGAGCATGAATCGGTGTGGAAGCCGCACCTGGAGATCATGAAGGACCTCGGCGTGAACACGATCCGACTGTACTCGGTGGATCCGAGCGTATCGCATGACAAGTTCATGTGCGCGTGCTCGGAGGCTGGTATCTACGTGCTCGTGGGCATCACTGCACCGTAAGTTTACTCTCTGCAGACTGGTCCTTCCTTTTCGTCGATTCTGACGGACTTTGTCGTGCTGTAGGTGCGAGGACTGCTCAGTTCAGGACCTGGAGCCGCCCAAGTGCTACCCAGAGCACTTGTTCACTCGAGGCCAAATGGTCTACAACGCCTTCGCTGTGTACGACAACACACTGGGATTCAGTGTGGGCAACGAGAACAACCTCCAGGTGAAATACGGCGCGGACGGAACCACGACCGCTCCCTGCGTCAAGGCCTTCCTGCGTGACATGCGGAGTTATGCTGCGAGCTGCTCGGGAGCTGTGCGTCAAGTGCCTCTCGGTCTCGACATTGCTGACATTCCGCCGCGCTGGGAGTGGATCTCCTACTACGATTGCGCCGTGGACGACGACGAGAACACGCGAGCTGAATGGTAAGATGAGCACCGGTTAGATGGGGTTTGCTCTCTTAGCTAACCTCCTTCGATTGTGTGTCGTAGGATGGGATTCAACCCCTACGTCGAGTGTGACCCCGCCACCCACACGAAGTACACTCAATCCAGCGGTCTGAAGACGCTGATGGCCGAGTATGCTGAGGTGAAGTACGCTCGCCCGCTCATGTTCGGCGAGTTCGGCTGCAACAAGGGCGAGAACACGATCGACGGCTACGAGAACCAGCGCGAATTCTACGACGTAAGCTTCGCACCGCCTGTGCATTGCTATCGACATGAGAATACTAACTCGAACTCCTCACTTGATGCAGGCCAAGTGGATGAACGAGGAGAAGGACATGACGCAGGAGATCGTGGGCGGCAACGTCTTTGAATTTACGACCGAGTTGACCAACCTGATCGATAAGGATGGTACGCTGAGCTCTACCTACATCCCACGACTACCTCCCACCTAACTAACAGTGATGTGTTGCTGCAGCGCTAACAAAGACCGCGGACGCTGGCAAGTACGGCATCGGGTACTTTGAGCCGAACGACTGCGACCACGACAAGATCCCGTGCGAGTTCACGCCCTACCCGGAGTACGACAACCTCAAGAAGGCGTACACCACCACGGCCAACTCGACCGTCACGCACGACAGCTTCAAGCCGACGCGCTCCAAGATCCTGTCCTGCCCCAAGACCATGTCCACGGACCTGCCGCCCACGCCAAACGGTACGTCCACCGACACGATTCGTATACACAAGTTGAAGTTGACTGACCAATCCCCTGTTATACTTACTGACCCAGTGACCATCCTCGAGTGCACCGCGCTGCAACCCGTGTGCAAAGGCAGCAGCGCCAACTCGTACACGCACACCGACTCGAGCACGTCCGTGGGCGAGAAGCGCACGCCGTCGAACGGCGTGGACGCGCTCACGTCCTCGGGCAGCGGCACGGCCAAGGAATCCGGCGCGACGACGTCAACGCCCGCCGCTTCGGTCGCAGCCCTAATGCTTTCAGCCGCCATCGCCGCTCTACTCAACGTGTAAGTAGAGCAACGAATTTGCACGTAAGCTTAGGTAGAACCACAACGTAGCGTCGCCTACATGTCGAGCGCCCACCAAATGTACGTCTCTTGTCCGCCACTTCGCCCGATCCCGTAATCTGAAAACGGTACACTGTACCACCCGTGTCCGCTCGCCGCGCAGCCCAGACACCACCACAGTCAAAGGGCCTTCCTTGGGCCACGGCAGGCAAGGGGCAGCAACAGGCGAGTCAACTCCAGGCCACCCCGCGCGCAATTCGTCACTCGATTGCGCCGTTTCCCCTTTCAAACCGCCGCTAACTCGTCGCTCCGAGGCCACTAAAAGCCATGGCGAGGAGCTCCTCACGCTCGCGGTCTCGCAGCCGCAGTCCCCAGCAGGCGCAGCAGGACGCGGACGCCACCACGAGCTTCGACCAGCTGCAGGCGCTGCGCAACGTGCAGCTCATCGAGCGCAACGAGTACCCGCTCAGGCACCTGGCGCGCGACAAGGTGCGGCGCCGCGCGCGCGCCAGCCGCCAGGACGACGACGACGACGACGATGACGACGGCGCGCTGTGCTTCTGCACGTTCCCGGACGCCGTCGAGCGCGAGGACGCGCGGCGCAGCGAGGAGCTCGTGCGCCGCTGCGACGACGTGTCGTGCCTCAACTTCGCCACGTACGTCGAGTGCTCGCCGTCCTGCGCGGCCGGCCAGTACTGCCGCAACCAGCGGCTGCAGCACCCGGAGCGGTACCCGCAGCTGGAGCCGTTCAAGACGGAGCACAAGGGCTACGGCGTGCGCACGCGGCAGCACATCGGCCAGCTGAGCATCGTGGGCGAGTACGTGGGCGAGATCATCGACCAGAAGGAGCTGGCCAGGCGCCTCAAGAGCGTGCCGCGGCACGAGCTCAACTTCTATTACTTGCTATTGGCCCCGGGGGTCTACATTGACGCGCGCAATAAGGGGAGCTTCACGCGGTTCGTGAACCACAGCTGCGAGCCCAATTGCAAGACGGAGAAGTGGACGGTGAAGGGCGAGACGAGGATCGCGGTGATTGCGTTGAGGGACATTGAAGTGGGCGAGGAGCTGACGTTCGATTACCAGTGGAAGGCGCTCGGGTCGAGGCAGATCAAGTGTTACTGCGGCGCGCCGAGCTGCAAGGGGGTCATTGGCACGCAGAACGACGCGCTCAAGGACGCGGAGGCCCAGACGGGATACTTCCGCGACCCGGAGAAGGAGGACACAGGTCGGGCGTTGGTGGGGAAGCGCGTGCGGGTTTTCTTGTCGCCCGACGACAAGACGGAGTACGATGTGCAGTTGATTAAGGCGTATGACGAGGAACAGGACAGGTACGAGGTGGAGGACTTGCTGGAGCCTGCAGGGTACGAGACGGATGAAAATGATACCGAGGAGGAGCAGGAACCGGGTGAGAAGCAGTATGTGCAGCTGAAGGAGAACGGGTGGCAGCTCTTCTGTCCCCCGGGGGAGAAGGAGGGCGATGTAGTGTTCGCTATCCCGAAAAAACGCCACTTGCCGACCTCGTCGGGCATGTCGAGTGCCGCCGGGAGCCGAGAGCCGTCGCCCAAGCGGGAAGTAATGTCGCAGTCGCCTGCCGGTACACCGCCTCCTGTGGCGATGGCCAAGTTGGAGAGCAGCTTCAGTACGGTCAAGAAGAACCAGTACGGGGAGCTGCTCGACCGCGACGGCAAAATTATATCCAAAACGTTGCTGATCAAGTTCTTGCCGAAGGCGTATGACGCGCGTGCGCTGCGCAGCTTGTTTCTCAGCCGAAAGCACCCGAACGCACTGGTAGATGCGGATGTATTTCACTTTTTAGACGGTACGGGCTGGGCGCTTGTGGAATTGGAAAGCAACGAGTTGGCGGCTTCATTTCGCAAGACTTTGGACCGCCGTAATTTGCTAGACAAAATGTTACGAGTGTACCAAGCAGGTGCAAAGGAACTGGAAAATTTCCGTTACCAGAAGAACAAAGTGCAGATGATGCGGCAACATGCAAACACTGACAAGAGCAACTCATCGCCGTCCGAAGAGAAGGAGAACGCGCAGGTTCCGGAGCGTAAAGATCCATATTGCTTTGGACGGAAGCTCAACTGGCTCGTTACTGAAGAAGAACTGAAGAATTTATCGGTCCAGCAAGTCCTCTCTGCATCGCTGGAGGAAACTTTGCGGGTGAAGTATGTGAAGAGTATTTTCCACATCGCCAAGGGACTGCGTCTTGACCGGGAGGATGCCACGAGTGCCATCATCGCGCTAAACAGGTTTTTCACGTTTCACGCTATGCCCATGGAGGTGGATATCTACGCTGCGACGATGTTGCACTTATTCTTGAAGGCTCACGCCCGAAAAGTGCCGTGGACGGCCTTTGTGAAGGAAGTATACAAAGCGAAGCACGGCGCGGCAGCCGCTGAACGTCTCACGGCTGCCTCACCAGAACTCGGAGTCCTGAAGCGCCACCTCGTCAAGGCAGAAGGTGAACTACTGGAAGGTTTACACTATGACGTAACTGGTGAAGACCCCTACGCGTTGCTTGACCTCCTCACAACTCGCAAGAGCTCGAAGAAACTAATCTCACTGTCTCAGAACGGTTTTACTCAACAAGTAACTCCGTTTCTCTCCTCGCTGCCTCCGCCGGAGGTGCAGAAAGAAGCGAAGCATTTGGTCGCGGAGGCTCTTCCATTGCCTATTTGGACGCATACTCCGGTGGAATGCGTTATGCTCAGCGTTGTGTACGTGAGCGCTGCTGTTACAGAGGCGCTGAATCCTAGCTCAGCCTCTCCTATTGCCAGAATGCCCGATTTTTTGCCGCAGCTGGACTTGCAAGCGAACGCTGCTGAGGCACGAATGCTGCTGGAGTGCTCCTTGTCGATCTGCACTCAGCTGAAAGATCGATGGCTGCGCCTGGAGAAGCAGTCAAAGGCATCACAGCAGCAAAAGCAAACGAAGGATTCCGACTCCAGTGAATTCGATATGGAGCAGTTTGCTGTCTCCAAAGACAAGAAAGATGTGGAGATTTCTGAGCGGATAGCTCGGCTTTTGAAGCTTTGGATTAACGTACCTGCTACCCCGATGATTCCATCGGTTCTAAGTGTAACACCCGCTGCACCACCGGTACCGACGGGAATGAGGAGCTTTGCGCCAACAATTCCTACACAGAATGGAGTGAAGAACTTCATCACGTTCAAGGCAATGGGCAGCTCAGTTCCAGTGCCTAGCTCTTCTACCGGTCAAAATTATGAAGCGGAGAGTGTCATCTCGGCGTTGTCTATTTTCCCGAATAAGTCTGCAGCTAGCGACACGATTGTCGGCGATACGCGCTTGCACACGGATGAGATTGTCAAGGTCGAGTCTATCCGGAAACGAGCCTTCTTAGGCGTCATCTCTAGTGAGGTGAACTTGGATTTGGCCGGACAACCCGTGTACCTACAGTCGTGGCCATACCTTGAACAGGAGGTGTTTTTCACTGAAGAGAGGGGCATCAACGAGGCGTGTCTACGTGAGCTGTCGGCTGCAACAACTCTCTCCTCGCTCTTACCCGACCGATTTATGAAGCTCTATGGAATTATCTTCCCTGCTGATAGGAAGGACCGTCAGACAAACGACTCGGGAGCTGCTGGCAGCAAGTCATCATCTACGGCGGTCGACGCCGATGAACTTGATCTGCTCGCAGCAACTATTGATGACGATGGCAACCCGCTTCCTGAAGGAATGGACCGGTTGACACGGCAGAAGCACTACTTGGCTTTCGAGCAGCCGCTTCACATGTTCTCGGGAATTTTTGAAGCCCACCTTTCACTTACACCGGAGCTGCGCAAGAAGGCCATCTTCGATATGCTTCAGAGTCTTTCTGCTGTTCACGACCAAGGTTACGTCCACCGCTTCGTTGCTCCCTCACATCTCTTGGTGTTCAAGAACGGCATCAAGCTCGGTGGCTTCCATGCGATGCGGAAGATCGCCAATATCAAGCCAAAGGACGGCGAAGGATCTTCCACTGCTGCGTACGAGATGACGGATGGAGAACGCAAAGAGCACTGCTATGGCGCTTGGCTGTATGTCACTGCTCCGGAAGTGTTGCTTGGTGAGATCAAGTACACGTGGCGAGCGGATGTGTGGTCGGCAGGTTGTGTCGCCCTTGCTATTCTTCTCGAGAAGGTTCCGTTCCTCCAAGGACCCGACATCAAGGTGCAGCTGGATCTGATTTACCGACTCTGTGGCACTCCTAGTTCGTCGTGGGAAGGCGCGCACAAGCTCCCTCTGTACAACACATTTCGACCCAAGAACGAGTACAAGATGCGTCTCCGTAAAACGCTCCTAGAGCAGCGCTCCAAGTTCCCCGACTTCCCTGAGGATGCTGTGGAGGTGCTGGAGGCCATGCTTCAGCTGGACCCGTCAAGGCGCTACACTGTGAAGAAGCTGCTCGAGATGCGGTACTTTGACAGCGTTCGCAGCAGCGAGCGGACGTTCGACTTCAGTGGGCTTCCATCAACCTTCCCAGTGCAGAAGAAGAAGCTCGTGCAGCACTTGCTCAAGTCGAAGGCCAAGAAACACCGAAGTGTTGGTAGCAGCAGCCGAAGCAGCGGCTCGGGGCGACCGTCACACCACCACTCCTCACACAGGCATAGCAGTGATCACCATCGCCACAAGCGGTCGGCGTCCTCGGCTCACGATGGATCATCCTCAGGCGGCGACAAGTCAAGCCATCACGACCGGCACAGGTCCAGGAGTGACAAGCGGAAGTCCAGATCTTTGTCTACTTCGCGACGAGAGTTGAAACACCCGGCGGAGGACGTAGAAATGCATGATGCCAGTGAGTACGTCCCGCTGCCGGCGAGCTTCACCGCCTCCGCCGGGTCTTCTCCTTCACAGCCGATGGTTGATACCGACGACAGCTTGCCTCGACGTGAGAAGCGCGTGAAGCTGGGCTGGGGCATGGGTTTGAACTCGGAATCATAGTGAGGCAGCCTCTGCATTAGTTAGGGTAGGATGTCAACATGCCTTCACGCACGCCGACAGGGAGCACCATAGAGAACAACACGACCGCATCAGCAACTGCAGTACCGCAAGTCGCGTGCAAAGGATCAAATAGACTCTATTTGTAAGCAAAGTGAGCTCTGTGCAGCACGGAGTCTCAACCAGCGCTGCTTACGCGAACAGACTGCCGAAACCTGTGTCGAGGCACTTCTCGTACGAGTCACGGCGGCGAAGTTTCTCCTGCCCCTGTCGGTGGCGGCGGTACCAGCTCGTCTCGGCAGCGTACTCCACCTTCTTTGTCTCCGGTCCCGCGTTGCCGCTCTCTGCTTCTTTCAGTCGCACGGCCAGCTCCTCAACAATGTCGACCATCTCGTCTTGAGACTTGGCGTTGGCCAGCGCATCGCGCAGATCTGAGTGCACGCGCAGGTCCTGGAACAGGATCTTGAAGAGGTGCGCACGGACGATCTTGTCGCTCGCAGGCGGGTACAGCGTCGCGCACTCAAGGTACTGCCTGGCCAGTGCCAGGAAGGACGTGTCCTCGCCAGGTTTGTTGTTTGTGTCGGCGAAGAGCGCTGGGTTCTCCAGCAGCCCTTCGGAGCTCATGACGCCGTCACAGCCCGTGGCCTCCATGCAGCGCGCGATGTCCTCGTGTGTTTCGATGCCTCCGTTGGCGATCACAGGGATCGTCAGCCGCTCCTTGATGCGGCGGATGATGTCCCAGTCCACCTCCCGCACCGCCGTCTTGTTCATCTCCTTGGTGCGGCCGTGCACCGTGAGCAGATCGCAGCCGGCCTTCTGCAGCATGTCGGCGAACTCGAGCGTCTCGTTGTCGTCCGGGAAGACGCGGATCTTGACCGTCACGGGCACGTTGAGGTTGGCGCTCAGCGTCTCGACGATGGCCTGGACCGTGTCCTTGTCGTGCATGAGGAAGGAGCCGTAGTTGCCCTTGCGGGCGATGCCCTGCGGGCAGCCGAGGTTGAGGTCCACGGCGTCGCAGTGGCCCTCCACCATCTTGGCGGCCGCCAGCACCGTCTTGGGGTCGTTGCCGCAGAACTGCACGACCAGCGGCCGGTCCTGGATGTGGCGCTCGAACATCTTCTCGCGGTACTCGGCGCTCTCGGCGAACAGGCGGCTGTGCAGCATGGGCGTGTAGCAGCAGTCGGCGCCGAGCTTGCGGCACAGCATGCGGAACGCCAGCTCCGACTGGTCCACCTGCAGCAAAGCAAGTAAAGAGTCGTAGTTAGTTGACACGCTTCAATGAGGCTTAAAGAGTCGTCACGCGGCGGAATTTCTCCGTTCCAACGCGGAAATCGCTGACAGTTGAGAGTCGTCACGCACCATGGGCGCCACGATGCGCTTCGGGGAGCCGATGGCGCGGTAGAAGTCGTAGCCGCGCAGCTTCACCATGCTCGAGGTCGACTTGTCGGGCAAGTGTCGCTCTTCCGCCATTTGATGCAATGCCGTCGCCATTGGACGTTATCGCGTATTTTCAGCCAATAGGAGGCAAGTTACCGTTGCCCACTCTAAAACCAAGAGCGAAGCCTTTCACAACGGGAATCAGGGTGAGCCAAGTGCGCCAGAGACCATCACTCTGCATTCCGCACTCCGGCGCTAGCTCCCGCACCGCATTCGACGCCCGCCCGCAGCGGCAGGAGCAAGCAAGCCGCCAAGCCGCCCGCAGGCGTCCGACGGAAGGAAGATCGCGCCATGGGCGACAGCGCCGCGGCCTTATGGGAGAGCGAGCTGCTGCGCGCGCGCCAGTGGCTCGCGGCTCGGCGCCGCGACGAGCAGCAGGAGCGCGAGCAGCTCTTCCAGCGCGTCAAGGCGCACATCGGCTTCAAGGACCACCAGCGCTCGCTGCAGAGCGACGCCGTGGCCAGCGAGGACGAGGACGACGCCCTGGCGCTCGACTTCTTGGGCGACGTGGACGCCTCCGACATGAGCGCGCTGCTGCAGGCGGAAGCGGCCAAGGCGTCGGCCTTCATGCCGCACGTAGAGGTTGGACCACCCCTGAAGACGCGCATGCCGACCGCCGCAGAGCTCATGCAGCCGCTCGCGATGCCGTCGAACCTGGCGTCGCCCACGTTGAAGCCCAAGGTGAAGGCGGTGCCCATGTCCCAGTTGGATCCGAAGACGGTACGGACAGCGACGAGTACCGCGACTACTGCGACCACGGCGGCGACTGGTAGCGCGACGCTAGGGAGCGATGTGGCCGTTCACGAGTTGATGCAGAATTTGCAAGTGGATGTGATTCAATTGCAGGGCTCCGATGCTGAGGAGACGAAGACGGAGGAGAGCACGCCCCCGCATCTACTGAAGGAGTTTGGAGCGAATAGTAAGGTGGCGAGCGGTGGCGCAGCCCACGCAGCTGGATCAACGCAGTCCAAGTTCATGCAACAGGTATCCTTGAAGAGCCCGCAGGATCCATACAAGAAGAAGGTTGCAGCGCCGGCGACAACGACGACGACGACGATGACAGATGATGTCGCCGCGGAGATGCTGAGCTGGGTATCAGGTTACCGCGATCCAGAGGTGATTCGACGCAAGGAGAACATGCGACGGAGACGAAAGCACACAAATCGGTACGGGATGAGCTCAGAGGAAGAGCAGCGCGAAGCCCTCCGAAGGGCCAAACAAATAACAAATAGCGACAGTGAAAGTGAAGACGACTTCAGCAGCGACTACTCTCCAGCGGAAGAAGAAGAGGTTCCTGAGCCGGACGAGCCTGAAGTGGTGGACCTACTCAGCGACGACTACCTGGACAGTGACGAAGATACGATACCTGTAAAGCGGAAACGAAAGCGGCTGCGCCAAGCAGCGTCGACGCAGAAGAAAAAGAAACCACGGCCCCGCAAGCCAGCCGTCACACGGAAACTGAGTCAGCAAG
Source organism: Phytophthora sojae (assembly GCF_000149755.1). Taxonomy (NCBI): domain Eukaryota; phylum Oomycota; class Peronosporomycetes; order Peronosporales; family Peronosporaceae; genus Phytophthora; species Phytophthora sojae. The sequence goes on along the minus strand of NW_009258127.1, from coordinate 963,509 downwards.
ATAGCACCACCAAGGAGGCCCCACTTCAAGCAGAAACCCCACCAGTGCAGACACGAGTTGGTTCGCCAGCGAGCGAAGCGTATCACACGGTAGCTACGACCAAAAGTGTATCGACGGAAGTGTCAGATAAAGATGCATCAGGGAATTCGAATCAGCCGATCGAAGTTTCATCCAGCGAGGATGAAGCAAAAGACAATGATAAAAGCAGTACCTCGACAACAGTAAATGGTACGCAGGAGAAGGTGGTGGACGTTGATGTGACGAAGGAATCGACGATTGTGCGCTTGAAGATCCCTGCAGACTTCCAGAGCCCGCAGACTGTTCAAGATGCTTCGCAAAATACACAGCAAATGCGAACCGTCGATGCAGAAGTGGACAAGGTGCCTTCAGAAGCTCATGGCAGAGCTGGCAACGTTGCTGCAGTTGCTCCGCTTGGATCTGCTTTGCATCAAACCACCGCTGGCCGACAAGATGCAAATCAGCCAGACAAGGAGGAAGCCACCCAGCAACCGGCGGATTCGAGTGATGGCGATACTGATCTTTCGGACACCGGGACCCTTGATTTGGAAGAAGAAGAATTGTCACTTGGGAATGAGGACAGTAACGCTGGTGAAGAGGCAGCTTCACTCGAAGTGAAAACTGGCAGTGACGCTGGTGGAGCGCGGGAGGAAACAGTAAAGAGTGTGGATACTGTGCCGAAGAATGCTGACACAGAAACTAGCGCTGAGAATGTGGAAATGGAGGATGAAGACGTCTCCGAAGCTGAAACCGAGATTTTGGAAGACGATGAACCGGACACAGACGATCTCGGACTCGAGTACAGTGATGACAGCGATGCTGACGATAAGCCTGCGGACAGCAAAAAGAATGGTGCAGGTGGGGAAACGAAGGCTCCGAGCGACGAGAAGGATGGAGCTGCCCCCACGCAGAAAACATCCGAGGCTGGGGATGTTGGTGACAGTGGAAAGTCAATGAATGGCAAAAGTGGTGATGAAGCGGTTGATTCTTCGACAGCTGGAGTACAGCAATTCTTTGATTTCACGCCATTGAGACTGAAGCCCAAGGCGAAGACTACGACGACTACAGCGCCAAAGCCATTGCCAGTGCACGACTACACTGAGACCCACGCAAAGAAGGGAAGCAATGATGCAAAGAAGGCAACAGTCGAGCCAAAGCAAACACCGTCGCCGGACAAGCCATCGCTTGGATCCAACGGACTTCGTCCCAGCAAGAAGCCCATCGCAACGTCAACCGTCATGAAGGGCAAGTTTGCCGTGACAAGACGCAGTACGAAAATGCTCGACCCTGAGGATACCCCTGGAGCCAAACGACCACACAAGAACCACTACACGATGGTGCCAACGAAGAAGCCTAATGGTTTGAATGCCGCAAAGGACCTTGACGATGTGCCGTTGAAATTGTTGGCGAGAGAACTGTCTAAGAAGACAGAGGAGAAATCCAACGCCAGATATCTCGCGTATGCTGGTGCCAAGAAGACCGAGGATGCACCTAGCTATGCAGTCGAAACAACTCGCAATGTCCCGAAATCCCGCTTTGGCGGGGGCAGCGAATCTAGTTCGACAACACAAAACTCTTCAGCTGCAACAAATGGGCAAAATTCGCAGATGAACGATAAGACCGCCTCTCGAGGCGGATACAGGCTAGAGCCACAAATAAGTATTTATGATGCGCTGCACATGGATGGACAAGAGAGTGCTAGCGATATTCGCGAAGGGACCGGCTACAAGCGTCCCAGTCGCTTTAAGAAGATGCAGGAAGAAGCAGCGCGAAATGGCACCCCGATGGTTAAGAGCCGGTTGCAAGATACAGATTTGGATAAACTTCCGATCCCAAAGAAGAAGAAACAGCCCCCACAGGCGGAGAAAGCTGAGCAGGATACACCACCAAAAGCTTCACGAGCAAACGACTATGGATCTAGAAGCACCCCAGGGAAAACTCAAAACAAACGTCGCAAGAAAAGCTTCGGGCCACCCAGCAAAAACTCCGGACCAAGTTACTACGGTCCTCAAGCTTCTCAATCATCTATGCCAGATAAGTATGAGTCGCCATCGCGTGGGCGTCGTGGTCGGGAAAACGGTAGCTACAGACGCGACGACGATCGTAGGAGGAAGCGATCGCCATCACCGCCATCTCGAGAGCGTGATCGTTACAGCCGAGACAGCAAGTTACGTGATGATCGTAGACGAAGAGGGTCGTCACGCTCTCGATCTCGTTCTCCAAGCCCCCGAGGTCGAGACTATGGTAGTAATCGTTACCGTCGCCGCTCGCGGTCAAGATCATGGTCAAGAGAGAGGCCGAGCGAGCATGATCATCGCCGTTCGGAGCAAACCGTTTCGAGTAGCCGCGATCGGGACCGAGATCCCCGTATAAATCGTCGATCCCCTTCGTCGGATAAGCGTGACTCCAGCAAGAAGAGCGTCGATAAGCCGAGTGATCCGCCTGAGCTGGGTGAAGTTTGTCGAAACGGGAAAATTGACGAGAACAATCGTCTTGCGAAGAAGCAGAAATTATCACCTCGTGAAGACGTCCCTCCTTCACCTGGCGCTCTGGCAACGTTCGATGACGATGGTGACATGTTCATTTCAGACTCGGACGACGACGGCAACGCTTTTGTTAAGGAGGTCGAAGACATTCGCTTTGACCTGGATAGCGTACCAGTGGACGAAGATTTGATGGTGAGGCAGGTGTATGTGACCGGGGTAAATCCCACGGTGTGCGCTGAGCAGATTGAGGGGGACTTCGCACGTTTTGGTGTTGCGGTAAGTGCCTGCGGATGGGGTTTTGGCGGGTTTTGATGTGCTAACTGACTCTGAATTGAAGGTTGATCGCGACACTGGGTTTCCAGCAATTGAAGTATTCCCCAGCCAGCGCACTCATCTTGGGCGTGGTGACGCATGTGTGACGTTTGAAACCGAGGAAGGGGCCGAAGAAGCAGTGGAAGAACTCAACTGTACGTTATTTCGTCAAAGGTGGGTGCCACTTTGCTGGTGAAGTCGATTCTGATGGGAGCACTTGTTTCTTGCCTTCTTTATAGCAAAAAATGTCAAGAACTCAATGATCCGCGTACGCCGAATGGACGTCCACACGCAGCGCATACTTACGGTGCAGTTTGAAACGGTGCGGGATACGTGGAAGTGCGCTGGAACCCAGTGCCGAGCAGACGTAAGCGTGTGGAATCCCAAATGCGACAAATGCGGTCAGAAGCGTGTGTTTGGGCCAAGCAATATCAAGATTGTGGCTGACTCTTGGCTATGTTCTATGTAAGTGTGTCTGCCTGGCGTCCCTCTAGGCAACACAGCATAATCTGTGGTTGCAGTGTATTATTAGTCTTTATTGACTCATTTTTTGTTGTTGCGTGCACAGTTGTTTCACCGCTAACGATTCGTTCGCTACATCTTGCCACGGTTGCAGTGAGGTTCTACCTGAAGTGGATCGCTCAACGTTCTACACATCTTAGCCCGACGACTGTCGGGTAGGCACTGCGCACGCTGCCAGCTGCAATTGCCCAAACCGATGCGTCAGCTAACAAGCCTACGCGAGTGGAAGGGATGGAGAAGGAGGCGGTGTGATGGCCTTTCATGTTGAGTTTCGTGCGTGTGGAGTGTGTCTGCTCGTGTGCGTGTATGAGTGCGTGATCGTTGAGTGCATTTGACGTGCGAAGTCCCACGAAAGCGACCGATGAAGATGTTGCCCGTGAATCTTGCCACCTCCCAGTAGCAAGTCGTGCCGTCCGTAGCAAATGATACCGGTGGACGGAGTCTTGCCAAGCCGAGTAGCCCTTGCATCCTACCACCAACCAGTTTTGAATGACAATGACTGCAAGCTGCTTCTCAAAACCAATTTCAAAACCAAACGCCAGTCACAATCAACGTGAACATGTTGCAGCAGCCTCGGGATTGAGGCAAACACACATTTTCTACCTGCACAGTCCAGGGAGCGGGCATTGCCTGGGTGAATTACTGTTTAGACAACGAACTCGTACATCTACAGAGTTGCGAGTGGTTCAACTTGCTTCAACTAAAGGTCAATTTTGCGTATAATTTAATTTATTAATAAAGGATTACACTTAGACGCTCAGCACCTTGTTGTGCAGATAGTCCCGCGCTCCATATTCACGCACATGCACCCAGGCGCTAATGCGCCCAAACCAAGGTTCCCATATACCTTCCACGCACGCCATATTCGAATGGATCCGTCACTCTTCTGAGTGAATCGTGCCGTTCACTTCAGTGACTACCGGTACATTGAAGTTTTCCAGCATACAAATTCCAAGTCAACTATTTATGTCGCGGCGCAAAGGGGGCAGTATCCAAAGTAAAAGCTCAAGAAGCACCAGCAAGCAGCACCTCCGGAGGAAGGACACCCGGAAGCAGAGCAGCCCGACGCCAGCCAACTCCCTTTCGTCCCCCCTCTCTCTTCCCCCCGTCCTCTCCTCTCCCCTCTGTCCCCCACCTCCCACCTCGCCATGTCCGCCGCTCCCGAAGGTGAGGAACTCCGACACCCCCAATACGGTATCCGTTATTTATCCTCATCATCGCCATCTTAGCTAACTTTATCTTGCTGCTATGACGTCGCTGCAGAGACCGTGACCACCATGGAGGAAGTCCTGGCGCAGCCGGCCCCGGCCCCAGCGTCCGCCTCCAGCGGCGGCTCCGGCGGCGGCGACAAGCCGCTCCCCGCCCGCAAGGAGCGCAGCAAGTCGCGCGACGCCGGCAAGCGCATGGGCGGCGGCCAGAAGGCGTCCTGGAAGGTGACGGAGATCCCGCGGGCCGTGCCCTCGGACGAGCACGACCCCAACTACGACAGCGAGGCGGAGGAGAACGTGGTGCTGGTGTCCACGCCCGGCTCGCCCACCAAGTCCAAGTCGACGCCGACGCTCGAGCCGGACGAGCTGGCGGCCAAGGAGCTGGCGCTCAACCCTCCGCCCGAGATCAAGAAGCGCATCATCGAGATCCTGGAGGAGTACTTCACCAGCGGCGACGCCGACGAAGTGCTGAGCTCGCTCAACGACCTGGACGAGCCCGAGTTCAACTACGAAGTGGTCAAGCGCGCGATCACCATGGCTATGGACAAGAACGACAAGGAGCGCGAGTTGGCGTCGCGTCTGCTCTCGGCGCTGTACCTGGACGGACTCACGGCTGGCCAGGTGCTTATGGGCTTCCGTCGGGTGCTGCTGCTGGCCGGCGACTTGCAGATTGACATCCCCACCGCCAAGAACATGCTGGCCATCTTCTGCGCCCGTGCGGTAGTCGATGAGATCCTGCCGCCCAGCTTCCTGGAGGACCCGTTCATCACGCGATACGCCCCGGAGATTGCGGCGGAGGCGATCAAGAAGCTGAGCATCAACCACGCCACGGCACGAATGGAGAAGGCCTGGGGACCTGGTGACGGCCGCCCCGTCGAGGAGCTCAAGGTGGCCATCGACCAGCTTACCAAGGAGTACCTGCTGTCGCGCGACCTCGAGGAGGCTGCGCGCTGCGTTCGCGAGCTCAACGTGCCGCACTTCCACCACGAGGTGGTCAAGCGCGGCATCACCAACTCGCTCGAGGAAGGCGGCGAGGCCAACAGTGCCGCGATGGCGTCGCTGCTGGCCTACCTGGTCTCGCACGAGGTGGTGTCCACGGGCCAGCTGATCAAGGGCTTCGAGCGCTTCAAACTCGTACTGGACGACGTCGCCCTGGACATCCCCAACGCGGCCGCGCTATTCCAGGACACCGTGGCGCGCGGTGTCAGCGACGGCATCCTCCCCAAGGACTTCGACGCCAGCGCGGCCAAGAAGCAGTAAGTAGGCGAGGGTGAGCACGGACGCGGCAGTGAAGCCTCCGACGTGCGGTCAGTAATTGCGTGAAGAAGAGCATGGAGCTCTCGGGAGCGCGTTATGATAATCCGCTAAAATTCGCGCACGCATAATACACGAACGACTCTTGTTTTCTTTGATGGTGGCAGCGAACGATGGCAAATAGAGTAAATTACGGTGTAGATAAACTTGTGAACGTGCAGGTACGATCTCGCAGTCTCGCTATCTACGAGCAGCAGGGGTCCGCTGAGACTGGCACCTTGGCCGTGTCCTTGCCGAACACGAAGAAGCTCGTCATGAATCCCAAGACGATGCTCGTGACGAGCGACAGGTCGTACGTCATGACGACCAGCATGAGCAGGTACGCGAGCAGGATCCTGAGGCCGCGCATGAGCGAGTCGCCCAGGTGCGTCCAGTTGCCGACCTTGACGGAAATGGGCGGCGTCGGCCTCACGGGCTGCGACGCCGACGTGGGGTGCGCCCTCTCAGCCGTCGACAGCGTCGTGCTCTTGTTGTCCAGCGCCTGCAGCAGCTCCGGCCGCTCGGGATGCACCGCCGACTCCTCCGCGTGCTTGCAGTCCTTGCGCCGCTCACAGGAGGAGGACGATGACGAGCGCCTGTGGCCCAGCTCCGGGTCGTAGAAGCTTCCGCCTGCTGCATTGCTGCTGCTGCTGGTTGTGTGCTGTGTCAGCACCTTGGCGAGCCGGCGCTTGGCGAAGTTCTTGGACTGCTGCAGCTGGCACTCGTTGGCCGTCGTCAGGTACTGGGACAGTGCGGCCAGCAGGAATACGAGCATGCAGGCCGCGGCGGCGCGCGAGACGCTCGTGAGCCCCCAGCTCTCGAGCCACAGCATGGAGCAGTCCGCCATGGGGTCGCGCCCCGCCCACTTGAAGCCGGCCGTGCCCATGAGCGAGCCCGGGCCCATGCAGAAGCCGCCGTGCTCCATCGTAGCTGGCGAAGTGAAGCAATGAGCTCTTTGATCGAGCCGGGTAAGACGGCAACTGGGGCTGCGCTGCACACATGAGATACGCGGCATAAAAGGGCGGATTTATAAGAAAAAATTGCGTTTTGACGGTTCAAATGCGAGAGCCAAACCGAGAGGTGGGTGCTCTGAGAGCGATCGCGTTCCGTGTTGTTGTTCGAGATCGATGGTATGCAAGTGATAGCGCTAAGAAGACAACGGACGGTGAGGGTAGAGAGAGTTGTAGCTCCCAGTCTTGCTGCAGAACGTTTGCAACCTCGCAATTTGCAGGCTGCAAATTGTAGCACGAACACAGAATGAAAAGCGAACACACTGCACACTACGCTTGACTGCAGTGCAGAAGCAACCGAGCTACTCGAGAACAGTGTAGTAGCACCGAATACACGTTTAGTGGGAACATGGTAAACCATTGCATGAACATCGAAGTTGTTGAATTTTTTAAAAGATGAGGAAGAAAACTATCGTGTAAGTCTTCCTTGTTCACTGTACCTGCAAGGGCAAAACTATGAAGCATTTCCACGAGAACTAAGTTACCATACACGTGCATGTTCTGTAAGAAACAAAACCTGCAGATTTTGCAAGCAACCTCGATACTTTAGTACTGTAAAAAAACACAAGCAATGCCCAACTTGGGCAGCCCAAGCGAAGCTCACCTAAGCGGTATCTCTCCCGACAGACTTGCAACAGTTGGATTGGCACATCAACAATAAATACCAAGTTCAGTCTGCATCAATGTAGATCCTGTTGGCCCAATGTGAACGCAGCCAACGCTAGAGTAGGCAAGACTAGCTAGGTCTAACTCTACCGGGGAGTGTTGTTGAGGCGGGCAAGCCGCTTTAGCCTAAAGTTTAGGCTGGTAAACTCGTCGAGCACTCTTGAACGAGTCAACAATCACCTAATATGCTGTTTGAAAGGTGAACTTCCATACTTCACTCGTCGCATTACATATCAAGTCTCGCGTCCCTGTCATTCCCGTTTTCCAGTCGTCAGCGTCAGTCGAGAAGCTGCACCATCAAGAGCAAGACGCGAAGAGCTTTTGCTTGCGGCCGCACAGCCCCAGACCCGCTTCCGCTCGCCCACACCATGACCGGGACACTCCGCCGCCGCCTCTCACCTCTCCTCGCGTTGCTGCTGGTGGCTACTCTGGCGCTGCACGGGGTGGCGCGCGCCGCCTCCGCCATGGACATGGACGACATGCCGGTGCGCGTGCATCAACCACCTGCATCAACCGCAGCAGCAATCCACCTCTAACCTGCTGCTTTCTTCGCTCTGCAGGACGACCCGGTGAGTGGCGAGATGGTCATGAGCCAGGCCTACAACTTCCAGCTCAAGAACGGCCAGAAGCTGCGCTTCGCGAGCCAGGACTCGCTCGACGCCTTCCTCAAGGACCCGGTACGTCCTGCACCGCACGCGGAGACGTACACACGGAGCAGAGTCCTAACTCTCTCCTCTTATCCTTCCTTATTGTTCCTGCAGAAACTGGGGCTGAAGGGCGCGGCGTCTCCCCCGACATCACACGACCACCGCCACGACGAGAGCGAGGGGAGCGTGCTGTGTCCAGTGTGCGGCATGGAGTCGTCAGTGTCCAGCGGACCCGAGGTGCTGATGATGCACGGAGAGCAAGCAGTGCACACGTGTAGTATGACCCACGCGCGCGAGGTTTACAGCGATATTCTGTCGTTCCAAGCCGCCAAGGAAGGCGCCGCCGCCGCTGCTACCGCTGGACAAGAGCGCGGGTTCTGCTCGGGGCCTGGCACGACCATGCTCAACGGCTTCTCCTTCAGCGGCAGTTCCACGCCGTGCATCTTGTTGTGGTTCCCCGGGTGGGTGCTGGACTCGCGCGTGCGCTACATCTTCGGTGGTATTCTGGTGGCGCTGGTGGCGGTGTTCAATGAGTATCTGCTGCAGCTGCGCCGCGTGCTGCGTAAGGAGAGCAGCGTCAAGCGTCTGCTCAGTAGCAACGCGCCTCACGCGACGGAGAGCGCGCAGCTGCTGCGGTCGACGGCGCAGAGCATGCCGCTGGCCGATTCGTGCGGTCCTGCGTGGTTCCGAATGCTGTCGCCGGAGACGCAGCACGGCGTGCACAGCTTGCTGCACGGCGTGACGCTCCTAGTGGCGTACATGCTCATGCTCGTGTCCATGACGTACGACTTGACGCTGCTACTCTGGGTCGTTGCAGGCTACGTGGCGGGGCACTACGTATTCGGTGAGCGCCGCGAAGCTGCCGTTAGCAGCGGGGACATGGAGTCCAATTTCCCCTAGGCAACGGGAGCTGGCTGCATGGGACTTTTTGTCGTTCACATCTACTTCCGTTCATTAGCAACTAATATATAGTGACGTGAAACGCGTCCTGCATCGCTACACAATGAAAGATCGGAGCTGGGAACTTAGCTCAGCGCCAGGAAGGCAGCGAGAACGAGGGCCAGTGCCTCGACGGATGCGGCTACGACGGTGTGAGCATCGCTGCTTCCGTCCTTCGTAGCCGTCGACGACCCGCTGCTCGCTGTCTTGCCGTCGTTGAGGTCGGCCAAGGTGCTCGAGTCAAAGTTGTTGGACTTCTGGCCGTCGCATACAGGCTGCGCCACAGAGCAAGACAGCTTTTCGACTGCTCAGCACAATAGTCAAGTTGTTAGCGAATGCTTGGACTGTAGCCTCGCGCGATGCAGATACTTACCATCGGGCGTGTCCGGGAGGTCCATCGAGAGGGCAGACGGACACTTGAGCGCAGAAGTCCTCGCAGGCGTGAACGAATCCATCTCGATAGTCGAGTTCTTGGTGGTCGTGTAGGCCTCCTTGAGGTTGTCGTATTCAGGGTAAGGCGTGAACTCGCACGTTGTGTTCTCGTTGTCACAATTGTCGGGCTGGAAGTAGCCCACGCCGTACTTGCCCTTGTCCGCCTTCTTCGTCAGCTCTACTCGAAACAACAAACAAACATTAGATTCCGCACCAATGCTCCAGCGCCAAACCCTCCAAACCTACTCTTTGTGCCCTCTAGATTGGCAATCTCGGTCGAGAACTCGAATACATTGCCGCCCACGATCTCGACCGTCATGTCTTCTTCCTCGTTCATCCACTTGGCCTGTGAAACGAAACAACACAACAAAATTCAACCGGCGAGTTAGTCTCCACCAGCCTCTCCCCAACCACATAGACAGCAAATACAATACGCACATCGTAGAATGTGCGCTGGTTCTCGTATCCGTCCATGGTGTTGTCTCCCGTGTTGCAGCCAAACTCTCCGAACATGATGGGGCGTGGGTATGCCGCGTCCTTGTAGTCCTTCATGAGCGTGTTCAGGCCCGTGGACTGCGAGTACTCGGTGTGTCCGGTCGGGTCGCACTCAACGTACGGGTTGAATCCCATCCACTGCGCTCTCTCGCTGGAATCTCCGCTGCCACTGGAGCTGCCGTTGCTAGCCGTGCAGTCGAAGTACTGCAGCCACTGAGCTCTGGGCGGGATATCCGCCATTTCCACCCCAATGGGGACTTCCCTCAAGCTGCCGACGCATCCGTCCGCGTAGGCTCGGATGTCTCGGATCATGGCCTTGACGCAGGGCATGACCGACTCGCCCGTGTCTCCGTCCACCGAGATGAGGTTGGGCTCGTTGGCCACACTGAAGAGCAGAGTGTTGTCGTACACGGCGAAGGCGTTGTACACCATCTGCATGCGCGTGAACATGCCGTCCGGGTAGCAGTCCGGCGCGGCCACGTCGGCCACGGAGCAGCCTTTGCAGGGCGCGGCCATGCCCACCGACACGTAGATGCCGGCCTGCGAGCAGGCGCACATGAACTTGTCGTGCGACCTGCTCGGGTCCACCGAGTAGAGGCGGATGGTGTTGACGCCCAGGTCCTGCATGACCTCGAGGTGGGGCGCCCACACGTCTTCGTGGTCGTCCGACGCCCAGTCGTAGTTGCTCACGTCGGCCAGCTCGCCGCTGTTTGGCCGCGGGTAGTACGCCATGCCTGCCAACAGGGATTCATCCGCTGCAGTTAGGTCGAGGGGAGTGATACACGAATCGATATCAACGCCAAACCTTTGATGCGGAATTCCAGCCCCGTCTCCGCGTCGAAGAGTTTGTTGCCTTTTGCCACGATCGGCGGCAGCCACGCGCTCGTGAGCGGCAGCGACGCCAGCAGGAGGGGGAGGACGCAGCGCAGCATGTCCTCGGCTTGAGCTTGGCCTCGGCGGAGACGAATGGCGAATGGCGACTCTCGCCAATGTGAGTCGCTGGAAGATCGCAAAAATCAAATCAGATACAACAACTGTGTGGCATACATAGGAGCTCTTAACACAAACGCTGTCACAAATCGCAATTTGTGTGCCAAATATGTCCTCGTTTGCGTCGTGTTTGCTACAACCGATGATACCGACCAAAACCATCACATTTGAGTGCTAAATACATGGCTACACTCACTTATCGTCAGTAACAAACAATGCGTAAGGTGCACGTACAATCAACTTTGGGTGGTAGTAAACTCTCAGTCTCTTCCGCTGGCTCTGCTGTCCACGGCTTGGGCGCGCGACGCAGAGCTTGAGAGCGCGGGCGTGAACGCTCAGCATGAGTGGTGATTGACTTGTGTCGAGATTCCGTAACCAGACCAGATGACGCATAGACAGAGGTATGTAATTGGTCAAAAATAAGGCTTTGAAGTGCTTTTGCCAGACGACGGCGTATGGACCGAGGAGTCCTGGAGCTTGAAAGTGCTCATGAGTTTTTTCGTCTACACCTATTTTAATAGGTATTTAAAAGTGCATTCTCCTACATATTACCACCACTGGACTAGGTGCAATTCCTCCCCAGCAGGTGCGGGCACTTAGACGCCGCTGCTGGGCACCTTGCCATCTCCTGCTGCTCGCATTGCCTTCCCGCTCTGGGACTCCGGACGAGCTCGTGCTCCTGTCGGCGTTTCTCGGCGACTGGACCACGAGATGGCGCGTACAACAACCTCAAATACAAAGCCCTTGCTATAATATGTCTTAGTTGAGCGCAACGAAAGCTCACAGCCCGCCTCTGCTGCTAGCGGCGAGCAGACCAAAGACGTCGTATCCGCGCTCGCGACCTTGGTCATATGACTGCAAGTGCCGTGCGTGGCAGCACTTGGGCCCCAGTACCAGGACGACCGCCACTGCTCAGACCAGTTAGTATCGAGTCTTCCGAGTGAGTCTACCGATTGATAAAGTAGTTTTCATGACTACAGGGTCTGCTGTGACGGCTTGCGGTCTCGCCCAAATTGCCACCTTGTCCCGCCTAGATTGGCGCCTGCGTTCATGACGACGAAGGCAGCCATCGCAGCGACGGTATGCTGTTCCCTTGTGCGCCCGCCGTGCGAGAAGTGGGCGAACATTTGAGCCAATCAAACAGGCAGAACCAGTGTAACGAACCCATGCTACGCTTTCACTGTTAAAAAAGTTGATACACCATCGTGTTTGATTGTATCGTTGTATTGAGCTGATCAAAATTGTTATGAGAAATGGTAACCGACAAGGACAACGCAGCGCTTACTACTAACATGGACGAACACAAAGTCGTGGAGGCTATCAGAGCGCTGAATAGAGAAAAAGCGGCAGGACCAGATGGACTGAACAACGACTTTTACAAGGATATGGAAGACGTAATGGCGCCGATCCTGACGAGAGTAGGAAATTCGATCCTTCGAGGCGAGCGCCCACCTCAGACTTTTTTGAGGGGTCTGATAATTCCGTTGAGGAAAAAGGGTGACTCGACGAGCGCTATGGATTACCGGCCGATAACTCTATTGCAAACCAGCTGCGGGATTGTGGCTAAGGTGTTGGCAACAAGACTACAAATGTTTCTAGGGCGATTAATTGGAGACTCGCAACAAGGCTTTGTACATGGGAGGAATATGAACAAGACGGTAATGATGATGTTAGCTCACTTAAAAAGTGCGGTGGCGGACCCATTAGCAGACTTAGAAGACAGCGCCGGCATATTACTGCTGGACTTCAAGAAGGCCTACGATACGCTCGATCGTGAATTCATGTTTGCAGTAATAAGCAAGTTCGGCTTTTGTAGTGAATTTGTGGAAGTGATGCGAAACCTACACGCTGGGACAACAGCTAGATTTATGTTCAATGGAGAGCTATCGGATCAGAGCCCGATAGGATCTGGTATCAGGCAGGGGTGCCTGCTGGCACCTTTGCTTTTCATTTTAGCTGCTGAGATCCTTGGGCTAGCGCTGCCACAAGAATCGCAAATTGCGGGTGTAGCAGTGCCGGGTGACAAGGAGCGGCGAGAGCACTTGTTCTCTGCGTTTGTCGACGACTCGACGGTTTTTATGCAAAAGGCAAAGCAACTGCCGCGTGTGCTCAAGGTAGTCCGAAGGTTTGGTGAGTTTTCGGGGCTCCGAGTGCAGCCGGCGAAAATCGTGCTTATAAGTTTGAACACCGCCGTCGAGTACAGAAAGACGATTTTGGGTATCCCAGTTCTCAGACATGGAGAGACGACCCGGTATCTGGGGTATCAAGTACGGACTGCGGAGATGCGCGATGTGAATTGGGCAGATCGAATTCGCAAAATACAAAGACGTTTGGCCACCGCGTGCAGGGTAGCTACCTCGGTAGAAGACAGAGCGTCAATACTAAATGCGATGGTGCTTCCAGCCGTGACTTTCACTTCTGCAGCGTTCCAACTACCAAAGTGGGCGGAGAAAAAACTTCAGTGCCTTCAGAAAAATGTTCTTTGGCAAGCGCACGTGGAAACGAGTGGAGGAAAACACAAGATTAACCCTGGGTTAGTGTTTCTACCAAGAAAGGCAGGAGGGATCGGTTTGGTGTCTGTCCCGTTAACGGTGAAAACACAGCAAGCGAAACATGCATTGCTATGGCTGACTCAAAAACCCGATCTTTACCTGCAAACCTAGAAGTTCTGGGTACTCAAGGCCCCAAACAAGTCGGTCTCGCCAAGAACGTCAAATGCAAAAAATCAGAGAGTAGAGCCAGGAATGCAGCTCATCAGTGAATCGCTCCAGCCAGCGGACGAAGAAGTAAAGCAACGAGAAGAAATAGTGGAGACTAATTACGCAGCAATCCTAGAGGCGAGCACTAGTTGGTGGGATACCGATGGCGGGTTCGTGATTCAGCTGAATTATGAGGTAGAGCCCTCGCGGCTAGCGTGGCCGGAGCACATTAAAACATTTTGGGGGACCTTCGGTTGGAGTGATAACCCATGGTTGACAGCACCATCTGGATTTCTGTTACGCGGGAGAAGATTTTCACGGATAAGGGATGGTACTCTCGATCAACTTGAACCTCGAAAAGAAGGTGAGGGGCGTTTTTGGTTTAGCGTCGCACAGAAATCAAATGAAGGGCGTCGGCACCGTCACAGAACCATGTGCAAGTGGGCGATTATAGTAATCTTACTATCTCAGAGAGATTGGCAAGAAGGTCGGCTCTATCCACCATTCAAATTAAGGCACCTGCCGCAATGGCTACGCAATGTGTCGTGGCGACTAAGGCCAACGGGGCATCTCTCAGGCGCAGCAACCTCACAAGGCACGGCGAGCTGGCAACTCAATTGCAGGCAACTACCCAACGGCATCAACTGGGAGATAGAAGTGGAGAATTGCACAGAAGAAACTACGCAGACTTTACAGAAGTGGGCCCAAGTTGAAGGCGTAGTATTTTACGCACATCCGAGCCTTCATCAGTATCATTGGACTGTGGAGGAGAGAATCAAGAACAAACATGTATCAAAGGGGCTCAAACGACAAGCCTTCGAACGATTTCGGACAGAATTGCGAGGCGGTATTGGCGTGGTCATAGAGAGACTGGAGACGCAGGCGAAACAAGACCAGTGGCAACGTGGGCTTCAGCAACAACGACCCAAGCAGTTATGGAGCCATGACCATTCCCTAACTCCCTACCAAGTGTGGACGGTGTACAGAATGGCCCTCAGACAGCTAAACCTGTTCTTTGAAGGGAGACAACACAGCAATTCATGCAGGAAAACAAGCGCGTGTACCCAAGAAAAGGAAACCCAGAGTCACATTTTCTGGGAATGTCCGTGCGCGGTGGCATGCTGGAAATGGCTAACTAGACACTGGGGTGGCGCTGACGTGACCGACAGTGGCCTCCTCGGGTACCTAGAGTACTGTGCATCACGGCAAGCTCCCCCGATTCCGGACTCACTGAAGAGGAGAGTGGCCCTCACGGCGGGGTCTTGCACGGCCAAGCATGAAGACACATTGAAACGTCTTTGGGGAATTTTAGCTACCGTTTGCAGCACAACGCAATGGATGGTGCGCAACAGGCTCATCTTGAAGGAGAACCAACATCGGTAGAGCAAAGTTGCGTCGAGTTCCGGGTGACGGGAGTTCGTCAGTTGGAGGCAATAGCAAGGAGGGACAAGATGAGTCCACAAACAGTTGAACAAGGCAAGTTGATGGAGGACTGTATCGACAGTTTTCTAATAATCCTTGAACAACCAGGACAAGTACGGGTAAGCAGCATGCAGCTACCAAGAGAATCGCCATTAGTGGTGATGATGAAATCTTCTTTAGGATTTTAATGGCTATCATAGTAGTCCAAATAAAATCTCTTCTACTACTACTACTATGAGAAATGGTAAGCCGAGCTGGTTACACCGGAGTAAAAATCCCTATACTGAAGTTACTATAGTTGGAGATTGGGAATTGAACCAAAATAATGGTACGCTTCATTTGCGCTCGTGGAGACGTCAATTCGTCTCCACAAATTACGACGGATTTGCTACGAGAAATACGCCATGTTTATGACCGTAGCAAATATCGAGTTTGTGTGGGTTTTGGTAGAGCTCCATAGGTTCAACTCATAAACCAAGCTGCTGCTCAACCACTTGACTGCTTTATTGCAGCACAAGAGCGTTGTCAAGCTCGCAAATCTTAGCTCACACACACAGGTATCATCTCTCTGTGCTTATGCTGATAAATGTACTTACATGTATATTCATGCCCTATCAGATTTGTTTGGCACTTTTTTGCTGTTCGCGTGCACTTCAACTTGGACCACCAATCGATCGACTTGTCTGGTTCAAGTTGGACAGGCCGCTTGCCTGCCTGTCCACTCTTCATTCACGACGTTACGCCACATCAACTTGACGCTCAAGGATTGAGGCAAGCCAGCTCTCGTTTGGTTGTGCCACGACATGGACGCGTTGCAGTCGATTCCAACGTGTTTGAACGAGCTCCGTCAACTGAGCAGGTTGCCTTTATTTTGGTTCTTATGCAGATCAGGCGTAGGATTTGAACATATTGATTATATGACCGAATCGCAAGACCTGGACCAAACAACCGCAACAGTGGATCATGGCTCAACTTGTCTTCTTGGATATCTTATCAGCTCATCTTTTTGCCCTACTGAGTGCTGGCAATGTGAAAGATGTTCATGTGGGCCGACTATTTGGACGAGGAGACATTCTGCAAGGACAAATACTACGTAGTAGCCCACCACTGTCTCACTATCACCCCCTTAGTCGTTTCTAGATATTTTTAGTAAGCTATCACCTGTACCTATATATTATAGCTGCTCGCCAGAGTAAGACCTCACATGCTGCTCATCCTTATATGTATGTGGTGAGTTATTGCATTCCATTCGTTTATGGAGACTACGTATTCCTCGAAACCAGCGCAGAAACAACAACGTCTGGGCCAAGGAGTCGTGGGCAACGACTACGCTAGACTCAGGTCGTGCCGTAGTATTAGTACGCCAACAACCGAGTATAATGCTTTGACCAAGGCGCCATTGACTTTCATATGTAAGGTACTTCGAAGTAAGAGAGTTAATGAGTATCAATACATGAATTGTTTTGTGTCTACAGTAGTCTTACTTAGTTGTTTCCCTTCCTGTCAGGATGCCTGTATTTAGCGTATCTGAACTCCTTCCCGTTCATTTCGGCTGTTGGAAAATACTTCTATTTCTTGCAATTTTGTTTGCAATTGAAAGCCTGCCACGTAGTTGTCTTACAACTACCCAATTGGCCAAATCAGGATAGCAGCTGGGGATAAGCTCATAATCACGATAAAATACCACCATCGCGTCATTTATCCTACATGTTATAATTTGACAGCTGGTGTTAGAAACCTCGCACAACATATATGCAGTCCATTTTCAACGGGTAGGTCTTCTTCTGTGAAGAAGACCTACCCGAAGACCAGAGGGTCAAGGGGGCGCCGACGCCATGCACCGTCAGGTGCTTAAGGGGGACACAACCACCAGTAAGGACGAGGGCCTTGCTGGGGTTGGCCCGAGTCTTTGTGATGGGTGTACGGAAGGCGTACACCACAGAGTCCCGGGGTCCCTTGCGAGCACTGCCGCTCGCATTGGTGAAGGACAACGGTGGGTTGTCGGTAGTACACGTGAGTGTACGGGGATAATGGTATCCCTAGACATGATTGAGTCTGGGACGTCGCGCGGATGTTCGCACGTCGCCAGATGTGTCGGTTGGAATAACGACACAAGTGCCAAGACTCTGTGAGAGAGTCGAAGCACAAGGGCAGGTCTCATTGACTGAGGCTGGGCCGAAGAAGAACCTTGGGGTCCGCTGTGACCCTGGCTGCCGCGCTCGAGGGCGCTGACAGCAATGGAACCGCACATGGTCCCGGACATGGAACCGTACATGGTCCCGGACATCGTGCCGAAGTCGGCCCTGGGCATGGAACCGTACATGCCCTCGGCTTGAGCAAGTATGACTTGGCCCTGAGTGCGCCGTGCAAGCTGCACAGGCTCTCGGTCGAGTAGCGCGACAACGCCTTGAGGCTAAGTCAGCCCTCTGTGTCTGACAGAGCATTGGTGAGTCATGTTCCCACCTCTGGACAAACACAAGGGCGTCCGATGGGACCGCCAGGGCGCTGGATGCATCCGACAAGACGAAGAAGAAGGAAGGAGGCATCACTGACATGATGATCTCCATGAAGAAGGTGCAGTGTATCTGCAACCGAGGGCTGTTATGCCTGGCATGTGGAGCTGCCTCAACAACCAATTCCAGTGCTGAGAGTCATTGCTCGGCATGAGCATTGACAAGGGTGGTGTTCGATGACACCACCAGGTGGGTAACCAAGGACCACTAACTAGCGGGTAACTTAGTTCCGCACAGAGCATGTAATACTGAGGAGGCCGCTCAAGGCACCTCCGGCGTGGGTAACCAAGTACCACGGACGGTCGCCCAGACCTTAACCGAAGAGGAACGCGCTGCACGCGCTTCCTGTGTGGGTAACCAAGTACCACACACAGTCGCCCAGACCATAACTGAAGAGGAAGGCCCTGCAGGCACTTCCTGTGTGGGTAACCCAGTTCCACACCAGGTCAACTCAGACCTAAACTGATGAGGAAGGTGCACGATGCACTTCCTGTGTGGGTAACATGGTTCCACACGCGTCACTCAGACGGTGACTGATTGTGAAGCCGCATGATGCGCTTTCTGTGTGGGTAACGTAGTTCCACACGATGCCGTAAGGCTCCGCATGAGCCGAAAGGAGTCGCTCGAAGCGACTTCAGCGTGGGTAACTTAGTTCCACGCACGGTCAGTGTGACCAAGACTAGTGATCAGGTCACTTGGGTCTCCTCGCGTACCACACGGAGTTTAAGAGGCTCGTGACACCGTCACGATGTCATAGCTGTACGGTCCTCTTGAAGGTGCCGCGCGGCTTTGATTTTAAGCGGGGGAGGAGTACTTACTTCCTCCAAGGGCTTGGCACCCGGTCATCATGGATGACGTTCGACTGGGTGTCGACCAGCGCAGCTGTGGCCATGCGCACAGAAGACGTGGCTTGGGTACACGACGTACCTGCGGCGATGCATGTTGCGTCGCCGCCGACTCGGCGAGCATAGTCGATCACGACTGGAACGTGTCTGCCGGAGGGCGACACCTCAATGACCACATGCAGGAGCATGCTCGGTCTGAAGGCAAAGGCCGCTGCGCGGCAGGGATCGTTGGTACGGTCTGTCGCGCCTAGCACTGTGCGGCGTTGGGACAACAAGTGTCCATGACTCGGTGCCGAGATGGCTGAGTCTGAGTATGCGTGCATGCCATGCAGCTACGCTGAATGCAGGACAAGCCGTACGCTGTCATGGGTGTCATTGCCCGAAGACGTGGGTAACTGAGTAATACGTCAAGTTACGCAGACTCAAACTGCATCCAGGCTGGTAGATGCCAAGCCCTGGTCGCCGATGTTGACCCAGAGCCAAAGAAGGGTAGCTGCCCGTGCCACCAGAGTCTGCTGGCACAGTGACTCAGTGCTGCAGGGCGGCGCGAAGTTAGGCGGCCGGCTGGCGCCTGACCGCCGGGGCTCAAATCGTAAGTGGGGGAGGGGATCGGAAGTGCCCTTCCTCCCGAGGTCTCTGGCATGAGACTTGCTTCGTCGTAGAAGCCAGTGTAGTGGCTGCATGGTGTAGTCACTCGCGAAGTATTGCACGAAGGTGCTGGACCTGATGCATCGCTGCTCAGGTCCCACGGTCATGGTGACCGATAGCCAGCAACCTTGGCAGCGGCTACTGTCGCTGCTGGGCCGAAGATGGCGCGCGCATTCGCTGCTGGAAGGCTGCCTCTGTCAGGCAAAGACATGGCAGCCAGTCTGCGGCTTGGTCCGCGGACGATGGCATGTGTACATACACAACACCATACCCCAGCGTGCTGCTGTTGCAACACTGGACGCGGTACGTCTACCGGCCAGGTAGCCATCAGTCCCGAGCATGGGTGTTGCTCACGAGGGGAGAACCCGAACGTGTTGCCTTTGCAGACATTCACAGTTGGCGCGGCACATGCCGCACCTGTAAGGCGCGAAGCCATACGCGTGCACGTGGCACATACTACCTGTGAAATAGTCGCGGTGCGTGACGCTCACTGTGCGCGTGGCACTTGGTGTACGCGAGGTACCCCTAGTGCACGCGACACTACTTGTACACGTGGCACTTGAGGTGCACGAGGCACTTATGGCTGTCGTGGTACGTGCCATACACGACGTGCCTTTGGTGTATGTGGTGGTGCTCTCGTACACCTTGAGGTCCTGTATGGACTGTGTGCCATGCGGTCTTGCACGCACATCGGCCTGGTGTTGGTCGCCGCGACGCAGGATGCGATCGCCGGTGACGGAGGGCAATACACCCCACCCCACGATGAAGTACCCTTGCGGTACCCTGGTGTCGAAGGAAGACACCTTAGCGTCGGCGACGTGGTGGCCGTGACGCGCTGCAGGGCTTTAGACAAGTCCGCCGCGTTGCTCTGTATGATGAGCGGGTTGCTGGAAGCAGCCATGGTCGCTCAAGCAAACACGACGTTGAAGCATGACGCTTCATGGCTGTGGTCAGCGCTTGACCATAGCCCATGAGTCGAGCCGACGTATTCGGCCGACCGGCACACCGTGCTGTGACGAGCGGGGCCCTGTCGGGCCACTGTCATGGCCGGAGATGAGCAGCACAGCTCTCTCCATGGTTACGCTACGCGCTGACCGGAAAGGTGCTGTCCCTCGCGGGAGGCACTGCAGCACGAACGTGCCAGCGGGGCCCGACGGCCATGCGACGCCAACTGCTGGTTGTCTACGAGGGACACCGCAAGTTTGGAGGCACATGCATCCCGTGCCGAGGCACTCCGCGCCTGCTAGCGCTGTGAACACGGCCACTAAACACGTCGGCTTCGCGGCCAACATCGCCGAGGGCAAGGGGGTTCCGCGCGGGGTGCCCGCTGCGGGCACAAGTCACTGTGGGCGTGACGATGAGGCGCGCCCGCCTTGCGGCGGCAGCGCCCGAGAATCCGACCTTTGGGTGTTCGGATTCTCTCGAAGCTGATTGGAGAATCAGATGTGATTCTCAGATAAGTGGGGGAGGATGTAACGGGGTACAATCAAGTGTACCCATTAAATGAAGAGTGACGGGTGTCACTCTCCCGAGTACATGGTACATGGTACATGGTACCAGTAGCTCCGCAAGCCAACCATTTGAGTTTGTGTGGGCTTTTGTATAGTTAACTTGTAGTTTGTATTACGACCAAGTTAACCTCTACCAAAATACAGTCAGCCTTATAACCTACTCCTTTGTAGCAAACCGTTCCCTTTGAGGCCGGGAACTGGTGAACTGCTGTTCACCTGTATAGTAATATCCACACGCACTTCCTCTGTGCATTGTGCTGGGTGACCCCGTCACATTGCCAATTAAGGGCCGATTCGTTTGACTTGGGTTTCACTATAGAACTGACATCTGTCATTCGTATGGTATACTATAAGCGACCAATCAGATTCCATCTGATGAGGTGTATCGAGCATTTACTGATCAAAAGAATCGGCCCTTAATTGGCAATCGGCCCGAGATTGGGCTCACTGCCAAAACGAGCCCATTTTTCAGAACGGTGTAGTTGGATGGCCTGTCACGTGACGAAGGGCCACGAACAGGCAGCGCCAGACGATCGCGCGCTGGTGATCGACTTGACAGACGAGTAGTGTGGTGGACATCGGCCAGATCGGGTCGTGGTGTACGGCAGGAGGCGTGTGATGAAGAGGGCAAGCCAGTGGACTAGTGCCACCGGCTGAAGGCGGTCGTTTAGCAAGCAGTGGAAGTTGGTGATGGCGACGACAGAAGATCGCAGTGTGTGGGCGACATGCCGGGACAAGAGCGAAGAAGTATACGAGCGAGGAGAGGCGAGATCAAGGACAGGAACGTGAGGCTGTGAGGCCACGAGCATGGAGAAGGAGTCGAAGAGGGAGAGGTCCAGTAAGTAGGCAGGCGCCCGTGCGTAGGAGTAGATACAGCGGGGATAGGATTGAGTAGGAGGATACTGAGCGGCGGTCGGCCGACTCGACCCTCAGTTGCGGTTTTTCATAGGATTGTGGAGAGTCAAGACTAATATACACGAGTTGCGCCGAACGCACGGGATTCCGGTCTTTGGAGCAGCGACGAAGAGCGTCGGCCAAAGCGACGGCAATAGCGAAGGTACGGCAGTGGTAGGCCAGTGCACAGATGAGGGCAGTGTTCGAGTAGGGCGGCAGGACTGTGGAGAGAGACCACGGGGGCTGTGGTGTTGGAGCAGCCGCTGGTACCCCTCCCAGACACTCTCACACCTCCAAGCGTTGGTATATTGACTGTTTGCTTGTATGTAGTGCTTCCACACAACCCCATAGATATGCATTCCGTATTCTGATGAGGAGTAGCTGCGAAATGGCCGACCCAAAATCCGAATCCGAAGCAAATCCTTTTTGCAATAGGTCTGTTTGCGAAAGCTCTCTATTAATAATAGTTCGGACCAGTGCGGCGTATCATTGGTTGAAAATCTATTGCACACAGGCACCTTCATGTCCGCTTAAGTACGCAAGAAATTCTCCCTCCCTTCTGCGGGCTCGAGGAAAGATGGTGAAGCTCTACTGTGCGGTCGTAGGTGTGGCAGGCAGCGCGTTCTCGGTGCGAGTAGATGAGAGCGACACGGTGGACGACTTGAAGGACGCGATCAAGGCGAAGAAGCCGAACGACTTCAAGGACATCGACGCAGACAAGCTGGAGCTCTACGTGGCGAAGAGGGATGGTGTGTGGCTGACGGAGGCAGACGTGAAGAGCGGCGTAGCGGACATCACGGGCCTCGTGCGGTTGGAAGTGGTGCGGGCGAAGCTATTTAGTGTGGGGCTGTCGGATGAAGTTGTCAGCGAAGTGGATGCCCAAGAAGAAGCAGCAGGGAGAGGCCCGGTGAACGTGCTGGTGGTGGTTCCGATGAAAAAGCGCAGAGTGGATGCGGGAGTGGACGAGGAGAGGAGATTTTTCGACACGAGAGACTTCCCTCCGCTGCTGGCGCCGCCACAGCGTGGCGCGACTGTGGAATCACCAGAGGCGCAGTGGGAGAAGTTGTTGAATTCGCTGGAGTGGAAGGAGCCAAAGCGACTTTGCGCAAGTTCTGGACAGAATTGGCCATATCAAGGGGAATCAGAGCTTGCGGGTCATCTTGTGGAGCCGCTTGCACTGCATTATACTGCCTGGTATCTCCAGAACGAGGACAAGCAGAATCACGCCATCAACCTAGTGCTGAGTGGACCAGGCACGGGAAAGTCGCGCATGCTGGATCAAATGAAGGGCTTGATGTGTGCAGCTGCTGCCCGCTCGAACAACCGAAAGCTCAAAGAGAGAATGGAGAACGCATTTGTGTTTAGTGTGACGTTCGAAAATGGCACCTCGGCGACTGGATCATTACTTGATCGTGACAATCCTGAGTTCGACATCAGCTACCGAATGCTCTACCAACTCTCAAAGGATCGGCCAAACTGGAAGAAGTTTGCCAAGACGTTGAAGTCATATCGATCTCTGGAACTCGATATTGAGGCGGCAATTGGCATTTTGGCCAAACTGAAAGGGATTGACGATGTGAAGAAAATGACGGTGATTTTGTGTGTCGATGGCCTCCAGAAGCTGGTCAATGATGGTACCAAAAGCTGCGACTTCTACCGCGTGTTGGCTTCAGTCTGCAGCTTCTTGAATTCGTCCAGAGCGTTTGCTGTTTGTGTTTGTTCGGCAACCATTCAAAGTCCCGTCGATAAGGCACTTTCGGACTCTCCTCAGAAGCGCGTGTTTCTAGTCCCACCTCCATTACGTGGCCACGAAGTCCTGCCAACGAAGACAAGGATCGAGAAGCAGTTGGTAGACGACATGGGTGGGCATGGACGAGCTCTGGAAACACTACAACTCTTTCTGAGCCACTACACGAAAGACCAATTGGAGGAAATGGACCCAACATGGATGTTTGAGAAACTGTGCGATGCGTTGCGACTCCAATATGGTGATATCTTTGCGTCTCCGTTTTTCCAAGATCCGTACAATTGCCGAGAAGTGCTCGCCGCAATCCTCTCTCGTCGTCGTTATAAGCTGTTTGATCGTATTGGGCGCACGGACATGACCGTAGATTGTCTTCGAAGCTTCGGATTGTTCCGATGGGGCGCGGAAGGCCATTTGGAATGCGCTTTCATTCTTCTTGTGCTGCTGATGCAGAAACTCCCGAAGAAGCTCGGTGAAGTAGATAATTTCGACGACCATCTCACGCGTACGGTTTTGGTATGGCAGCGATTTGAACAATTCGTGGCGTTTTACCGTCGAGTGAAATCGATCGCCTACTGCGAGACTCCGGTCGCACTGTCCAGTTTCCACGCTGGCGCTCGTTTTGGTGCTATCCAAGACATTATTATAACAGAGCCGACTTCACGCACTGTCGTGGAAGCACTGCGCCAAGAAGATACAAAATCCAGTTCCGATGATTCGACGTGCTTCACAAATCGTGATGGCGGCGTGAAGATTTCAGATATGGATACGATCGTCATCAACGGTGCTAGTGCTTCAGCTGGCGACTTATTTATGCGAGTTCAATTGAAGGTCGGTCGTCAAAACGTCCAATGCAACGAAGTGATTCAATGCAAGCTGCTTCAAACCAAGCAGAAGATACACGAAGACGCGTATGCCAAAGAACGAGCTAAAGCGGCAAACGAAAGCTCGGATGTGTTTTTGCTCGTTACGCCAGCACAAGCGACAGAGTTTGATCTTCCTCCACGATGTGGACTTGTTTCAGCAAACGAGTTTGGCCGATATTTTGGACCGTTTACAAGTCGCGCGTATCGGAGTTTTCTGGAGCCACCAAATATCAACACAGCTTCATTCCATGAGTTACGTCGACTCGAGGGCGTGGGTGACGCAACTGCCGCGAAGATTATCGCTGAGAGAACGATACGCCGATTCTCGAATCTCGAAGATGCATTGAATCGACTGGTTCCAAGCAAGAAAGGCAAGACCGCCATGATTCTGAGCCGCATGCATTACGATGACGATGAGGCTGATCTGTAACTCGATTTACATTGGCTGTTGTGCAAATGCTCGTCTAGCATGGCACTTTTCTTAGCGCAGCGCAGTCCCCCCCCAAATTAATCGAAGCGTCGCTTATTGCAATCGCGATCGACTTGTCTGTATTTCGCCGTCATGGTTATATCCCGAGTGTTGAGCATTTTCACATGGCGTATGCTGCTTCGAGTACCAATGCGGGAGTAATTTGGGTACTGTACAGTAGAAGCCACAGCAATGAATTGCAACTGGCTGCGGTGCAAACAGTGTGTGGCACCTCTGGGTACGGCTTTTTGCATGGAGGGCTCTTTCGAGAGGAAACATTGCTGCCACTGTATTCCGGTGTTTGTTGCAAGTACTCCACCACCTCCTCGCGTACGTCCGCCATTGCCAAGATACCCAAATGATGCACCTCGTTCCTACTGCTACCCAAGTCGTCCGACAGCTATCTGGATCCTCGTATTTGCTCCAGATTTTATCGGACCCCGATCAGGAAAACGAGCTCAAGCACATGATGGAGTTGTTCGCACCATACTTGCAAACTGCTGGTCAATAGAAACGAACATGATATTGGCTCGAAGCAACATGCATCTTTCCCGCTACAGTACACTATCCGACACTGACGACTGCTTAGCGGCGACGGCGCTCCTCGTACTCTGCCTGGATCTCCTCGTTGGTCTTTCCCGCCGTCTCCGGCACGAGCATGAGCGACAGGAAGTAGAAGATGATGAGCAGCACCGTGAAGGGCGTGTAGCTCCAGTCGTCGAAGGCGTCGGCCAGGTACGGGTAGCCCACGCCGACGATGAGGTTGCACAGCCAGTTGGCGCCGATGCAGATGGACGAGGCTCTGGCGCGCACCGAGTCCGGGAACATGTCGGCCGTCATGACCCAGACGAGCAGCCCGAGCGTGACGCCGAAGACGATGACGTAGAGCGCCGTGAAGACGATGGAGAGCGCCGACACGTCCACGAGGAAGGCGACGGTCATGCCGATGGACATGACGACCATGCCGGCGATGCCCCAGAGGATCATGTTGCGGTTGCCGAAGCGCGTGGCCAGCACGCCCGTGAAGAAGGCCGGCCAGATGTTGATGAAGTCGATGATGAGCGTGCCGACGCGCGAGTCCGAGATGCCGGCGTCCGAGAAGATGTTGCCTGAGTAGTAGAAGACGGCGTTGATGCCCGAGAGCTGCTGCGTGCAGGACAGCAGGAGCGCGCCGAGGAACTGCAGGCGGTACTTGGGCGACCAGATCGACTCGGCCGGCTGCGAGCTGGCGGCGTATCCGGCCTCGGCCTCGCTCGGCTGCTTGTTGGCCTCGAGCCAGCCCAGCGCGGTCTGCACGTGCTCCTCGCCGTACAGACGCGTGATGACCTGCCTGGCCTCCTCGCGGCGGTTCTTCATGAGCAGCCACGCGGGGCTCTCGACGGCCAGCGAGGGCGAAAGCAACATGTAGATGGCGGCCAGCACGATGGGGAAGCCGGCCATGTAGCGCCATCCATCGCCGCTGTCGGCGAAGAAGAAGCAGATGGCCGGCACCAAGATGCCGATGGTGGTGGAGATCTGCAGGCCCAGGCCGAGGTGGCTGCGCAGGTGCGGCGGCGACAGCTCGTTCACGTACGCGCCGATGGTGCCGGTGGCGGCGCCCGAGGCGATGCCGGAGACCATGCGGTCGACGGCGAAGGGCCAGATGTTGGAGACGACGGCCTGGATGACGGCGCCGCCGACCACATGAAGAAGCAGTTGAAGAAGAGCAGCTTCTTGCGGCCCATGATGTCGCTGAAGTAGCCGCAGAGCAGACTGCCGCACATGGCGCCGAAGATCCACGCGTTCACGGCGAAGGTCCACTCGAGCTTGGAGTGGCCGCTGAAGAGCGTGCATGTGCCCGGGACGACGGGCCGCGCGTTGCACTCGTCCGTGTTGTTGTAGTCGGACAGGTTGAGCTGCGAGGTGGACCATCCGCTCTGGAAGGGCTGCAGCAGCGCCAGCAGCACGCTCGTGTAGAGGATGCGGTTGGGCTTGATCTGGAGCGCGGCGGCCTTGTTGGCATCGTCGAAGGCGACGTCGGCCTTGGGCGTGGAGACCTCGTTGTAGACGTCGTCAGGGTGCGGCGGCATGTCTAGCGAGTTAGTGAGTTGGTGCGTAGTGGACACTTGGCTTGTGCGTTGCGCGTCCAAATGAAAAATGAGCAAAGTGCTGGTCAATGAAATGATAATTCTAACAACAACTAATAGAGCGACCGTCAAGTGTGTGCGTAATTCCGTCTGAAGCCCCATGGCGACAAAATTAGGGTGGTCCACATAACATAAATACACAGTCTTGGACGCCGAAGGCGGCCCCAAGCTGCCGAGCGCAGCGATGGCGGCACCCGCGTGCGTTCTAGCGGGCCGCAGGGCCCGCCCTACAACTATGTACTAATAACACGGCGAGTAGTGCAGCGAGCCGACGAGGCGTGCGGAACGGGGGCGATTACGTCACCCTGGCGCGACGCTTGGCCTTATACTTTTTGGAACACCAGCTATTAATTAAAATGGGCCCGCCGAGTAGTAGCAGCTATCGCTGGGGTCGGGCACCCTACTACTTAGTATAATAGCGCTGTAGCGAGGTTTGCTTCATATAAACACATGCTACGATAATTGGTATGGTAGTGAGCGATAGTAGCGCATAAGTTAGCGATAGCGGCGGAGAGTAGGCGATAGAAGCGCATAGTAATCGACATCAGTGCGCGTACATATAGTGGAGGGCGTTCACTGACTCGCATAGCATATTTTACTGTAATTATTTAGGAATGCACATACTTAAGTATTATAGCTACAGCGGCGCTCTGTGTTCATCTTGGGCGAATATTTAGCTACACTTGCTTGAACGTGTTTCGTATCTGTTATTAAGGCACAGTATGTAGCGGTAGGTTAATGCGTTATTGGGATAGTAGATATTCTGACATTCATTGAGCTGGGGCTTTTTATAAGAGTTCACGTAGAAATTCCTTCTCTACCATGTTTATTGGACCGATATACATGCAGGAAACGGAATTAGCATAGCGCAAACGCATAGTTACGGGGTAAGAACTTCTTACTTTCAATCCCTTAGCTACTGTAGCGATAGGTAAACCTACCATGCTACTTACTGTAGTACAATATCAATGTTGGATCAATACAAACACATAGTAAGCTACAGAAGCGTGCGAGAAGAAAAACTTTATAGCTAAGCTAGAGGAGGATCCTAAATTTGCAGCTAGACGGAATGCGGACATTGCTGGGATTAAAAAGAAGGAGAACCGTAAGCGAAAGCGCCGTACACAATAAAGGCTTGCAACACTTTGCTGTACCGAATAAAAACTTCAACTACAGCGTTTTCGATACGTTATCAGACTTCCGCATGGAAATCGTTATGGATTATTGTGAACGGTAAGAACTCTTTCTACGTTGGATTTCTTGTTTATAGCTGTCAGTGAAGACGGCTCGCTCCATATCGTTATCAATACTTGTAGAGCAAACTGTCACGAGTTGTACACCTCAACTTAATGCCGAAGCCAAGCATTATTGATAGCTGGGAAGCAAATTATCTACCATTTTTGTTTAGAATCGATAGTTAGTAGGTGAGAGGTTTTTAGTTGCGGTGGCTTTCCAACTGATATCGACGCAAACCTTACTATCATGACGCATAACTGTGAGCATGCTGAGTGTGTTCCAGTAACGTCATGCACGATACTGGCAATATTGTACGCGCGGGAGCAAATTAAATTGAGGGAAAAGTATCGGATTTGATGAAAGTTCATGTCCATCTACGCTTTTCATTCAGAATGTCCCTCTTGTTGTGCTCATATGCTTAAAACTGCCATACCTTACTATCATATAATGTAATGACGTGCACGTAAAAAGGCATTATTTGGCGCGCGGGAGCAAGTTATCGTGTGGAAAGTATCAGATTTGATGTAAGTGTATGTAAACCCTTCACATATAAACCAGAATTTCCCTCATTGTAGTGCTTAGCTGTCTATAATGGGGAGCAGTCATGAGTACAAGTTTATCATCGTGCTAGCTCAGAAGGTTATGAATTACTAGGTTGCGTGGCAACTTTCGTGAAACCCACAAAATTATGAGGAAGGGGTAAACAAAACACAGCTCTGAATTGCTCTAACAGGCGAATGACAGTTTCATACTCCTAGATATTGTGTTGAGCAGTGGTATACGTGGTAGTTTCCTGGTCTAATGTAATTTGGAGGTTGCAGTATGCCGAAAAGCGTTGAGTATTCTAAACATGTAAATCGAAACGTGTATTTAAACCTCGATTTATCTCAACAGGTACTGAATGTCTAGACATGCGATGCAAGAGGGGTCCGGCATTTGTTCTTGGGCTGGCGGATACACCAGTGGCAGGACAGAAGTTGCCCAATTCGGTGAAATGTCACCGGGCTGTGAGAATGGGGTGGGGCTTGGCGAGGCTAACAGCGAAATGTCGAATCCTGTGTAGTGTGGAGGCATTCCTGTCACAGTAATATCTGCACTGAGTAGTTGGCTCCAGCTGGCGTCAAATTGACTGTAGCCACCGCAAATACTTGCGTCCGTTGACGCCGAGAGATCCACATCATAGAGGTCGACCGTATCGTCGTGCAGAACATTCTGTACGGCAGAGCTGACAAGTTCAAATTGCTCCGACGGACCGGTGTATGAATCGAGCACAAATTCTGCATTGGGAGCCGCCTGTTCGAACGAAGTCGAAGGCGCGCTGTGCACCCTCAAAGGAACCTTGGTTTTGGGGCCACGTTGGCCGCTACGGCGAATGCGTTGATTCTTGAATTTTTGGTGCTGCCCGTCGACACCAGGAACACTTAGACCAAACGCAACTCGACCGCATGGGCGCACGATAAAATTTTTGTGAAGTAGGGGCACATACACTCGAAGGTGTTCATGCGTACTACCCACCCACCTGGTGGCATACCTATGTGGTGAGACTGTCGGACTGGCCACTTCACGGCAGAGCGGTAAAACGTAGCTGCAGACCTTTTCTCATCAACCATCAAGCAACCTTCAGAGACAATAACCCCATTTGGATGCGTTGCGGCCGTCTGTGAATCTCCAATACCGGAAACTTCTTCATTATCTCCAATTCCATCGCCTAGATACAGCACTCGTACGACCGACTGCTCATCCGTATTGAACACAGCAATACGCTGCGATGCGACTAGGACGTTCGCAAGCTTGTAAGCCTCTTACGGCGGGATGGGCGCGCGGAAGTGGTACCATGTTGAACACAAATTGAAGTGTATTCCGCAATAGTCAGGAGCTTAAGAATTAAACGACGAGTACCCATAGCCTTGCGGAGCGTGAAACGCTTGATACTAGCGTTAAAAACTTCACATGGGTTGTTCGTTGTTGCGAATCCACCAGGAGAATGATAGATCTGCCATCGCCAAAATCTGCTGCTGAGAATCGAAATACTCACAAAAACTCCACAGTCGATTGTCACCTTTTTCACTCGCTAGACACTCGAGCCCACACCGTCATTAACTGGCCTTGACTAGTTGCGTAGTGTATATCAAGAATGCCACTGTAAACCGCTCCACGAACGGTATCAGG
Organism: Phytophthora sojae; assembly: GCF_000149755.1. Lineage (NCBI taxonomy): Eukaryota > Oomycota > Peronosporomycetes > Peronosporales > Peronosporaceae > Phytophthora > Phytophthora sojae. The sequence goes on along the minus strand of NW_009258127.1, from coordinate 933,349 downwards.
TAGATGCCGGATGCGCTTACGCACGTTGTAAAGCACGTGAAAAAAAACATCAAGTAGGTGGCGTTCTCACACCCCGTAATAGGTTGTAGCGCATTGAGCTGGGCGGCCTCCGCGTCTCCCATCACCGTGTCAATTCTGAGTCTCGTTTTCATCTGCTTCTGAAAAATCTTGGAGAAAGTTGCAATCGCCTCGTAGTACTCGCTCTGTGTTCTTTGACTTACGATGAATAGAGCGGCGAGTCGGTAAATGCGATGCTTATCAGTGAAGCCACAGGTAATAACAGGGTAACCAAGGTCGCTCAGCTTGAAGGTAGCGTCCAAATGGAAAATCAGAAACGGTTCTTGAAGTTGAAGCGCCTTTGCAGCGGGGCTGCCGTAGCTTTGCGTCAGAGGAAGCTTAACAGACTTACAGAGTCTCAGCTTAAGATAGCTCGTTCTAATACCAGAACGTACGAGTCCGTACACCTTACGGACTCCAAGAGTCAACCCTTAACTCTTAACCGTGAATCTCAAACTGCATGTATTTCCCTCTATCGCGGCCAAACCGCCTACGGTGTAAATGTATCCGGTTCACTACCTAGCATAGTGAACCCTAGTCATATGCATAATCAGTGGCTCTGAAGCCGTGTACTGATTCTCCTACTGATTTAGGTTAGCCAGTGTGTACCCACTTCATAACCCTTCGGGTAACTCTCGTGTAACCCCGTTACACCCTCCCCCACCAAACCGTGGACACGGGTGTTCACGCTTAACGGTCAACCTCCGGGTCTTGTTCCGTCAAGCCTCCTTCTCGAACGAGTCAATCCACATCGCGTGGACTTCTCTGAGAACTTCTCGACGCAACGCGCCCCCACATGACTTCAAGTCATAAAGACTTTTGGTCTTTCGACCGCAGACAGCCTCTCGCAAGATCCGCCTCGGAGCCTCGCTCCTCTCGTGCTGCTGCACTGCGTGCCTCCGTGCCTCCGCGAACGCCAGCGCCCGCGCGCACACCCTCGACGCCTTCCAGGCTCTCGGTGTCCGTGTACTTCGCGGCGCAACGCCTGAAGCGTAGCTCGCAGCGCGCAAGTCCCAGCTCTCCTCGAGCACCAACCCGCCAGATCATGGATCCTAGGGAACTCTCTGGTGAAGAGGGCGAGGTGGACGAGTCCATGGAGGGTTCTCCGAACCGAGGAGACGCGTCTCCACTCACGCGACGCTCCCCGAGCCGCGGCGACGCTTCACCCACACCGTCGACAAGTCGTGAAGAAGGCTCGCCGGCCCCAGTTGGCTCTCCGAGCCGTCGCGATCAAGAGCCCCCGCGCACACGTTTCCAGTGCGCTCGTCGAGCCGACCGCCTGCAGAGCGCGCTGCGCCGTCGAGGGAGGAGCCGCGACCACCGCTGCGAACTCCGAACCCGTTCCCTGAACGCTCTTCCGGCCTCTACGAGCTGCGCGCGCTCACTGAGTCACGGTATTCGCCACCTCGTGGTGAGGGCGTTCACCTGGGCCCCGTCATCTCCAACCCTTTGGACGAAGCTCAGTCCTAGCAGGTTGCGGCGCAGATGGCTCCCACGTGCTCCCAGCGTCCTGAGCGGCGGCCTCTGCTGAACCCCAGCACTGCCGACTACGGCTTCCGGCCTCGCTACCCCGCGGAGGCTTGTCGCCAGGCGTTCCAGCAGTCTCTCGCGCTGCACACCATTGGGCCCGCGGCCCGTACTCCGGAGGAGCTCTCACTGCGTACATCTATGCGAGAACGGCTCCTCACTCCACAATCTACGACTGTCGCGGAGTATCGCGAGAGGCTGCGGCTGCAAGCCCAGCAGAAGTCCGTGCCCGCCATGCGGACGTACCCGGTGGTACTTAGCCCGGGGGAAGACTCAATTGAGTACGAAGCTCAGTTCGAGTCTTGGGCCGAGCACAGCCGAAAGCTCAGCTCCATGGACGCTCTCCGAGCCAGCTTCAGTGAAGTGGATGTTCGTATTGAACGCGAGCTCCGCTTCGATTTCGCGAAGGTCCGAGCCAAGCGCAGCCTCTCGGCACTCACCCAGCCGCAGACCCAGTTTAGCGCTGCGCGCTTCGCTCCTTCGAGCACTCCAGCCGCTCCTTCCCGCGAGGGAGTGAGCGCTGTGGCTCAGGGTCAGCCTCGGAGCAATGTGGCTGACCCAGCAGCTCCCCAGCTTATTGCCGGGAAGCGCGGGACGGCCGGCGTGCCGCCTTGAGCCCTCAGGGCGCTGGTGATGAAGCTGATCAAAAGTGTCCACGACGTCTGGGCAGTCTTGGCGGAGGGGCACCTCAAACTCCCATGAGTTCTCGGAGTGAGGGTACCCTCGCCATTTCACCAGATACTGGTTTTGACCCCGGCACCGCCGCTTCGCCAGGAGGCGCTTCACATGGTAATGTAGATTCCCATGCTCATCGAGCAAGGCCGGTGGAGGCCGCTGTGGGGTCCTTCGCGACTCAAAGTGAGCTCTTGGAGGTGCGGCAGCAGGCGGGCCCCCTTCGGGATCATATCCATGACGTCGATGCACGTCTGGTCCGGACTGCCACCGAACTCGACGAGCTCGCCGAGCGGACGCGATGGATCGAGGTGCCTCGAGCGGTCTGGAACCGCCTTGGGGCCCTGGAGGACTGGGTACGATACTATCGCGATCGCGATGAGCAACGTGGCCGGGCGCTCGGGGAGCTACAGCGTCAGCAGGCTGTGCTTCAGGGTCAGCTCGATCTCCTGGCCCGCATGCAGGCTCCGACTGCCGCGACTCCTGGCCTGCGGCTCTCGCTGTGCCCGCGGCACCTCCGGCGCCGATTCTTCCGCCTGTACCTGCGGTGCCCGTGTGGATGGTCTCGTCCTCGACGACCGCGACCTCCGCGCCTGTGACCTCGTCACTCTCGGTGCCTCCTTCTGCACCTGCATCGGGTCCTGGTACGGCTTGAGCAAGCCCACGTAGAAGACGGGGTGCGTCCGCATCTTCTTCGGAAGATTGAGCGTGTACGCAAGGCACTTCTTGGCCACAACCTTGAAAGGTCCGATGAAGCGCGGGCGCAACTTCGTCTTGAAGACGGCAGACACTGCATGTGTAGGTAGGTTCTTAGCATTAAGCAACACCAGGTCCCCAACCTCATAACTTTCAACATTGCCTCTGCTCCTGGCATCTGCATGTTCCTTTTGCTTGTCTTGGCTCTCAGCCATTGCATCACGCACATGTCGTAAGACACTCAGACGCGTCGACAAGAAAGCGTCAACCTGTTTACGAACAGTAGCCGGGCTGACATCGGCTAGCCGATCAGCTAAGTCGGCTTCTCCTCCCCCACCAAGCCCGAGGTCACCACGTGGCGGCGTCAGCGGGACGCGGGGATGAGACAAGCTGTTCACGTAGAACGGCGTGTAGCCTGTCGAGGCGTGCACGGCGTTGTTCAACGCAAACTCAACGAGTGGCAGCATGGCGCTCCAGCGCTTCGGCGTCTCAGCGCAAATGCTGCGGAGCACGTCCTCGACGACGCGATTTACGCGCTCGGCCTGACCATCGGTCTGCGGATGGTCCGCCGTGGACATGTCCAGCTTGGTGCCAAGCACCGCAAAGACCGCGCTCCAGAAGTTGCCCATGAAGCGGAGGTCTCGGTCCGAGACAATCGACTCAGGGAGTCCGTGTTGTCGAAACACTCGGTCCAAGAACAGCGTTGCTGTACCTTTACCATCGATGGTATCCGGCACAGCCGCAATGTGAGTAGTCGGTCCACGAAGACCACGACTCCAGTGTTGCCCGCCGCGTCCGCCGGCAGGCCAAACACAAAGTCCATACTCATGGATTGCCAGCAGCCCGAAGGGACAGGTAAACTCGCCAACGGCGCTGCAGCATGAGGTGACGACTTCACTCGCTGACACGTCTCACACGTGCGCACATAAATGTTCGTCCACTTGTACAGCTCCGGCCACCAATAGTGGGTGCTCACCGAGCTGTAGGTCTTCTCACGGCCAAGATGACCGGCCAGCGGCGTGTCGTGTGCCTCGTAGAGGATGCGGTACTTCAGATCCGCATCATGAGGGATGACCACGCGGGGCGTATCCTCGGGGCCAGTGTTGTAGAACAACAGGCCTCCATCGAGGGAATAACGGTGTAGCCGCGCGCGCAGCCGCGCTGACAATTTCATGTCCGAGTCTTGACACTCCTTGCTCCCCAGAGCCTTCAGCAGCGCGACACAGGTGTCGTCCTTGGCATAAGCCGTTCGGATCAGATCCGGTAATGACGAAGTCACGGTCGTTACATAAGCCAGCTCATAATCCGGCCTGCGCGACAGCGCGTCCCGTAAATACGTAATCTGCCCGATCTTTGTTAGCTGAATGATATCCATGTTGAAGTGGCATAAGTCACTGACGCGTCCTCAAAGCAGGGACCTCGTCACGAGCATCGACGGGTTGGAACGAGATCAGCTCACCGAAGGCTGCAAACTCTGCATCGCTTTTCCTTGTGCACATGGCCCATGTCATGGGCTCCGCGCTGGAGCATTGGATCAGCTCGCACTCGCCTTCCTGTCACATCGGGCCGATCTATGTGAAATAAATCAAATGGCCGAGTCCGCTTCACTCGACTGCTCTGCTCCAGCATCTTGGCGTAATCGTTCGTGCGACTGCGAGTCACAACTTTGGAGCTCCACCAGCAGATCCTAGCAGAAAGGGGTTGTATCGATAGGACAGCTCCAACTGCAACATCGACGTCTCCTCGACAAGCACCACAACGCTAAAGTGCACGTTCCTTGCCGCCACCAGACTAGCGCAACGTTACCAAGCAGCAACAACTTCATTCAAGGTCTCATTTCCAATTCGGACGCACAACATACAAACCAGTTTCGCCCAGTACTTCTCGGTTCCACATGAAAATGCAGTAGATCGCCAGAAAATATTAAGTGTGGTCCACACTTACAATTCGATTGGCCAAAATAATATCTGCTACATCGGAGCTCACCGATCTCTAAATTGCTGACATGGGTCGCCTGCTCGGAGCAAGCGACCTCCCACCCGAGACAAAAGTCGCCGTTGCGCTCTTTCTCGTCGACCTGGCCGCCCGTGGTACTGGTGCGTCAGCAGCGGTTGCGGCCGCTGTTGATAGGTAAGTACCCTATCAAGCCTCGGACGGCGTGACTGTTGAGGAAGGACCGCATGTTTTGTGCGCACTGAATTAGTTCTGTAGTCATTTAATAAAATTTGGGTACAAAGTTGAAGCAGACGGTGGCCGAGTCCGCGACGGGGGCCAAGATCCTGGCTAAGACGCACGAGCTGGCGGACAAGATCGCGGCGGGCGCGACCATCGTCGACAGCGCCATGAGAGATGAGGAGAGCATCTTGCAGGAGCAGCTCGCCAAGCAGCAGCACGAGGAGGCTGAGGAGGCCGAGCGAGAGCAGACCCGACTCAGGCAAGAAGAAGAAGAAGCAGACCAACCCGAGCGCGCCGCAGCCGAGCGCGTGGATCGAGCAATGGGACGAGGCGCTGGCAAGCTCTCCTATGTCAACAAGCAGACGGACATGTCCTCCTGGGAGAAACCCCGACGAATTCTAGCAATGAAGTATTACTAGACCGCCTAGACCCCTGAATCGTCTCACGGTGAGCCTCACCGGGTCAACAAGAATGCCACCGAGGGTTATGTGTATGCTTGCTTACGCGTAGCTGCGGGTGTGCAGCGCTTTCATGGGGGCCGTCAGCCGTGGTCTGGGGCAACTCCAGTTCGCAAACAGGTAAATCGATCGAGCCCTTCACCTGGCGCGCTCCCGGCGGAAGCCCCGCGCTCCACTTGTTCACATCGTCCAGTTCAAGTTCACCATCCCGATCTTTCTCGTCGCCAAACTACCGGTAGCGTTTATATAGAGGCTCCATCTCGCGCTGCAACCACAAGTACACGGCTTTAGACGTACCAAGGCAGTGCCGTATATGTTCTGACACCTTGACCAACCCAGGCGAATACATGGTTATCAAGGTCAAGAGTAAGGTGCTGGTCTCTTGGGAAAATGACAGAAGTCGGAGAAAAGGTATCTGGTCAATATAGGACCCCGGCTATGGCAAGTTTAACACGGTATACCGTATTAATACCTCTCTTGTTAAGGCAAATATGCATTCTTCATGTTAACACGCGGTATCCCAGCCTGCCCGCACCCCCCAGATGACAAGCCCTATGATCGAGAGCTCAATTGAGCTGAAATTTGGCACATAGTGTGCTGACAGCATAAAAAGATGTACTGTGAAGTTCCGCCTTCGTAGCGCAAGTAGAAGGTATGAATGGGCAAGGGACTACGAAATCTGCCGAAATGTGTAAATGAAATGTGCCTTTTCTGTCCATTATGGCTACATTATAGTTTGTTTTATGCCCACAATGGACGAGTTATGGTCAAAATGTCATACATTGATTGCGATACCCGTCGACGAAGGGCCTCATTGACGAGACACATATCAGGTCTCGCCTCTTTGATCCATCGTATCTCCTCCATTTTCAGTGCTGCGAGTCTACAAAGGCTGCATCTACCATTTCTTGATCGGGTCTTTCCTTTGAACTCTAAGCGAGACCAATTTAGGTTGATTTAAAAATGTTGGAAATTTACACTTGCCATCCAAAAAGTGCGAAAAGGTGCGGGTTGTTACAGAGACAGGGTGTTAAAGTGTAGCTCCGTAACTTCAAAAGCTGGAAAATGATCTACTCAGGGCTGAGCTGTCTGATTCAAGAGGAGGGAATTGTAAACCTCGTTGGCTTGCGGTTGGCCCATGTGCTCTTGGCAAAGTTCGTTATTCTCTGGATTTTATATCCAGAGTTCCTCCGAGGATGGCACTCGAACCCAAACTAACTTTTATTTCGTATACTTCCGAGGAGCCCAAACTTAACTCACGCAGAATTGTCGTTACTTCGTACCCAAAATAATCTCAGAACTTGATCAACCTGTTATATCATGAGAACATTCCGATAACGCGTCCTGTTGGGTGGTATTCCTTCTTTAAACTTATTCAAGGGTTCCATGTATGGTAATGATAGCGCTGATTACATACTTATCTCATGCGACTGTAATATCAGATAACCGGTGTACAACGAAATAACCCTGGTGAATATTGCCTGTGGTCTTGACATTCACGCAAATACCCAGAAATGTCGTTTGAATGTACGTGGGTAAAGCTGTGTTAATTTCACATGTTTAAAAATTCTAATAGGATATAAGGTAGTTTTACCCTCCTTAGCTGATTTCCACTATAATACTGTAGAAATACCAGCCAGTCCAGCAACCAGCTTTGCAACCGTCATCTCATTGGTTGAAAATTGATTTGCAGGTAATGTGTAACATTGCCGTCACTTTGAAGCACTTAGAGGTAGCTGTATGAGCAGCGCAGCTGTGAAATGAGCTGGATAACACTTTTAGGAGTAGTACTGACGGCGAGCACCTCTTTGCAATGCACTATAGCAACTCACGGGAATGTAATACTGACTGCGATAATGACCAGGCCCTTGAACTCCTTCAACTCCTTCAACTCCCGTCGACAGAGCTACAACAGCTCACGCGGCACGCTGCTGCTGCTGGCCCCCTTCATGCCGATCCTGTGAGTCTGCGCCTACGGTAGCAAGTATTAGTCTGTTTTGCTACTCAACTCCTATACAAACTGCAAGTCACGGTAGCAAAACGGCGCCGTGTGGCAGATACCATACAAAACTCAAGTTAATTCGTTTATGCAGGGTTGCAAAGCGTTTATCACCCGTGGTAAGCCGTGTCGCCGCATACGGCGGCCTAGAGCTTTCCATGACCGGTCGAACGAGCCCATACTGTCGTGCCTGCACACGCCGGTGCTGAAGGCCTGTTGTGGTGGCGAAACTACCGGTAGAGCTTTCTCCGCTCCCTCCTGGTGCTGCTGCACAACCCGTACTACTTCATGCAGGCTACTCTATCACTTCCTCACCTACGGCTACTAGATAGGATTCAGACGCGCGCTCTACCCAGCTCTCACCGCAAAAGAGAGAACGCACAATGTAAGTTATGTCGCCATTTCAAATATTTTCTCATGTAATAGGCCATACTTGCCGCACAGTAGCATGCTCCGTGGGTTTGAAGCCATGTCGCGGCTGCAACCGAAGTTGCAAACGATACCGTACCATTTGGCTGTGACACCAACAACAATCGTGGTCGATACCGTGCAGCTGACCAATCAGAGCTGGTGATTTCTAGACATACAACCTGGGTTGCAAATGGCCGGTAATGTAGCAGTACTGTTGCAGCAGAGTCAACACTGGGATTTACTAACGCTACGTGACAGAAATACTAAAGCTCCGTGGTGGTACCCACAACGCCAGGATCATCTGCGTCACATTTACCGGCTACTCAAAACTTATCAACGGCAAAGTACAGGCTTTGACGAACTCCAACGTAGACCCAAACACACGTATCCCGTTGACTACCACTAGAACGTCTAACTCTGGGTAACTACTGAAAAAGAGCTTATCATGCAAATGAAGAGCAATATTAAGAATACTAACCGGTATGACGCCATTGCAACGGGTCTTAGTCAGGTCTAACGCATACAAGTCGCTGAAACTTTCTCGGCATGACCAAGTAGTAGATGAAGCAGAGGTAACGTTTTATAGCTAACACGAAATCAGTTGTGACTTTTATTAAAAATTTGAAGAAAAAAATGTGAAAGAAAACAAACATGACACAGTCACACTACTGTTTCGGCTCTCGTATCTCCATCCCTCGACAACAGGCAAGGACAGTACTTACGGGCGTTGGCGCTGGATGGCAGGTTGCCGTATGGCTTGAATCTTACTTCAGGCTCGGGCTCGACTTTTTTCTTCTTGACTGTCCTCTTATTCTTGGCGGTGATGGTCGCTGTCAGCATCGGTGACTTTGAGGTTTGTCCAGCCCCCATTTGACTCGTTTGCACTGATCAGTGAGAAATGCCAAGGACTGACCGTAGAGAAAATGATACTTGGACCGCTACGCCACCCTACACGACATGCACCGCAACGATCATCATTCTACGTTGCCGTAACGAGGGTGAAAAATCTACGGCAACTGTATCTAATGGAGCCACTCTCCTTACAATTCCTGCAATATTTCAAGCCTCGTCCGTATGCTCTTCAAGAAAATCTTCGAGTCGAAGCAATCGACTTGGCTAGTTGAGAGGTGGATGATGAACAACACGCTAGCAACTGGCAGTATATTGCGCTAACGCTAGTAAAAAATCCAGAGCTTCTCCGTGTATACACGGCGTTAGTTCGTTATTAGGCTGCGGGACTGTCCGAGGCGTCCAAACAAACAGTTACTCTATCTTCCACACCGAGGCCTGTTGCTCTAGTATTCGGCAGGCGAAGCTCAAACGCTTCAAATTTTATGTTAACCAGCGATTTGAAAATGCTTTCTTTGTGTTAAGAAAAAGCAATGAAACGAAACCAAATGCTCAAAAATCTTGTTTTGGCATTCTGTAGGTAGTATCATAATTAGGTATTTCAGCTACAGCCTTCCTTTCCTAGAGCTTATTCAGGGTGTGCTTGCGCCTCACTGCATGAGGGAGCAACATGAAGCATCCAATGACGCTGAGACTCGTCCTTTAAAGCCACGTCTTTTCGAAAAGACGGGATATAATCAGGGCGTTTCGGCCAAACTGTATAAAAGCAATAGAGAGCTTTCGCAAGTGTCCTCGGTCGAGTGGCGCGGAGCTCGCATGTGCCAGTGTGTGAAGGGCTCTTGCTGCCTGCTGTATATAACCGGGCTTTACGAGCTGGAAACAGCTAGTGAGGCTACCCGACCACTAGTGCTTATAACGTTTCCTCCTAGCCATCCCTATCCTAGCCATGCGTGCAGGCCAGTAACGTCTGGTCGACACTGAACGGCCTCGCACTGGAAGAGACTCTGCTTACCGAGACGCTCCCTAGGTGCTTAGGTGAGCAGCTTGTGTTAACGATCTCCCTCCGACGCGGTGCAAGAAGAAGGGCACTCGGAGTGGAGATAACGACATGGTGGTCATGACAGGAGCCGTCTGGGCAGTGTCCATGAGTGGCGCTGGCGGTTTGGCTTCAGTGGGCTGAGCCCGTGGCGGAAAGAGAGGAAACGGAAACGATAAGGAGACGAGAAGTATACGATGGGCTAACGATCTTTGTATTACTGTGACAGAGTACTAGCGACGGAATGACGACCGAGGGAGTGATGGCACGTGACGAACGAGCTCAACGCCGAGCTGCGTCGGCGGAGCGAGCGGCGACGGAGGCGGCGAAGCAACAGCGGCTCCCCCAGCAACCGACGACGGTGACGACTTTGGAAACGGAAGACGGCGCCACGGTGACGTTGAGTACGGAGGAGATACGCCGTCCGACGGGCAACACGCCCGTGGCAGCAGGCGGCGCTGGACAACGCGACCTTGGCGGAGGTCAAGGCGGCGACCCTCCAGCTGGACAAGGCGACGGTTCGAGCGGCGGTGACAGCGGTCGCGAGAACACGAGTACGGCTAGTCAGCAGACCAACACGAACACGAATACGAACGCGGACACGACGATGGAGGAGAGGACGGTGGACTTGACGGGGAGTGGCGGTGCTGGCGGTGCCGGAGCGGAACACCCACCACCACCTCCACCTCAACCACGTCCCGCAGCGGCGGCGGCATCGAGTGGGCATGGTACGTCGCGTGAGAGTGCTCCTTAGCGGCCGATCATCGTCCGCGAGAAAGCCAAAGCGCTGAAGTTGAAGAAGTTCAAGGGCTTGGATGACTCCATGCCCGTGACGATGTGGCTCAAGACGGTGCGCGCGGAGGTCAGGCGCCAGGCTGTGTCGATGGGCGTCACGTGACAAGAGAAGCAGCTCTACCACGAGGTCGCTTCGCACCTCGAAGGCGAGGCGCAGCGCTGGTTCGCTACGGTGATGGAGTCCGTGCCGGAAGACGAGGAGAACATCAGCACCCTGGCCAGAATGCTGCGCGCCAAGTACATGACGCAACGCACCGGACCGGAGGTGGTTCAACGCGAGACGACAGATGAGAGGAGAGCGGTTGATCGAGTACGCGCAGTCGCTGCGCGAGATCGGCGAGCGCGGCGACGTCGGAGAAGATTGGCTGGTGAATGCCCTCTTGAAGGGGAGGAGCAGCCCCGAGGGCGCGACCCATGTGCGAGGCCACAGGCCTCAGACGCTGGATGAAGCAGTGAGCCTGGCGGTGCCCCACATCGGCGAGTATGGTGCGGGGTACGGCGTCGGGTTGGAGACGGCGATGGAGCGCTGGGATGAGCGCGAGACGTCGAGCGGACGCGGGCCCGTGCAGGGGGCCGCGAAGGGAGTCGGCGGCCAGGAACAGTCTGGGGTGGCAGGGAACTACGGGAGTGTGGTGACTGGCTACGGGCCCATGTGGGGCACGGCGGCGAAGCCGCCTAGGTACGACACAGAGGACAGGCAGGTGAGCTCTGGAGGAGCCAGTGCGACCGAGTGGTGGAAGGCGATACCGCCTGGGTCCCAGCTGGTGCCCGCGGGAGCGGTGGGTACACCAGTGGGTACACGTGGCAGTTTGGGAGACGGTTCGAAATTTCGAACGGCCAGCAGTGACCAGTACGGGACGAGGGGAAAACGGCCAGCAACGGCTGTGGACCAGAACACGAAGCGAGCAGCCCAGACGCTCAAGGTTGAGGGCAAGTACGGCGGCGATGGAGCGAGTGGCGGGCGGTCCAACCCTGCGCTTGCGACGCGTGAGGGCAGGATGATAAACCAACAGCGCTATCTGCAGCGGCAAGCGCAGCGAGTTCACGCCTCGGCCGGGCACGGAGTGCTACTACTGCGGACGCACTGGGCACTTTGCGCGGCACTGCGAGGTGAAGGCAGCGGATCTCAACGCCAGCGGCGTGAACACGGCCGCTGACGCGACGGATAACACGACGGAGGAGTCGGGAAACGGCTCGCGAGCATAAGGGCCCTGGCCTTACTGCTCGCAGGCACAGGACCGGGTAAGACGGCGAGGAAGCCGTTGGTGGAACGGCAAGGACGGCGGCGAGATGGCGGTCGAGACGAAGGCCGTGGTCGAGGACGCGGACGACCCCGAAGACAGCGAGGACGTCGAGGACAACGAGGGCGCTTCGAGTCTGGTGATGTCGCGGCGGAGAATGGCGCGCCGGAGCGCGGCGGAGAGACCGACGGTACGAGCGGAACTGGGGATGGCGCGAGAAGCGCTGGACTCAGCGAAGAACGGAATAAGCGGCTTAAGACCGGGGATGACGCCGAACGGCAAGTGGCGGTGGCCTCCCAGCCCAACGCCAAGGACAGCAATAGCGGAGCGTCGACGAAAAAGCGCGTGCAGTTCGCGGACAACGCGGACGGCGTCGACGAGAAGCCGTCGGCGAAGGACGCGAAGAGCACCAGGGAGGCGACAGGCAGCTGCGCCGCGGTGGCGGACCACGGCGGTGGGGCTGGGAACGCGATGGTGGTCCAGCGCGCGGAAGGGAAGCGCGTGGTGATCGACTACGGCAAGTTGAGGACGACGGACGGCGGTCGGATCGACGGCAGGCCGGACGAGGAAGAACTACGGAGGAAGGTGGACGCGCAGCTGGCAGCAGCGCTGGCGGCGACCGAGCAGTCAGTAGATCGGTCGACGCGGGCGGCTATGAGTACGAAGGGCTCGAAGGACCACGCGGACGAGATGAGTGCGGGAGGCACGAGCAGGGGAGACACCAGCAGCGCGACGGACGACACGCTGAAGGCGGAGCTGCGCGTGCGTGACAAGGAACAAGGGCTAGTATTGCTGGTGAAGGCCCGGCAGCAAGCGCGTGACGAGGCGACGAAGCAGGAGATGGAGCGGCAGCTCCACAAGCGACGAAAGCGGCTCGATCACACCAAGGCGCGTCGAGAGCGGCGTGCTGAGCGTGAACGGATGGCGGCTGGTGCAGACAGAGCTACTGGGGTTCATGCTGGTGAAGAAGCCGATGGTGACAAGGGAGGCGCTGCGCGACGAAGTGGTGAAGGGCAAGACGAGCACGTGCGCGTCGGAGAAGCTGTCGGTGGTGACGAAGACGCAGAGGGTCGCGACGACCAAGGTGCGGCGGCGGATATGCTGCGCGGACGAGGACGAGCACAATGGCAGCCGCCAATGCCGGAGCTCCTGCAAGTGGAGACCGCTGGCTACATTGTTGAACGAGCACGCCGGCGAGTGCGCAACCGCGCAGGACGCTACGTGCGTGAGCACCAAGTGGAGTACAGCACTGGGCCAGGACGACCAGCGGGACGGCGATGGCTCACGGAAGCAGAGTTCGAGCAGCTCGAAGATGCTGCCAAGGTCGAGGACGACCTTGGAGCCGGGGATGGCGTGTAGTTGGATGGCCTGTCACGTGACGAAGGGCCACGAACAGGCAGCGCCAGACGCGCTGGTGATCGACTTGACAGACGAGTAGTGTGGTGGACATCGGCCAGATCGGGTCGTAGTGTACGGCAGGAGGCGTGTGGTGAAGAGGGCAAGCCAGTGGACTAGTGCCACCGGCTGAAGGCGGTCGTTTAGCAAGCAGTGGAAGTTGGTGATGGCGACGACAGAAGATCGCAGTGTGTGGGCGACATGCCGGGACAAGAGCGAAGAAGTATACGAGCGAGGAGAGGCGAGATCAAGGACAGGAACGTGAGGCTGTGAGGCCACGAGCATGGAGAAGGAGTCGAAGAGGGAGAGGTCCAGTAAGTAGGCAGGCGCCCGTGCGTAGGAGTAGATACAGCGGGGATAGGATTGAGTAGGAGGATACTGAGCGGCGGTCGGCCGACTCGACCCTCAGTTGCGGTTTTTCATAGGATTGTGGAGAGTCAAGACTAATATACACGAGTTGCGCCGAACGCACGGGATTCCGGTCTTTGGAGCAGCGACGAAGAGCGTCGGCCAAAGCGACGGCAATAGCGAAGGTACGGCAGTGGTAGGCCAGTGCACAGATGAGGGCAGTGTTCGAGTAGGGCGGCAGGACTGTGGAGAGAGACCACGGGGGCTGTGGTGTTGGAGCACCTCGGTCGAGTGGCGCGGAGCTCGCATGTGCCAGTGTGCGAAGGGCTCTTGCTGCCTGCTGTATATAGCCGGGCTTTACGAGCTGGAAACAGCTAGTGAGGCTACCCGACCACTAGTGCTTATAACGTTTCCTCCTAGCCATCCCTATCCTAGCCATGCGTGCAGGCCAGTAACGTCTGGTCGACACTGAACGGCCTCGCACTGGAAGAGACTCTGCTTACCGAGACGCTCCCTAGGTGCTTAGGTGAGCAGCTTGTGTTAACGATCTCCCTCCGACGCGGTGCAAGAAGAAGGGCACTCGGAGTGGAGATAACGACAACGGTCTAAACCTAGAACGGAGACTTGCAAAAATGGTAGTTACCGACACTTTTGATGTGGCCCCGCCACTGCCTGCTACTACCCTGGATCTTGGTAGGTAGTTCCGAGCTTTATCTGGGGAAACCGATGACAACAGCGCCTCTGGTTGAGCGCGGAAAAATAGATTTTTAGTGCGGAACAAACATATTCAAGTCAGCCCTGATCGCAAGGCATACTAAACAGAAGTAGCGCCGGGGCTGGTGGGCGTGTCGTGTCGAGTGGGTGTCAACATAAATGCAACACAATGGGGTTCGTAATACAAACACAGTAATATCTGCCCCGTTTCTAGAATTTGAATGCTCTAAAAAGTGGTCTAATCTGCCGGTGAGCCCGAGATTGGCCATTTCCCTTACTAAAACATTCTTTGTAGTAGGTCGCACTGAAAAAACGCGAACACAGATGAGAGAAGCTGGCACTTCCTTCAGTTGTCTACCGAGTGTATTGCGCTTGCCAGCTTTGAGATAAAACCAAAAGTGAGAAACCTAAACATGCATGTCGACTAGCTGCTCTACATCACCACAACCAGCGTCCCAGTGGTGGCACTCTTCACGACTTTCCGTAAGAGCTCCTTACTGCAACTTGCCCCTTCCACCTCGTGCCAGCTTGAGTCAACGAACGCACGCATGATGTGCTCTTGAGCACGCCAAGCCAGCACTCGCTGGTTGCGGCGCCGCTGCATACTCGGCCACAGCACTGGCTGAGCAACAGCACTCGCTGAGCAACAGCGCACATGGCTGACTGCAACTGCATGCTGGCAGCAGCACGCTGCCCAGCATCGCCGCCGCACTCGATTGTACTGCGTGGTCGTGGTTGGGCTTTCATGTCGCCACCCACTACAGTGAGTACCGTAATAGTGAGGTCTCCCGTTAAATACGCCGAACGGCTACAACAAGGTGCTCAGAGCTCCGTCGCGTCATGCAACTTGTCTTAGCGATTGCCTTCCGTTTGTTTAGTGCAGTCGCTTGACCGTTTATGCAATATTTACCAAGAGTGAATTTTTATGATGTCCCATACTGATTCCTATATAAAATGCTGTCCCACAAATGTGTCTCAGAACCGTGTCGGTACGGAGATAAATCAATCTTAAAGGAGCAGCTGCAGGTCCGCGAGGGCGCTCTTTAGTTCAACGTTCTTGTTCCTGAGAGCAGTTCTCCAACTCAGCTCGTGGGATCCTTAATGTTACCAATTAGCCAACTCGGTGTCTTCAGTGATGAGCATTTAGTATGCCAGCAAATAAAAGGCGGATCTGTGTCCGTGCCTGTGCTGTTCTTCACGTACGGTGCTTATACTGTAGTAGAGGTAGGTTGTACGCAAGTTCTCTCGAAGTGCCATTCTCCTTTTTACTCCACTGGTAACAACTCGCTCACACCCCTCACCGGACGAATTGAGATCTTCGACCCAGCATGCGCTCGTTCTGTGTTGCGCTTGTGGCGATTACCGTCTTCCTGGCGACATGCGCTACTGCCATCGATCAGTCTCCGCTGGTCAGCGTCGCCTCCACGGAGTTTGACGGAGGGCGTCGAGTGACTGAAGCTGCGAAAAAACCCAAACGATCTCTGAGGCGGGGGAAGGCGTCTGAAGACAGTGGCGTGGATGTGAAGGAACTTGATGAAGATCGAATGTTATTGCTGGTATTTTTTTTACTGTAAAACTCTGAAAGCCGAACTCATTTCTGTAGTCGCAGCTGAACCCACTGAGATGGTACTCGTTTAGCGGTTGGGCCTGCGGTGGGTACCGCTTGCCCTTTCGACGGACGTGCGCGTACAATGGGGGCCGGACGGTTATTTCGACCTCTGCAGTCCTCCCACCCGCCAGAACTCGGCGCTTATTTCCTCTTCTGCAGCCCCGCGCGCACGCTACGCGTCGCTTGTACCCCGCTGTTAATTCGAGCGTCGCACCATGCTCCGTGCACCTGTCAACGCAGTGGAAGCCTCGTGGACGGGGGCAGGCACCGGCTCCCAGCTGGGACGAGCCAGCATAAAGGCCTCCTTGGGCTTCATCATGAACACCACCGACGTATCCGCGTTCAGCCACCACTGGGGATCCGATGCGGTTGAGTCGCCGCTCACCACGCCGCCGATCTCGAGTGAGAATCAGGCTGCTGCAAACACCCCCACGCCTGTCAAGGTAGACCCCAATCTGAGCAGCCAGTCCAAGCCCAAGGTCAGGAGGACCCTCAGCTACGAGGAGAAGCGGCGCTCTCGAGAGTGCAAGGTCGACGGCTGCGTCAACTATATCATCAACAAGGGCCTCTGCTTCCGCCACGGGGTGCGTTGCTTGCTTGCATAAAAGGTAATACGATAGGGGTGTGCAGATACTTATTTCAACCTTTGTGGCACATTGCTGCAGGGCGGCAAGAAGTGCTCCGTCCAAGAATGTCGCTCCAGTGCCAAGAACGCGGGGCTGTGCTGGCGTCACGGTGAGTACGAGCAGTCCTGCAATTACATTATCATTCGTGGTTTGCGACTTAGGTGTTCATTTTTTTCTGGTTGATCGACGAATTAACAAGGCGGGTCTGTGAAGTGCGTTGTGGAAGGCTGCGAGCGCCGAGGGAAATCGCGGGGTCTGTGCTGGGCGCATGGAGGAGGCACCAAGTGCTCGACGCCACTTTGTACGAAGGTGGCCGTGTCGAACGGCTGCTGCTGGGCACACGGAGGAGGGAAGCGGTGCGCGTACGAAGGCTGCAAGAAGGCTGCGTACGAACGCACACACAACTACTGCGTCAAGCATCACGATCAGCTGAAGGATGGAAGAGAGATCTTGCACGTTTGACGGGCGCGGCGAGGCTCCTGCAATATATACAAGAAAATGCAATGGCAACGGAACTAAATTGCATGTAAATCATCCACCGTTAAATGCTTTCAAGTTCAGCATACAGTCCACGTACTCGCCTGCATTGGTGCCCCTGTTAACAGACACACCTATGCCGATCTTCGATTTACCCTTGTGAGAATGGAGCTTCGGGAGCATTTAGTACTGACAGAGAGCCCCCCCCCCCCCTGTACGCACCTTCGAGTAGGTAATCCAGCAAACGAGGCTCGTCGAACACAGAAACTCCACTCCCTCGTTAACCAACTTCAACTGAGCGACTGCTGATAAAGTCGTCACTTGTTCCTTCGGCCTTGAACGAGCAATCGTAGTTCCATACCTGTAAACCCACAAAACGCATAACTTAGTTTATCGGAGTCAGCTTGCGCGTTTGATGAGACCGTCATCTTGTCAAGACCCACCTTGCGCTTCTAGGAAAGACTTGACGGGGGTTGGAGTATGAACGCCACGCTCAAATGTCCAAACTCAAACCGTGCTATTATATTCTTTAAGGCGACAGATCGATAGTGGCGTCTGACAGGCGCACTGTTAGACGGACCTTCGACACCACCAGAATACGATCAGCCCGTTACGATAACCCCAGTCGGCCCTCTTGCTAGGACAAACGGGAGGACAAAATCGGTTTTTACTTGATTTCAATATAGTGTACCACAAATTTTGTCCTAGACGGTACAATATATCCATGATTAGCAAAGTTATTTCGCATTAGTGGCTGCCCCATTTGTGTCATTTGCACACCGCCTTCACGAACCTGTTCCATCCGCCACTGCTCTGTGTTGACTTTTCTCCATTTTTTGCCTGTTCTGCTTGCTTACGCTGATGTTGTTCTAGGACAAATATTCTCTGAAATTTATTTCAGAGTCTACCGGTGATACCACTTTCCGCGCTGTTTGAATATATTAGACTATAGCAAACGCCCTCTTTGCTTGAATGCTACATCTGCTGTACGGGTCACCCATTTCTCAAACTTCATAAATAGAGTTTTTTGATAAAAAAACACAGGCTTCGTAATTTAAAGGGTCTGATTGTCCGGACATTTTATAGATAAGACTACACAATACGCAGTTATCGATGCAGAGCAGTTTGTAAAACCCGTTATATCGTATACATCTTGCCGTTATGAATCATCCACGTGAATGTTGACCCTGGTCCATCTTCGCGCAACCCGCATCCGTAAGTAATTTATACGGTAATTTATGGCGTGGGTTTTTCTTGGGATAAATGCAACTTCCTGTTTATCCCGTAGGGTCCGAGCCCTGAAAATTCCAGGCGCAAGCCCAACCCAAGGCCGTGGTCAACAAGGTCAACCGCGCGTGGGCTGCCCGGGCAGCGTTTCTCCTTCGTGTCCACCGTGGCGCCATCTCCACGCGCCGTATCGGGCGCGTCGGCCTGGCGAGAACATGGTGGTCGAGGAGATGCTCGCGTTCTGCGAAGGTCTGAGCAACCCAAAGCTGGGTGTTGGGGCCTATCATCGTAGCAGCTGCGAGGCTCATGCTCATGGCTCTCGCACGCAGATCAAATGTGGGGTCACGCACTACGGCGCAGCCCGCTCGGTCAACTACGACTCCTGCTACGGGCTTTACCCGGAAAGGGGCGAGGAGTACGCGGACGGGTCCATCAAGAATATCCATCTCGTGGGCCACAGCGACGGCCAACATCCACACCCAAGAAGACCTCGAGGCGCTGTGCAAGAACCCCATCAATACTTACGTGGAGAACAATTGCGCCACGATGCTCAGCACCACGCTAGTGAATAACACTATCGCCACTGCCGCAGAGGCGACTACGACGGACAAACCCGAGGACTTAGTGCAGTATTACGAATCAGTAGTAAGTGAGAATAACTAGCTTTTGCTGTTCTGTTGCCCTCCTACACTATTCATCGTTGCTACCTCTCACGATGTAGCTTTCTAGCCATGCCAACGTCGCACTAGAAATTTCAGAGCTTCCTCGTGCTCAGCACGACTTTGTATGGTACACTATACTTTACGTCCGTGAATTTCGGATTTGTCCTAGCATTTTTTCGGTTTGTCCTAGCAAAATGCCCGACTGGGGATAAGGTGACGAAAAGGGCGCTCACGAACTTTTAGTCAAGAATGTAGACCTGATTTCTCCAGTCGTTCGTCCACAGACCATGCCGCAATCTTGTTGCTCATAAATATCCGCCGCCGATCCTCCGGCGAGTTCATGACCGCTTCATACAGTTGGGGCCGTTTGAGCAATCTGCAACGCTGCCCTTAACTTATTCGTATTGCCGTAATCTACAACTTGCACGGGTGAGCTCGGCACCTCGATTGTTTTCCTCATGATAACATCGTGTACCTGTCTGCGAGAGTTAATGTACGCAGGGTCGTTGTGGGGTATAAAGCAGAAAGTGGCGCGCAGGTACTAACCCAGAGCTCGTTTGATATATGCGTGCATGGTTAACGGGGAATATGAAACAGTTGGCGGGACCCCGGGGCCCCCCATCCAAATTCATCGGTATCGGCAATTATTTAATTAATTTTCGAGAGTGAGGGGGCATGTTTATCACGTCATTTCCATTTTTGATTTATAAAGTGGATGGAATGCGCAAGCGTTCTGTAGGCGACCAACAGAGAACGACGACGTTGTAGGAGCTTCACGGGTGAACAGTTGAATAAATCTATGTTCTATCATAGGCGAAGGCAGAGCGGCCTGCATTGTCGGTGCTTCCTACCACGTTCAAACCAGCACTGCTTTATGACTACATCAACACTATCGAGAGTTGAACCATACATGTTTGACATCTCACTCATGTGCGTGTATGGCATCGGGGCAGCTAACAAAAAGGTGCACAAGGACGTTCGTTCTGAGTCAGAATCTGACGCCAATGCATGAAATGGAAGGTACCCTTGAAGCAGAGAACTTGTTCTTTCACTAGAGTTGGCATTCTCAACGTGAGAAGGATTCATGGGCAACGAAACGTTGCGTCTTCTGTGGCACGACGCCCTGTAAATGCGCTGACTTGTTTGTTTCGTCCAGCGGTTCATAGGTTTGGTAAAGCGACGTTCCATATTGTCGTGCGCTGTCGATTTTATTTTGCAACTCGAGATTTGACAGTTTTGAATCGATAAACCTTCCGACAGCTAACTTACCACTTCAACTACAGGAAAGGATTTGCCACGGCGGTCGCTTTCTTCGCCAGTCTCAATCACTCCAGTCTGTATTTCTACGTCTTGGCAAACAGTAATCTAACGACATAGATGTCGTTTGAGCAAGCTATTTAGTGCTTACACCGTGCAGTGAAGCAGGTGAACGTCCGCCTAATGAGGGATCCTGCGACGTAGTTGCTGCAACCTCTTCCGCTGGTCGCTGTCGCATGCAGTCTGATCAACGCTCTGGTAGCTTCTTTCGCTCCAAGCTGCTGTCACAGCCGCACTCTGATGTCTATCGAGCCTTCCTCTCCTCTCGACTTGCATCAATTCACCTGGCAAATACACACGACACGACTGCGTCAGCCTGGGAGGACAAGGCTACGAGACTCAACCCAATCGTACGCACAGCTCATAGTAGTTGGCGTGACGCAACTGCACAAAGTGCTTCTCGCACAAGTTGTGCGTGCGTTCGTATGCCGGTTTGATACAGTTCTTGACCTCGCAGCGCTTGCCGCCGCCGTGCGCCCAGCAGAATCCGTTGGAGACGGCCACCTTGGCGCACCCGGTGTTGCGGCACTTGGTGCCTCCGCCGTGGGCCCAGCAGAGCCCTCGCGCCTTGGCCTTCTTGTCGCAGCCGACCTCCTTGCACTTTACAGAGCCGCCTAGCATACAGCAACATTTACAAGACAGACACAGACACCACAGTCAAGCGTCCTGTCAGCCCTGCTCCGAGTCGGCCGTCCAGTCGGTCGGCAATAGCACTGGAAGTAGCCTCTTGTTGCGTCCAACTGACCGTGTTTCCAGCACAATCCGCGGTGCTTGGCGCTGGTCGAACAGCCCTCCAGCGTACACTTTTTGCCGCCCTGCGAGCCACAGTGGACAGAGGGGCCAGTAACAAGTGTCCGCGTGAGTGTCACCATCGCGTCCACGGCCCCGGGACGGACCCCACGTGGCTGACTAAGCAGTCCCACACGCAGACACAGACAAAGAGAGAGACAGAGACTCACCCCGTGGCGACAGCAGAGCCCCTTGTGCACGATGTAGTTGCGACAGCCCTCGTGCTTGCAGGTGCGGCGGCGCTTCTTCTCCTCCTTGCTGAGCTGCGTCGCGCTGCCGCTGGAGCTGATGGCGCCCACAGATGCGGCCGCGGCCGGCACGTTGAGGATGAAGGGCAGGGCGAACTTGTGCTCGTCGGGCGGCGGCGTGGCCGGTTCCGGCTCGAGCGCGTCTGGCGGCTGCAACGCCCTGTCAAAGTCGCTCAGCTCCATTGAGATCCGTCTCCAGCCTCGGTGGTCTGTCAGGAAGGGCAGCCCAAGCCTCAAGCTCAAGCTCGCTCGGCGAATGAGGCCATGTCGGTCGGTCTCTTCACGGTACCGCGGCGCCTTCGAAATTATTTGGTCCGTGGATCGGCTGCGGCGGGCCAGAGACGCGCCTCATTCGGCCAGGTCCCACTATCGGCTGCGGCGGGCCAGAGACGCGCCTCATTCGGCCAGGTCCCACTCTGCCTTATTATTTACGACGAAAGGGGAGCGGTCGGACCAAAATGCGCTTGGCGGCGAAAAGCGGACGAGTGAGGGCGGTGAGCTGGCCACGGGAGAAAATGGAGCTAGCTGGGTGTCGATGTGTGCGCAATAACGGCCGAGTGCATGAGGCTGAGCCGCCCCCCTTCGATGTCCTCAGAAAGGTCGACCCCCGAAAGATACAAATGCCACCACGCCGATCTGGTGAAATCAGGCGTCTCGCCTGCCATTGGCGCGCGTTCCTCCGGGCTCGCTGCCCTCCGCCAACCGTTTCCTCCGATGAATTTGGACTGGGCATGCAAGGCGTCGAAGCGGGGTCGAATGTCATCTCGACTCTGAGCGTCTACGTGGTGCGGGTGCGTGTTGGTGGCCTGGCTCCCATTCTCGAGCCCTTCGCTTCGGCGTTTCGCTGTGGTTACCTGGTGGAGACCAGGTCTTCAGCCGTAAATAGCTCGACCTTCACCTGTACTGACCTAACTGGCGGTGTGTGTACAACGGCCACGAGAACTCCATGTCCGCTTAACAGTCAGCACTGGATAGCAGATCTGATCCCACACACAGTAATTGAGAGCTCTCCTTGCACTGTGCTGCATTTAGCTGCGCTGGCCTGGCCAGCCAGCTGGCTGGCTGGCTGGCTGATCGCACAATCGCAACGCGGGCTACGGGTAAGACTCTTAGCCTACGAGCCTCGCAGGCTAAGATTAGGGCGCAAAATGCATTCAAAGAGATCGCAGCTTCAAGAACAGCTTCAAGTTTGGCCTTGCAGAGGTCAATGGCCCTCAGAAAACCGAGGTCACTTCTTATGAACCTTCAGTGCTGCTCTTTGAGTGGTGGCGTCCTTCTCAGCAGCTTGTTGTGCGCCTGCTTTCGTGCCGATGAGACCAAGACCCCAGGCGGAATTGGCACTCGTTGCTGTCCGCGCTACAAGAAGACCATTCCAAGAACTTATCCAAGCTCTAGTGTCAGCAAGTTTGTGGGAATAAGAGGGGTGTTCTCACGCGCGCGGGCTCTACGGCGACACTGACTTCTGCGTGGACAGACTTGGAGATGTGGTTTTTTGGGTAGACTCTCGCCTGACGCTGCAGCAAGCACGAACATGCTGAGTCGTTGCTTCTTTCGTGGACTCCATCCGAGGACGACGCTTCGATACTAATCTGGACAGCTATGTGCTCGGTCTACGGGATAGCCCCATGGGTCCTGGGACTCTGTGGCTGGACTGGAGTCGAACGTCGAGGAGCAGTCAAAACTGCTGCGTAGTTTGGCGAATGGGAGCTCGAGCAGCGGGTGGTGAGGGGCAAATGGTGTGTGCGCTGAGATGGGACTCCGTTGCGAACAGTCCGGGTTTTCATCGATTCGAGCTACAACATCTTGCTGAGCGGCAAAAAGGCCGAGTGCAAACGCCTGTCTTCGCCGTGCGTACGCCCATCAAACGTGTGAAGATGCACATGCAAATGGTAAAACATCACTTTACAGGCGAGTTGAGTGCGGCGGCTCATGACGACGAACGCATAAAGATCGGATCACGGCTGCAGCGCTGGCTACATAACCCCCCCCCCTCCCCGACCATTTCATTTGAAGCATCACCGTCGACTGTGCGGCTGGCAAAGGAGTGACATCTTCCAGAGTTTCCTCCGGAAGACGTCTTCTATGACCACGAAGTACTAGCTCGTCGGTCTGCGAACAGTGTTCAGTTGATAACAACATGCATAATTTGACGTATCCAACGGCTCGTGAGTCTGTGGGTTTGGACATTTATCTGCCCGTTGTTGACATGTGCGCGAAGTTTTACTGCTATCGTATATCAATCTGAAAATTCAACCGAGATGGCGGTTGTCTTGCGTGCGTCAGCTAGCGTGCTTCATTTCAGTATCATGGCGGCTATTCAGTTGCACCGTCAGTTGGCAAGCAATCGCGGTCGGAGCGGACGAGTGCAGCAAACCGCGAGCTAAACAAAGATGACACGCCATTTCCAGTCTGTTGATATCGTGAAAAGGCAGTGAATCAATCTGAAGTAGGAGTTGACGCCCGTCAGCACGTTGACTATTTTTTTTACGAACAGGTTAGTGTAGTTTACCATGGATGCTTCCTTCGGCTAGATGATGCTTACCTGACAAACCCACCGAGCAGACAGACAATTCCTGCGTCAGACAACTTCTCATCTACAAAGCAAGACCACCCAATGATATAATGCGCACACTTCAAAGTAGTTGGCGTGGCGCAAATGCACAAAGTGTGCTTCACACAAGTTGTGCGTGCGCTCGTACGCCGGTTTGATGCAGCCGTTGATTCCGCAGCGCTTGCCGCCGCCGTGTGCCCAGCAGAATCCGTTTGATACAGCCACCTTGGAACACTCGGCGTTGCGGCACTTGGTACCTCCACCATGGGCCCAGCATAGACCTCGCGCCTTCGCCTTCTTGTTGCAGCCGTCCTCTTTGCACTTTACCGAGCCGCCTGATTTACCGAACAATGTGAAGCAAAACACAACAGACTCAGCACCCTCAACTATTTCACATATAGGTATTACCTGACTCAATTAGTAGTGCACTACTAACCATGCTTCCAGCAGAGCCCTCGTGTTGCACCCTTCCAGCGAGCACTTCTTACCGCCCTAACGAATGCACGATAATATTATCAACAAAATCAGTTCCACGCCTGATGTAATTAATCACAGCACAAAGGGTGGGTCGTACCCCGTGGCGACAGCAGAGCCCCTTGTGCACGATGTAGTTGCGGCAGCCCTCGTGTCTGCACGTGCGGCGGAGCTTCTTCTCCTCCTTGCTCAGCTGGACCGCGCCCTTCTTCGCGCTGCCACTGCTAGTGGCACTAGAGCTGATGCCGCCCACTGGTGCGGCCACGAGAGTCTCAGTCGGCGCCAGAATGAAGGGCAGCCGAACTTGCTCGTGTGCTCGTCAAGGCTTGGCAGGGGCTCCTGGCCCTGGCCGCTCTCGGAGGCGGCTGCATCGAGCTCATCGGGCCCCACCTCCATTTTTACGGTCTCCGGTGCGATCCTCGCCGCAAATGAGGCACTGCAGGGCCAACTCAGAATTGGGTCGTCCAGGTTGAGGTCCAGATTGGCCTGATGGACGCAAGTCCCACTCTGGCAGGTCTTGCTTGCACCTGCGACTCGCAGGCTGCGAGCCCCGAAACGTGAGCGCCCAATCCGGCGGGATCGTGTAAAGCCCCCGCCGGCTTGCTACAGTTTCCTCGTACTACCTGCATGACAAGGCAAGGGTATCTCGGGACAGGAAGAAATGGTCGACGCTGCAGCTCTTCCTTCTTCCGCCTCGGCGACGTTCAGCCTGAAATGAGCGCGATACATGTGCACGTACCAAAAGGGCACTGAGTCAGACCTTGCATGCCTATGCGACGAGATGCCGGACCACCCATGTTGCGTTCCCACTTTGCAGCCGCCTCAGGACACTCACTAGCCGTGTGAGCTGAAGTGTGTCGTTCTGGCAATCATATCCACCGAATTTATAGTCGGCGACGCTGACGACAAACGGCTGCGGTGTTATCTCCACAATTGGTCCTATTGTCATTTTGCTGGCAATGCTCGGGTCTCTTTTTCATCGGATAACGTTGCTATGGGCCACCGAGCAGCTCGTGCTATGCATGTTTTGCCGGCAAGCTTGTAAAGCTTCTGTTTTACCGTCGGATTATTTTGTGATCACAGTGTACCTTTGCCCTCAAAACCACGAGGCAAAAATATTGACGTGTCTCCATTACGCGGCCTTCAACAATCCGACAGGTCGATGCAAGTACTCACATCGCTACCACAACCAAAACCCAAAAAGTTGCCACCCACGCACTCGATCGCCGATGAAAATATTTGCGGTCTGGAGACGACTATCCGATCAGAGAACGGCGATCACTCGATCATGTGGCAGGTCGACGTGGGCCGAACTCAACTCGCTCGTAAAATGAACTCTACCACTGCACGGTGCATCTTCACACGCTTTGATGAGTGTCCGTGCAGCGAAGACAGACGAGTGTACTGTACATGCTCCATGGCCTTTTTGTCGCTCAACAGGATATTGTAACTCGAATCGCTGAAAACCCGCACTAGCACCGAACACCAAATATGCTGTCAGCAGTGCTCCCTCTCAGCTCAAACACCATTCGCCTCTCGCATGTTGCTGCTTGAGCTCTCAATCACCTACGCCAAACGACGCACTGGTTTTTGGCTACTCGTCGACCTTCGACTCCACTCCGACCGCCGAGGCCCAGCACCATGAAGTCCATCCCGTAGACCTAGCACATAGCTGTCCGGATTATTGTAGTGTCGAAGTGCCTTCCTCGGATGAAATCCACTCGTAGGGAACAACGACTTAGCATTCTGTGCTTGCTCCAGCGTCAGGCTAACATCCTCTCAACGAACCACAATATGAAGTCTGCCCATGCAGATGTCAGTGTCGACGCAGAGCCCGCGCGCGTGCGAAGACACCCAACCCAACGTACACTCCACCTGCGAGCTTGCTGACACACGACTCGACAGGTTCTTCGGGTAGCTTTCCAGTAGTGCGAAGAGCAACGAGTTCCCACTTCCGTCTTGGGTCTTGGTCTTCAGCGCGGAAAGCAACGCACAACAAGCCCTCGAGAGCGTTGTCACCATCCGGCTTCGTCTCCTGCGCAAAGCAGCAAGCGGCGAAAAAGTGTTCTTGGTTTTCTGAGGCCATCAACCTCTGCAAGGCCATACTTGAACGAGAGTGCTTACGTACACAGTCTTTTTTGATGGGGGTCGAGGGGGGGGGGGTGAATGTGATATAGAAGAGGACCAACGGAGGCTCGCGGTTGCGAGGAGCGTAGCCGCAGCAAACCCGCGCGGGGTGCCCGCGTAGCAGGGCCGCGCGGTATTTGCGGAGGCGGGCCCAGCGACGAGCATTCCAGCGAGCCGAGCACTGTTCTCGCCAGGTGAGAGAATCTTTTTATCGCAGGAGCGCAGCGACTGCCTTTGCGGAGCGCAGCGGAGCAAAGCCATTTCCCGCGCATGACATCCGACCTGCGGGAAGGTCGTCACATTGTGGGGTGATGGGCTGCCTATACAAAACTCCAAGATATCACCGAAAATAGACTGTGTACGTAAGTCCTGCCACACTTGAACCAATCCTTGAAGTTGCGACCTCTTTGAATGTATTTTGCGCTCCAATCTCGGTCTGCTCTTAGCCACTCGCCGCTGCGAGTGTACGCTGCGATTGTGCGATCAGCCAGCACAGCGCAGTTAAATGTAGCACAAGGCAAGAATAGCTTTCAATTACTGTGGGTGGAATGCCGACTGTTAAGCGGACACGGTTGTTTTCGTGGCCGTTGTACACACACACATGGCCAGGTTAGTTCAGTCCAGGCGAAGGTCGAGCTTTGTACGAAGGAAGAGTCCTGGTCTCGATCAGGTATGACCCACGAAACGCCCAACGCATCGCAGTCTTCTTCGAGAACAGGACGCGGGCCAACCGAGTCGAGCTGATTTTCGCGTCCAGGGCTGCATCGGAGGAAACGGTTGGCGGCAAACCCCGCGGCAAGATTCTCCTCCACGCCGGGACAGCGAGCCCGGAGGGACGCGCGCCAATGGCAGGCGAGACTTTCGAGGGTCGGCCTTTCTGAGGACGTCAGCACAACCCCATGCACTCAACCATTGCGCGCTCTGAGCGGTAGCGCTGACGCCCCGCTGCGTCTTTCTCCCGAGTGTGCCAAGCCTTCACTCGCTTTTCGCTCGCCTCCAAGCGCATTTTGGTCCGACAGGTTTGGTCCGCTCCCCTTTTTTTCGGTTCGTCGTAAATAATAAGGCAGAGTGGGACCTGGCCGAATGAGGCGCGTCTCTGGCCCGCCGCAGCCGATCCACGGACCAAATAATTTCGAAGGCGCCGCGGTACCGTGAAGAGACCGACCGACATGGCCTCATTCGCCGAGCGAGCTTGAGCTTGAGGCTTGGGCTGCCCTTCCTGACAGACCACCGAGGCTGGAGACGGATCTCAATGGAGCTGAGCGACTTTGACAGGGCGTTGCAGCCGCCAGACGCGCTCGAGCCGGAACCGGCCACGCCGCCGCCCGACGAGCACAAGTTCGCCCTGCCCTTCATCCTCAACGTGCCGGCCGCGGCCGCATCTGTGGGCGCCATCAGCTCCAGCGGCAGCGCGACGCAGCTCAGCAAGGAGGAGAAGAAGCGCCGCCGCACCTGCAAGCACGAGGGCTGTCGCAACTACATCGTGCACAAGGGGCTCTGCTGTCGCCACGGGGTGAGTCTCTGTCTCTCTCTTTGTCTGTGTCTGCGTGTGGGACTGCTTAGTCAGCCACGTGGGGTCCGTCCCGGGGCCGTGGACGCGATGGTGACACTCACGCGGACACTTGTTACTGGCCCCTCTGTCCACTGTGGCTCGCAGGGCGGCAAAAAGTGTACGCTGGAGGGCTGTTCGACCAGCGCCAAGCACCGCGGATTGTGCTGGAAACACGGTCAGTTGGACGCAACAAGAGGCTACTTCCAGTGCTATTGCCGACCGACTGGACGGCCGACTCGGAGCAGGGCTGACAGGACGCTTGACTGTGGTGTCTGTGTCTGTCTTGTAAATGTTGCTGTATGCTAGGCGGCTCTGTAAAGTGCAAGGAGGTCGGCTGCGACAAGAAGGCCAAGGCGCGAGGGCTCTGCTGGGCCCACGGCGGAGGCACCAAGTGCCGCAACACCGGGTGCGCCAAGGTGGCCGTCTCCAACGGATTCTGCTGGGCGCACGGCGGCGGCAAGCGCTGCGAGGTCAAGAACTGTATCAAACCGGCATACGAACGCACGCACAACTTGTGCGAGAAGCACTTTGTGCAGTTGCGTCACGCCAACTACTATGAGCTGTGCGTACGATTGGGTTGAGTCTCGTAGCCTTGTCCTCCCAGGCTGACGCAGTCGTGTCGTGTGTATTTGCCAGGTGAATTGATGCGAGTCAAGAGAAGAGAGGGTCAGTTGACAGCAGACTGCAGCTGTGGCGAAAGTAAAGCTGCCTAGGACCGATCGTACAGGTAGAGTTTAGTAGAAGGAAGGATCGAGATTCTCATTTACAATAGTATCTCCATCAGATTGTGTGTATTTATCACTGCAATGTCACACGTGCTTGCTTGCTTTCAGTCAGGTGCAAAGGCTTTTCACGGGTTGGTCGTCGCTAACTGCTTCCGCCTCAGCAATATCTGCAAGTTATCGAGGCCACGTACGTGAAGCCGATTTGAGCATGCCGACCACCGAAAATGTATATTTCCTTCATTGCGGCATCGTAGGGGGCAAACGAGAACTTACCTTTTGCTGTTTTGAACTTACAATTTGCAGTTTTGAAGTTGAAAAGGTGCAGAGGAAACCCGAGTATCCTTCAAACTGCGCTTCTCTTCACTGCACTCCGTTGTGTTCCGCTTACTCCGTCCGAATACTCGCCAGGCACTCACTCTGGAAAGAATATCGTGTCCAGTGAAAAGAAGATTTGCCAATCCACCGCTTTTTAGAAAAGCCTCGCTTGATAGCAGTCCTGCTCAGCGCTTCCTACAGCTTCAGCGTAAATGACTCGACCACCCTACGTTCCACCCAGTCGATGAGTAACACAACTGTATCAGCGTCCAACAGCCGTGCCTTACCGATCTGATCTCGCAGATGTCCAGGCCTTGGTTCGCGACGCTGCTTTTCACTCGACTCACCGAAATCCGTCGTGGGACCCTACATCCCAGCAGCTCCACAATGGATGGATTGCAGCTCGCGCTACACAACTTGTTGAGCAGGCTTGTTTGCTATGGGATAACGTGGCTCTCAAGCGCAAGGCCAAAGTCAGTCGATAATTGCGCGGAGAACACGGCAATTGTCTTTACAGCTCGCACGCACAATGATGCCCATCTCGCCGATTTGCTTCCTCGCACCGCGCAACTCAGATCCCCACCGAGACTACGGGATGCGTGAGTCCACCGCTGCTTAACGGCGCTGGGACGCTGCCAACTCCTCCTCCCATTGCCGCAGTCGAAGTTGTGTTCTCAAGTCAGTACTGTATTAGCTCAAATACGAGTGCCGGGCTTAACAAACCTTTTTCTCGCTTCGCGAATCAGTGGGACAGCCGTTTTTGGACCGCGAAAGCGACGACCAAATAATAATGTTCAAGCACAGATCAGTTTGCGCTTCGCGGTGAAGGGCGCACTTCGGCCAGCCAACCATGGAGCTGGACCCGGGCGAGCTCAATAGCGCTGGCGACGAGAGTCCGCAACCTCCACAACGCGCCCAAGGACTCGAGCCGGAAGCAGCCAAGTTTGGATTGCCGTTCATATTAAACGTTCCCACCCGGTGCCGATCTCAGTCAGCGCTGGCTGAGACGGTCGGCGTGGCAGCTCCAGCAGGAGGTGGGAAGAAGGCCAAAGATGCTGGCACGAAGGAGGGGGCGGAACTGAGTAAGGAGGAGAAGAAGCGCCGCCGCACGTGCAAGCACGAGGGCTGCCGCAACTACATCGTGCACAAAGGACTCTGCTGTCGTCACGGGGTACGTCGGGCGTGAAATGATTGTTGTTGCAGAAGACTAATTGTTTTTAGGGAGGCAAGAAGTGCATTCGAGAAGGCTGCTCCACAAGTGCCAAACACCTTGGACTGTGCTGGAAACATGGTGAGCAGTCAACTATCCATCAGTTCGAAGCAAAAACGCCAGAGTTCTGACGAATGTTGTCTTTTGGTGCTGTCAGGCGGATCCGTGAAGTGCCGAGAGCACGGTTGCGACAAAAAGGCGAAAGCTCGCGGGCGGTGCTGGGCGCATGGTGGAGGCACCAAGTGCCGCAACAGCGAGTGCTCCAAGGTGGCTGTGTCGGGCGGCTACTGTTGGGCGCATGGCGGTGGCAAGCGCTGCGGTTATGACGGCTGCGTCAAACCGGCATACGAGCGCACGGGCAACTTGTGCGAAATGCACTTCGAGCAGCTGAGTACCGTGACTTACGTCGAGCTGTACGTAGTGTGTTGTGTGACGAGTAGCGGTGGTCGAGTGTCGTTGCTGAAACCATATTCTTGTATTGCAGGTGAATTTAGCTGGAGGTGACTTCAGGGAGTGAGCCGCTTGGCGCCTACCGGTGGAAGTAGGCGTGCAGGCGAGTGGAGCCCGATCCTTTCGAGTTGAAGTAAGGCAAGCCATCTTTTAAGCCCACAAGTGTCAACTTCAACATTCGGGTCCCAACTTCGTCACCGTTCACATCAAGTTCCGTTTCAACGCAGGGCTACGCGAATGGGACAAGGTGTCCCTGCCCAGTGCTCATCTGCCTTTCCAACCGCTGAAGCTTTCGAATCGCTCCCAAGAAGCCCCACCCCCCTACTTCGACCGCCACGTTCAACTTCACGTACTCGAGCTATGACTGTATGCGGAGTCGACTTCACCTTCAGCATGAAGTGAACACAGCCTCAACTTCGCATTCGTGCGACGATCGGCTTGGTGTCAATCTCGCAGGTTCGGTGCAACGCCTCATCTTCAACAAGGCCAGCGGAGTAGAATCTATTGGCTTGGCGACCGATGCGTAGTACAGTGCCTGAGGCAAGTGTCGGTGACTCACAGCCGGTTGCTCGCGTACGGTACAGTGCACATGCACTTGCGCTCAACTCGATCACGTCAGCTAAAGTGCATGTACCCCAGTCTTTTCTGCGCCCCCGCACAAAAGTCAACGCAGATATGTACACATTCCTCGTTTCAATTGTTCGCGACCTGAAAAATGTGCTCACACATGTCAGAAACGGAGAAGTTGATACTAAGGCATCCTGTATCCTATACGTAATATTGGTATTGTTTTCAAGATGTATGCTGCAGCTAAACTACGTCAACTTGACTTCAATACATGTACTTCAGGTCTTGCAGTGGACGAGAGTTGGACATACGTCAGCGTGACAAAACTTCACGGCAACTGCATGTATTTACGTACTGTGCATACCGTACTGATACAGCACGTGGAGTTCAAGTGCTAAATAGTTGTGTACTTTAGATTACAGTTGCTAGGTATTCACTGCGCCGAGGTTGAAGTTTT
Organism: Phytophthora sojae; assembly: GCF_000149755.1. NCBI lineage: Eukaryota > Oomycota > Peronosporomycetes > Peronosporales > Peronosporaceae > Phytophthora > Phytophthora sojae. Next base: position 901,593 of record NW_009258127.1, on the reverse strand, counting down.
GGGTCTCTTGGGCTGGTGCTTGGTGCAGCAGTTCTGCTTGCTCTGCGACGCCGGCCGCTTGCAGCCCTCGAACGCGCAGCGCTTGCCGCCGCCGTGCGTCCAGCACAGCCCCTTGGAGATCGTCGTCTTCTGGCAGCCGGCCACCGAGCACTTGGTGCCGCCGCCGTGCGACCAGCACAGCCCACGGGACTTGGCGCCGCGCGTGCAGCCCTCCACCGTGCACAGCGTGGAGCCGCCGTGCTTCCAGCAGAGGCCGCGGTGCTTGGCGCTGGCCGTGCAGCCGGGCTTGGAGCAGGACTTGCCGCCGCCGTGGCGGAAGCACAGGCCGCGGTCGATGGTGTAGTTGGTGCAGCCCTCGACGCAGCACTGGCGCGCCGCGCGCTTCTCGGTGGCCGAGAGCTTGCGCTTGGGACTGCGTTGTGTGGGCGACGACGACGACTGCTGCTGCTGTTGGTGGACGATTGCGGGGCTGCAGGGCGACTGCAACGCCTTGCAATCGTCCAGGATGAAGGCCAGCGAGAGCTTGGGCGTGCTCACGGGCGTCGTGGGCGAGGCCAGGTCCAGGCGGCGGTCGCTCGCGGCGAAGGCGGCGAACACCGGCAGAGGGGGCAACGCTATCGAGAGGTTGGTCATGTGGGAACGCGCGAGTGCGGCGGATCGAGAGAATGAGGAAATGCATCAATGCGCGGTCTCACGTGGCGAGCTTTGTCGGTGCGGATCGGCCGGCACTCGCTTCACTTGGCTTCAGTATGCGCGACACTGTCTAACGGCGGCTCTCGGCCTATCCTGTGGACAGGTCTCTGGACGCAGAGCAGCTGGTTCGGCCAATCGCGCTACGAACAGCGCAAGATTTCGGGCGTCACGCATCCCGCAACGATGTGCTCGGCACGAACAGCATGAGATGACAAAAGGCGTAGGCTTCCGCTGCTACTGTACAGACTGTTGCCTACTGTGCAGTGCTCACCGTGGCATTGAGTGGCGAGCATGTTGTCGCTCTGCGCTCCCAACGCATCGGCGACCGAGGACGCTGATTGCCGCTGGGCACGAGGCTGACTGGTACTGGGCAGATACCAGCTCGCAGAAGCAGCAGAGCACTGACGCTGAGCGCGGACGCAGCGGTCGTTCGCAGCGGGTGCAAACACGATCTCGATGACAGGATACTTTGGAGCCTCTGTCGCACTCGGCCGCACCTGCAAATGAATCCTCGCGCGAGCGTAATAGATGAATGCATGCATCAGACCGTGAACACAGATCTCGCTTCCGATCAAGAATATGACGGCGTCCTGGTGACTCGCTTCGTTGATCGCATCGCTGCCTTGTCCTGCGTTTGCCATTTGAAGGACGAAGGACGAGCGACAGAAGCAGGATCCTGAGATCAATGTCCACGGACGGTAAGTCGCCGGCCAGAAAAAGGGCTGGGGCATAATCACGATTGTTCTCTCAGACGCAAAATAGTCCGACCCCCCCCCCCCCACATCGTTTTGCATACACGCATACAGGAACAGGCAACCATCTTGCCTTAGCCGGCACTGACACCCAGCACAGGACAACATGCACCCCTACTTCATACAGGCAGCGAGGCTCGAAGTGGTTGTTCTGTCCACTCGGTCACTCGCATCTAAATTATCTCAGGACGCGCATGGCCCAGCCGGTTGTTCAAGCAGTGCAAAGGTTTTGCTAAAGGCAAAGAGGAGATGCAAAGCGTCCACAACGAGTCTGCCCCAGCGGCACTTTTGCAACCGCTCTTAGCTGGAGCTCGGTGTACGTGTGTGTGTGGACCGGCAACCACGCTCCGTCTTGTCCGATCCTGCAACTGTGCAAGAAATCGATTAAGCGTGCGTGTACTTGGCCAAGATGGCGTCGCCACTCAACAACTGGCACCTACCCAAGCAAGACGAGTCCCCGCTCGGCACGCTGAGATCGCTGTTATTGTTGAACCGGAGCCCTCTTCGCGCAGAGCAGCAGAGCCCGCGCCATCCTGTCGCCATCGCCGGCTTCACGACACCTCTACCCTGTCGAGATCGGAGCGGAGCGAACAGAAGAAACTGGGCAGCCCCATTCGAGCTGAGCTGCTCGGCGCGATGCCGCCACGTAGGCACCTGCTAGGCAGAGTCTGCCGCAGAATGAAGTGACCACGTTTCGGGGCGCCCGCCCTATCATGAGATGCACGAAATGAACAGCAAAACGCTGCTTCTGGGCTCAGCGGCCCATACAAAAAGGCCCCCAAAAAGACAGGTTGTGCTGTTCGTGTTGCGAGGCTCCCCGCTAGCTGGCTGCAGGATCGGCCAAGAGCTCACGCACTTGCTTGGCGTTAGACAGCAACATCTTGGTTACTGTCCGTCGACTAGCGGACTCGCCCTTGCAGAGAGAGACGCGTGACACGACACGCTTGAGACGGAGACGCATTCGCCAATTCACCCCGAGACGTGCACAACGCTCAGGAAAGCTGCAAGCAGACAGACGAGCATGAACAGCGCCACCGTCACCCTCCCGCCGCTCCGTGCGTGGACCAGCTTCGCGCTGCCGGCGCGCCCCAACCCTATGGCTGCCGCGAACCCCATGGTGTTCCACCCGTGCCCGGCGATTCACCAGCACCAGCACCACCATTACGCTCCGAGCACGCCCACCACCCCGAAGCTCTCGCTGTCCTTTATCCTGGCAGACAGTCGTCCGCTGACCCCGCCGGCGGCAGCGGCTCGTGCGCGCGAGGCGAGAGTGCCCCCAACGCAGCACCCTGTCGCCAAGGAGCGCAAACACAAGCGCAAAATGACGTCGGCGGAGAAGCGCGCGGCCCGCTCGTGCTGCGTCGAACAAAGCGTATGCCGCAAGTTCTGGACAAAAGAGCTGCGTGAAACCCGAGTCTCAATACCGGCCGAAAGCAAACGCCGGCAAGTGGAGTGAGGAGAACAAGCAAATGTGGTATAGTACAATGTTGTTGGCTATATTAGATATGTACAATTAGAATGTAAGGACTTCACTTCCGCGCTTACTGCACGTACATACCAGTAGCTGGGCTAGCCTTGGGCTTCTTGGGCTGGTGCTTGGAGCAGAAGTTCTGCTTGCTCTGCGACGCCGGCCGCTTGCAGCCCTCGAACGCGCAGCGCTTGCCGCCGCCGTGCGTCCAGCACAGCCCCTTGGAGATCGTCGTCTTCTGGCAGCCGGCCACCGAGCACTTGGTGCCGCCGCCGTGCGACCAGCACAGCCCGCGGGACTTGGCGCCGCGCGTGCAGCCCTCCACCGTGCACAGCGTGGAGCCGCCGTGCTTCCAGCAGAGGCCGCGGTGCTTGGCGCTGGCCGTGCAGCCGGGCTTGGAGCAGGACTTGCCGCCGCCGTGGCGGAAGCACAGGCCGCGGTCGATGGTGTAGTTGGTGCAGCCCTCCAAAAGCATGGCGCACTTTTCCACAGACAAACTCAAGGCAGCACTGAGCACAGGACGCCCAGCCTCCAGAAGCGTTCTAAGAGCACCCAGAAGCGTATCAAGGGTGTGTGGCTAACCATCCAGCAGAAGTGCGATGTTATTGAGGAGTATCACCCTCTCTCTTAGAAGTAAAAATGAAGTTTGAGGAAATAGTGGTACAGTAATCTGCCCGAGTAAGGAACGCCTGATATATATAAAGACGCAGAATAATAACTTGATGTTAAGTTGAGTATACTTTTCCAATGTACTGATTTAGTTATTTCAAAATGAACTGAAGAACAGCTTTACCTACGAGTCCGGAATGATTCCAACAGTGACGTATGGTCGAAGCACTAACCTTTGACCAGGTATCCTCGCACCACAACAGCGCTGTCAACTGGTCGACCTCGTAGGGATTATCTAGCCCTTCACCAAGCCGGTCTAGAGCCTGCATCATCTTGCGGGATAGAATGTGTCGCTTAATACAATGAATGATTCCTTGGTCCTTCTCCAGCGGCCGCCCCAGCAGGACTGCACTTGACTTGATTATGCGGCATATCGTTGTCTTGCCTGGGGCGGCCGGGAGGCTGAACTCCGTCACAGCCCACTCAGCCAGGCCTCTGTAGGAGAGAGCAGGTGTGCGGGCTGCCTTGTCGAGGATGCCCACTTTCTCAGACCAAGTGAGGCGGAGACGCTTGGACGGTGTGGACTTCATGGGTGGAGTGGGGGGAGGGGGTGGGCTTGTGGGGCGCGGTGCAAAAGCAAAAGTGCGAGTCTACCACTACGGTACATGTAGTTTGAAGTCTAGTAAGATCGCTAAATGCGCGCCATTTTTCAAACGAGGGTGGAGAGCTGATGATTGGCACTGGATTTTTCACCTTAGTACCTCAGTACCTTGCAGCACCTTGCACATCCCTCTATCGCCACATCGACTGGAAAATAATATTAAGTATGTGAGGCTATTAGTTGTACACCCGTTCCTTATTCGGGCAGAATTCTGTAGTAACGCACCTCAACCCTGGTCGGGTTGGGGTGACGCCCTCCCGGGAAGCTAGGGCCGGCATGATGCTAGCCCAACGCTTCCGGCAGGTGCTTCACCGCATCTGCCAGTCTTTCACGGGTCTCTCGCTCTCTACTATCACCTCTCAACCAGTCTCTATCTCCCCACAGTCACCGCGCGGCCGCCCCGCGCGCACTGCGCCGCAGCCATGCCGTCATCTCCGCTTAGGTACGTTTAATGTGCAATCGCTTGGTTCACAGCACAAGCAGCACGAGACGCTTCCACGCGACCTGGATGCGTACAAGGTCGACATACTCGGGCTCCAGGAGACACGTCTCGCTATCAGAGCGAACAGAAGGCAGGTACGTTCACGCTGCTAACTCTACCGACATCAAACCCCCGCCATGGCATTGGTTTTGCTGTTTCCTCTCACCTCCGCAGGTTCTTGTACAAGTATTGGGCTGAATCAGACCGGGTTGGCGTGCTTCAGCTTCGCCTCCCTGCGGGGACAGCGTGTGAACGTTATCAACGTGTACGCGCCGCACAGCGGCTACCCCCTGACCGAGGTCGACGCCTTCTACGGAGATCTGCATGCGGCAACGTCCAAGCTACCCAAACGAGACACGACATTCATTCTTGGTGATTTTAATGCCAAAGTGGGCAGGATTCACGACCAAGAGCCTTCCCCTGGGGTCGATGCCGCCGCAACCGAAACGGCCACATTCTAGCGTCGTTTTGCGATGCAAATGATTTGTTTATCACTAACACTGCTTTCAGGAAAAGAGCGCGCAACATTACAACGTGGACACTGCGAATCCCAAGCTACAGCATTTTCAACCAGATCGACTACATCATTTGCAGCCAACATGTCAAGCAACTTTGTCGCAACGCCCAGTCATGGGGGGCACGCTCACCCCATCCGACCACAAGCTCGTGACACTCGCCTTTACCTACAAGCCCTCCGGCGTCTCCGCCGGAACCGCCGTGCCCCGCTTCACACTCCCTACACCCGCCTCGCAACCCGCAGTCTCGTACACAACTCGCAACTCCGTCATGAGTACCGACGGACTCTCGCAGACAGACTCATCGAGCTAAGGCGGGCAGGATCGGCCGACCAACAATGGAACGTAGTGCTAGCAATAGCGCTGGAGGCCGCAGCTGACACTGTCGGCTATCAGCCTCTGATACCTCACGCAAAAATCGTCGACCCGGGGCTTGCCCGACTCACGTTCGAACAGAGACGGCTCCGCCAGCTTATCAACAATGATCACGCCCAAGACGTCGCCGACCTACGAAAACGTCGTAACCGCCTACTCCATGAGATTCGAGAACGCAGCAAGGTACTGGCCAGCGAAGCCATCAACGCCAAGTTGGAGGCCATCGAGAACGCTCCCGTCACTGCGCAAATGTTCGAGGCCACCAAGACCCTCTAGCGACGACGCACCCCTCTAACCTCGTTATGTGACTCAACAGGCAAATATATACTCAGCAAGACACGCGCCGGCGAACGGATCAAAAAGCACTTCGCAGAACAATTCATCGACCCGACCAGAGAACCGATTGCCCCGGACGGCATTCAACGAGCCCTCCAGAACCCGATCACAGCCGCCGAATTTGAACGCGCGTTCAACCGCCTACGCAACGACCGCGCGTCAGGCCCCGACACCATCCCAGCCGAGCTACTGCAGTATGGAGCCGACGTCTTAGCTCCGCCGCTTGCCGAAACCCTCAACCACGCACTGTCAATCGGAGAGCACATCCATCTGGGAGATGGAATCCTCCTAGGCCTACCGAAGCCTAACAAACCTGCTGGTCACTGCTCCAGCCTTCGACCGATCGTCCTCCTGAACAGCATCCGAAAAGCCGTCTCGCTCGTGGTGCTGAACAGGATATCACCGAAAGTTGAGCAGTACCTGTCGCCACATCAAAGCGGTTTCCATCCCAGTCGCAGCACCGCAGACGCGGTGTGGGCTCACAGGTGGATAGCAGCTCGCGCCCAAAGATACATGGAACAATTTCACATCCTAGGGATCGACCTCACGCGAGCTTTTGACACGATCAATCGTGACAAACTACTCTCCGTGCTGGCTACAATTCTCGACAACGACGAGCTCCGACTCATACGACTTCTACTCCGCGGGACCCAACTCTCAGTCCGGCATGGCCACCATCTGCTCTCACCGTTTGAGAGCAATACAGGTACACCCCAAGGTGACTCACTCTCACCAGTTCTCTTTGTTGTCTATCTAGAAGCAGCTCTCCGTGACCTCGCAGATCAACTCGACGTGCCGCATGACCTCCTCGCCAATATGATTGTCTACGCGGATGACGCTGATTTTGTCTGCGCCAACCGCACGACGGTCGACCTGATCAAGTCTCAAGCCCCCGCCATTCTGTCCAAGTGGTCCCTCAAGATGAATACAGCAAAGACAGAGCACACCGTTGTTCATCGCAGCCTCGCGGCCCAGCCAAACCGAACAGACCGCGCCAAGGAAGAAACGTGGCGCAACACGCGCAAACTCGGATCTCTACTCGGCGACGCCGAAGATGTCTCCCGTCGGAAAACTCTTCCGACCGCAGCGCTCCACCGGATGTGGAAACTCTGGTTGCGACCGACAAATACCAAGGAAGCTACTCGTACCCGCCTCTACAACTGCTTCGTCCTGCCAATCTTGCTCTACAACTGCGGCACATGGGCCCTAACACGCGCCGACCTGCTCAGCCTTGAAGCTTTTCACCGTCAACAACTGCCCACAGTCATTGGCCGCAAGTACCCGTACTCCATTACAACGACCAGACTCTACGAGCGCACAGACACCGAGCTTCTTCGATACCATATCCTTCGGGCTCGATGGAGACTGTTCGGTCACATTTTACGACGACCACCGACGATTCCAGCATACAGATATATTCTGAACTACTTCGGCCCTAGCACCAGTGGTGGATGGAAAGGCAGGCGGAGACTGACGCTCCCCATGGTCCTCGACGCTGACCTACAGACGCTTTCCTTTGGTCACCGCCTCCAACGAGCCGCTGACCTCTTCCTATTTCGCCTCTGCGCGCAAGACCGATCCGGCTGGAGACATCTCACTGGCAGACTCCTCGACTGCACGCCTACCGACTGAGAGATATGAAGCCACAACATGAGAGATAGCACGAGAGAGAGAAACCCGACGCATGCGGATGTTCGACCTACCACACGTAGAGAAGACTGCTCGCGTAACGCGTTTACAATACAATACAACGCACCTCAATCACTTATCTCCTCAGATTATATAATTTCCTGTAGGAACTTGGATGTACCACTCTTTGCAGTTTGTGGGTGTAAGTTCGAGTACATTCGTCATAACGCCGATATCGACCCCGTCACAACTAAATAGCCCCGATCTTTCAAAAATAGATGTTTCAGAAATAGGCATCCAAGAGAGCAACTTTGTCATATGAAAAGCGCATCGTTGCGCGTAGATTATCATAATGCTCACCACGTCACATTACAGATCGAGAAACCAGCTTGCGAGATGTCCGGTAAACCTCAGTTGAAGTGGATGCGGCGCATGTGGCGGCCGCCCATACCCAGCTTCGTGCGCGCGTGCAGTTGCGAGATGTTGTCCATGACCACGAACTCGCCCTTCACCCACTGGTGCCAGTGAGCGAACTCCTCCGAGTACAGGCGCTGCCGCAGTGTCTCCGTGACGAAGTCGGCGTCCTCGTCCTTGTCGTTCGACTTCGGGTCAAAGCCCACCGACTTCACGTACGTTGGGTGCATCTTGGTCTTCTCGGGCCCCCATGGCTCGTGATACCGCAGCGCCAGCTCACCTGTCATCGGGTGCGTCACCACCACGGGAGACGTGTGCACAAACTCTTGCTGCTTGAAGAGCGACGTGCAATACTGCAGCGAGATCTTCTTGAGACGCTCCACCGTCGACTCGGGCAGCGACGACAACAGGCGGCGCGTGTCCGTGATGATGGTGTTACCGTGCTTCGGGTCGTCCTCGGGCGGTGCCGCCTCGACACAGTGGAAGAACATGAACACGGGTGCATCGCCCAGCTCCGTGGCGTCGGGTGTCTTCTTCTTGAACATGCCGTCGTAGTGGAACGACATGGCCTCGAGCGTCTGCGCGGGCAATGCGGTGCCAGGCTCCGTCTTGATGTCGAAGATGTTGCCCGCCGCGAACGTGCCCTTGGGCCACTGCAGCACGTCGCCCCAGCGCTCCGTGGCCGTCTCGAAGTCGTCGTCCTGCTTGAATCCGCGCAGCGTCACCACGCCGTACTTGAGCACGAGGCTGCGGATGGCCTCGCGCGGCACGTCCATGATGGACGGAGCCGGGAATCCCTCCATGGCGCGCGCGATGATGAACATTTTGGTGCGGACGAGCTCGACGTGCAGCGGGGCCCATTGTGCGAGTTCTTCGGGCGTGCACGGAGGTCTCTCGACGAACCCCCACATGCGGCCGTGCTTGTAGACGAGGTCGTACTTGTCCTCGTCCACGTCCTTGAGATCCATCGCGCGCACCGTGCCGTCAATGGCTTCACAGATAACTGAGTGCCACGGCGTGCGCGGGGTGTCCATGCGCTTCGCAGGCAGCAGGTGGATGCCAAACTTGGGGCCGGCGTTGTTGTAGCAGTGGATTGAGACGCGCACCGCGTGGGCGTACTCCTCGGCCACGAGCGAGGAGAAGCCCACGTTGCGCAGCATCATCTTGCGCGCGACGTCGTCGCAGCCCTTGCGCATCTCGGCCTCCGACTTGCCTTCCCAGCGGTCGGCCATGTCGCGCTCCATGAACTGCGAGAAGGAGCGGAAGTTGTTGCCGATGTCGGGCTCGTTCGCGATGCGGGCGTCCATGTCCATCTGGTTGATGCCGAAGCGCTCCAGCACCTCCTGCACGGGGTCGTCGGTCTTGGTGTAGTTCTCGAGTCCGTCGAACTGGATGTGCGTGTGGCCCGCTTCCTTCACGATCTCCTTCAGACCATTCTTGTACGCGCGGATGTTCTCCAGGGGCGCGCCCACGAGGTCACCGAAGACGCGGCCGTCGCTGAAGATCGTGACCTTGCAGCCGACCGGATAGACTTCCTCGATGGACGCGCAGAACTGCTCCAGACGCTCGAGCGCCAGCTCTTCGGCGCGGTCGGGCAGCGGGCCCAGCACCTTGCCGCCGTGGTTCGGTGTCTTGGTCGGGAACCCGGGCAGCACGATCGTGATGGGCTCTTTGCGGTCCACGAAGCGGCCGATGGTGGCTTCCAGGAAGCGTTTGCCCTTGGACTCGAACACGTCCGTGGGCGCGTCGAAGTGGCTTTGCAGGTCGGCAAACTTGGAGATGAAATGCGCCGCGACGGCGTCCTTGTCGACGGTCGTGTAGTCGCCGGAGTGTGCAGACTGGGTGGTAGCGTTGGGTGCCATGCTGAACGGGGTAAATCAGCTCGAGAGATGCGGAAGCGATCAGGGGGCGCTGTTGTGCGCGGGGTTGGTGGAATGAGGTGCGACTGGAAGTCCGGTAATTGAGGAATGACTCGTGCCCAGGCCGATCAAAACCGCCGGTTGGGTTTTCGGTGAGAAGGCAGCACCCTCGACGCGCTGCCGATCGCTAGGCTGCCAGCGCGTGGTGTGCACCGCTCTGCGACGAGTGTAAAGATGGCGCCCCCTCGCCCGCCGCCTCAATGCCAGGAGCGGTGTCTTGAATGTCACTGCTGATCGGCGCCTTGCTCTCGATAACGGGGGCGCGTTTCTGGGTGGACTGTGCTGCATCAACATCTCGACGCTATAGTGCGTTTACCAATGCAAGACCGTGGTCCAGTCTCGTTTACTTTGCCGTCGGTAAGCCCGTCTCGGCCGTGGTCCACACATCACGGCCGTGGGACGTTTTTTTTCGAACGTTTTACCGTGAGTGATCACGTCAGGATCGGCGGCTCATCGCTGCTCATCCCAATCGTGGGGCGCTGCGATTGGCGGAATCAGGCGGATCCGTAAACGAAAAGGATGACAAGGACACGCCTGCACGACGGGTCGACGACAGTCGTCTCGAAAGTAGCGTGATGAATGTGGATGACTGCCTGTTTGACCCTGCGACGAGTATTCCGAGCGGTGCGCTCCACGTGCCATGCGTGCCTCAAGGCTTACAGCTGGGTACATGTACTGGATCCTGAGGGTCTCACGTCGGCCCAGTCATCCCGGATTGCGGGCACGGGAATGTGCCACGGGAATGGCACACACAGGCAGTGCCTGTGGAGATTGAATCCTTCCCGTTGAGACTGACCAGCATCTCCGTCTACTCGACAGAGAGGCAGTGTTCTTATGTATCTGCTCATCTCGGTCTTTTGGCTAGTCGTACTGTAGATGTGCTCCGTGAACGATTGGCAGGCATCAACAAACTAGGATATTGTGCCTAATGCCCATTTGGACTTGAAATCGGCACTTTGGAAATCTTGAATTAGGCAACATACAAAGATCTATATATTAGTAAGGCAAGTGAAGCATATGATTTAGATAATGTGTTCTACAAGTCGCTATCAACAGTTTTTGTGTTCCTGGCAAGAGATTTATTCATGGGGCCGAGTGTGAATCGTTCTCACACCGGGACTAATTCACGGGTAGTCCCGACACTGCGCCGATCAAGAATTTCAGTCTGTGTGGTGGTCCACCAAGCTAGAGAGCAGTTGTTACCCATAATATCTGATAAATTCCATGATGCGCAACAGAGCGCAGGTACTGTGTAGCTGCTCTTTGCTCGTTCTGTGGTATCCACAAACCATGTAAGGTAACGAAGATTTGATAATAAGTCGATTGCCAGGTTACATGTAGTTAGTTTATTATTTAAAATAATTACTTTGGTATATTGGTCTGTTACGATTGCCTGGTCGACCCAGCTCCATCTCATAATTTGGCAGGTACAGCTGACGCGGAATGAGCTGTCATGTATGAGAGCTTCATTAGCGTGCCAAATGCACAGAGCAGAGCGCGAAGCTTGAAGGCATAGTGACGAAAGTAACGGGAGGAGGGTGGTGGCAGTGGTTATTGTAGCGGCGACGGAATGAGTGGTTCTAGTAGTTCTAGCCCAGTTGCTACTGCGCTAGATAAGATAAAACCACCGAGAAATACATGTACCAACGACATATTTACTATAGAACCGAGCCTGAAGCCATTCTTAAACAAGGACATTTTGAAAATTCCATTTAGGTACTTTGGATTGTTTATGTACCAAGTGCCTAGTTTGTTGATGCCTGAAGATTGGCAGCGAGTGAGCGCGTCTAGCGAATTTCATCCGCCAGGATAGGGCTGTTGCGCGTGGTCACCACCGGCATGGCTAGACACAAAATATCATAAACACCATACGATCCCTGACAAACACAATGGGATCCAGCTCAGCACCATGACAGAGACGGCTCATCGGCGCATCCTGTCAGTCAGTTGCAACTTGTCGTTAGGTCAAGGTTTAAGTGTCTCACCTCCCGAAAGCTCCCTCCCTTCCCCGCTCCCCATTCAAGAACTCGGCTGGGTGGACGGCCTTCAGCGAGGCGTGGAGATCGTCGACTGTGGCCCGCTGCCTGCGGAGCCGGAGTGTCGTCGGTGGCTGCAGCGCGGGCGGAGCGCGTCGTCCGTGGACTGCTGCGCGTGGACAGCAGGGCAGAAGTATCGTCGGTGGCATGTTGCGCGCGGCTGGCGCGACCAGCGCCTGGAGTTGGACTGGAGTGCGGCGTCGGTTGCCTGCTGCTCGCAGACGACGCTGCTGCCTGCCCGGACGACTGCCTGCATCACGCGATGAGCGTCATGTTGGTTGCTGCAGGATCGAGACATCATCTCGTAAGTGCAATAAGGTAATAGCTGTTGTGGACGCTTTACTCCGGGGTGTTATCTCTTCGTCGTTAACATGTTGCGTTCTGTATGTGTGGTTTAGTCTGTTACTGTGTAGATAATGGCAAGCATAATGGATATGCGAGCGCTGCAAACGTGTGTTATTATCATTGCTACCTACAGACGCTGGAGAGCGTGGCCAATACTTTGCGGGCGCCCAGCGTTTTGAACTCGCTTCCTGTGTACAAGGATTTCCTCGCCAGACTCGTCCACAACGCTGCGGGACTGCTGGGCAAACAGTAAGTGACAGCCGTACCCCATTTTGAAGTGGTATTTGCAGGGACAGTATGCGGCCCGAAGATCGACCGGCCAGCCAGTGCGAGACTGGCCCTCGACCTCCATGCGCGCGTAGTGGACGCCGAACTGGGCGGAAATCGCCATGTCCTCTCTCGCACGGTTAAGCTCCGGGACGAACGTCCTCACGGGAGGCAGTGTACGCACGTGTACCAGTTCTGGGTCGGCGTCGCCAAGGAGAAAGTCGATGCTGGATCTGGTGACTACGTTTTCGCTTAGCAGGCCACGGCGACGAAGCCCACGTGTGCGGGTCTGGAGGTCGTTGCACAGGCAGGGGCGAGCGCGAATCGAGCCAACGCCATGAAGCGGTGGCCGCAACATGCGAGTAGCTGTGCAAGCAGCAATCCCATTTTCAGCTCTCGGTGATGCGTGTAGTCACGCTTCAGCGCCCGGTTGAAATGCTCAACCGGGTTGTTGGTGGTGGCGTACCCAGGCGGGGTAAGAAAGCACTGCCAGTTCGCGAAGTTACTGGGACTTCATGTACGTGGCGAAGGCGGCGAGGTCTGCGTGCCCAGCCCACTCCTTAAGCATGGTCGCCTTCTGGTCCACGTACTCGCTCTTGCTCTGCGCGAAGTGCAAGTCGTAAACGCCCTTGTACACTAATGTAGAGAGCTCCGAGCTCAATCCGCGAGTCGTCTCGCGCAGCTTTGCCACTACGTGGTAGCAGCACATGAGGTACGTAAATGAGCAGTCGGCGAAGACACTGCGGAAGGCTTTGTGTTGTGCCTTGTCTGCGTCTCCAAGAACGAATTTCACCTGCCACTCGGCGCCGTTGACCCGAGCATACACGCGGCGCAACGCAACGAGCGCGGCTTCAGAGTGCTCGTACTGGAGCTGCGACGTGATGAAGAGCGCCACCAGGTGGAAGGCTATGGTGGCGTCGGTGATGCCGCAGACAAGCACCGGGTAACCGACGCTGTTCTGTTTGAACGTAGCGTCGAGGTGCAGCACAAAGGTGCTCGCGTCCCGCGCGGCGTTGCGCAGGAGTACCTTGGTGGTCATGCCGACCAAGAACGGCCCAGCATCTGAGCCGTTTCCAATCTCGGGGAGACCAGAGGTATCGTACGCATTAGTGAACGTAAAGGCGTCGTGGTCGCCTTCACGTCCACTAAATGCGGAGGCCCGCATCGCCTCCACAATCGCCTTGCGCTTGTCGTTGCCGCCCAGCCGCGTTCGACGAAAGTGGTGCACAATGTTTTGCACTGAGCGCAGGCTAGGTAGCGCGGCAGGACGGAGACCAAACTTGCATCCCAAAGCGTGTCGGATGCGTAGCGGCATCAGGTTTTCACGGGCCATCTCCTTGATGAAGTCGCGCTGCTGCGGCGTGATGCACGACTTGGACGGCGTTCGAGCGCGCGAATGGTGCTCGCCCAGCTCGTGCATGTCGACGACGTCGGTCTCCTGGCAGACGTGCAGCTTCAGCCGCCACGGGCAGGCCAGGTAGGGAACTGCGTCCGTGCAGTGCTTGCAGGCGCAGCGCAGCACCTTGTAGCGCATAGAGTGCGGAGTGCCGCTGCTGCAAGCCGCGCACGACATTAGCTGGCTCTTGACAGTTTTCCACGTTTTCATTCCTTGGAGAAGGAGAGCGGCGTCTTCGGCCGAAACACCGCTGCAGAGCAGGTTCCAGGCGTACGGGCGGGGCATTGTCGAGAAGCGAGTGGGGGGGGGTCTAGGCGAGAAGGCATTTGTTTGAAAGTAAGGTCTCGGACGAGCGCGACCAGTCAAGTTGTACTTTAGGCCACGGAGTGCGTGATGTGGTTGGGTAAAATTCTTAAAATAGAGGTATACGATTGGATGAATACTTTCGGTTGTGTTGGTGCGCACTAAGGGACGATTGCTTATAAATTCATGTGGTCCCCTGTGATTTTGTAGTGGCTGTAAATGTTCTGATGTGGTGAAAACACGTGGTATTGTGCTTGTCAGTGTGCATGGTGTTTTTCAGGCATTTGTGGTGGTTTTGGAACCTTGTCATGGCTAGATCCTCCACGCGCAGCAGCCCTATCTTGACTGATGAAATGGTCGGCTTACTAGATAGATGTATACTAGCAGCGATGTGGCTGCAAGCAGCTCTGAATGGGCACGCTCCCAGATGTAAGGCTCACGCGTTAATAGAAGCTCATGGGCGTGTGGTGACGCGGTTAAAGCACCACTTGGCTGATTGGTCCGGGGATAACGCGATATCGGATGTCTCCTGTCATTGGACTGTCCAACGCACTGAAGTACAATAACGCGGTTCGATTCCCTGCGCGTTAGAACACTTAGAAGGCTTGTAGAATGATGCGGAGGTCTCACCAAGACAGCTCCGGTGAGGTCCTCTCAAAAACACGACTACATGCGCAGGTACAGTACATGGACAGCAGAGTACTCTATGGGATTTCGGCCTGCCGACGGTGTCGATATTGAGATTTCTAGAGGTTTGACTGTAGGTAGTATACTCCACAAACATGTTAGTGATTTTAACAACACATTTATTTACAGTAAGTGTTGTTTGCAAACGCGTTTGGATGTTTGCTGCTCTATCACTAGCAGATCAAATTAATGGCTAGTGTTCGAGGGGCCATCCTTACTTTTGAATACATTTCGCGGAGTTTCGAGTAATGAGTAATGTGCTCGGACTTTCCAAGTATGTAAACTTCGTTTTTAAATGAAGTTTACAGTTTAAAAACTCGTGCGCTGCGTCAACTTGAAACTATTGACTAAACGCTAAAGATGTTGCTTGTTGGGATGCCATTCGAACACAAATAACGTGCTACAAACCCTTTAGAGCAAAGTATCTTTTGTTTTCTGCTGGGTGACGCTTGAATTCTCTATTAGCTTACTCACGTCCGCATAAGTGGATCGATGCGTCACTTCCCCAGCTGTATCCTCCTCCGGTCTGGTCCAAGGTGGTGATGCCGGACGTGGCATCTTTCCAAGTCACCCTATGTGGAATTACTCTGTGAAGTGTACTCACAATTAAGTAGCACCCGTTGCCGAGTCGACAATCCGTGTACGCACCACGGCGTAGCAAGATTAATCTAGTGCTGACTCCAGATTTAGCAGACAGGTCGTGTTTGATGGGAATGCGCACAGCGAAACACTGTGGAGGCCCGCAGTTCAACTCGCGGCTGGGGATATACAATACTGGATGGATGGGCGCCTATCAAAACGGTAAGTGCTCACGACGGCGTAGTCCACCGCATTAACGGACCCCATTACGCTATGTAGTGGTAGCTTACCAGCGACGTAAACGAGCGAAGGCAGGAGTTTGTATTAGAAGTCGTTAGTATTTCTCTAAGTGACTACAATGCAAAAAAAAGATTAGTTCTGCTTAGTTTGAAGAGATCATGGTTGGTGTAAAGACAAAGACCTTCGCGTGCAAGTCAGCTTCCGACCAGTGAAAAGAGCTTCAACTCTTTTTAGTTCAAGACAAATACCAGTAGTCAGAATTTGTCTAACTCCACAAACATGTAAACCAGATTCACAACACACTAACAAACAGTTTGCAAACATTAGTGTTAGCTATACTATACAGCTAGTGTTTGTGCGAACACTAGCGGTAGGATTCATGATCGTGATACCACAAACGTCATAGGCATGTTAATAAGATGGTACCACACAAAAGTAAATGATCACTGCCTGAGGCAGCCAACTACTCGAGGCTGTTCTATCAGCTAAGTTTAGAGTAGGTGTATAAGACTAAATATTTTGGCTTACCAAGCTTACAAGAGCCACCAGTTAAAGGAATTAGCACCAACTTTTCACGAGTATCTGTGTTTGTGCAAAATGGTCTATTAAATTGACAATACTCGTATACGTACAACCACTCGGCTGGCCTAGTTTTAAACCTCAGTTAAAGTGGATGCGGCGCATGTGGCGGCCGCCCATACCCAGCTTCGTGCGCGCGTGCAGTTGCGAGATGTTGTCCATGACCACGAACTCGCCCTTCACCCACTGGTGCCAGTGAGCGAACTCCTCCGAGTACAGGCGCTGCCGTAGTGTCTCCGTGACGAAGTCGGCGTCCTCGTCCTTGTCGTTCGACTTCGGGTCAAAGCCCACCGACTTCACGTACGTTGGGTGCATCTTGGTCTTCTCGGGCCCCCACGGCTCGTGATACCGCAGCGCCAGCTCACCTGTCATCGGGTGCGTCACCACCACGGGAGACGTGTGCACAAACTCTTGCTGCTTGAAGAGCGACGTGCAATACTGCAGCGAGATCTTCTTGAGACGCTCCACCGTCGACTCGGGCAGCGACGACAACAGGCGGCGCGTGTCCGTGATGATGGTGTTACCGTGCTTCGGGTCGTCCTCGGGCGGTGCCGCCTCGACACAGTGGAAAAACATGAACACGGGCGCATCGCCCAGCTCCGTGGCGTCGGGTGTCTTCTTCTTGAACATGCCGTCGTAGTGGAACGACATGGCCTCGAGCGTCTGCGCGGGCAATGCGGTGCCAGGCTCCGTCTTGATGTCGAAGATGTTGCCCGCCGCGAACGTGCCCTTGGGCCACTGCAGCACGTCGCCCCAGCGCTCCGTGGCCGTCTCGAAGTCGTCGTCCTGCTTGAATCCGCGCAGCGTCACCACGCCGTACTTGAGCACGAGGCTGCGGATGGCCTCGCGCGGCACGTCCATGATGGACGGAGCCGGGAATCCCTCCATGGCGCGCGCGATGATGAACATTTTGGTGCGGACGAGCTCGACGTGCAGCGGGGCCCATTGTGCGAGTTCTTCGGGCGTGCACGGAGGTCTCTCGACGAACCCCCACATGCGGCCGTGCTTGTAGACGAGGTCGTACTTGTCCTCGTCCACGTCCTTGAGATCAACTGTGTGCGGGGTCCCATCGATATCCTCGCAGATGGCCGAGTGCCAGGGGGTGCGAGGCT
Organism: Phytophthora sojae; assembly: GCF_000149755.1. NCBI lineage: Eukaryota > Oomycota > Peronosporomycetes > Peronosporales > Peronosporaceae > Phytophthora > Phytophthora sojae. The sequence goes on along the minus strand of NW_009258127.1, from coordinate 884,197 downwards.
TGCCAGACTTCTGCGGGATGAGATGGATGCCGAACTTAGGGCCGGCATTGTTGTACTGGTGAATGGAAATACGTAGTGCATCCGGGTACGAGTCGTCCACCAAGGCGGAAAAGCCGACGTTGCGGTGCATCATTTGCTTGGCGATCTTGCTGCAGCTTCGCTTCATGGCCGTTCGCGACATGCCCACCCACTGGGGCGCCAAGTCCCGCTCGAGGAACTTGCAGAAGGAGCAGTACGTGTTGCGGATGGCAGGCTCCGTCTTGATGCGCGCGTCGAAGTCCATGTGGAGCACGTTGAAGCGCTCGAGGATCTCGGGAATCGGGTCGGCCACGTTCTTCACGTAATTGTCCATCGAGTCGAAGGAAATGTGCGTGTGGCCGGCCTCCTCCACCATCTTCTGCAGCTCGTCCTCAAATGCACGCAGGTCACTCAGACTCACGCCAAGCAGGTCGTTGAAGACACGACCGTCGCTGAAGATGACCATCTTGCATCCTGGAGGATATGCTTCCTCCACCTGACAGCAGAAGCGCTCGAGCCGAGCCAAGGACAGCTCTTCTGCGCGGTCTGGCAGCTTGCCCAGCACTTTGTCGGCCGAGTTCGGCGACTTGAAGGGGAACGACGGCAACACCAGCGTGATGGGTGCGCGACGCTTAATGAGTCGCATGACGGTCTTCTGCATCTTGTGCTTCCCCTCCGCGTCGAAGCGGTCGATTGGCGCCGGGAAGCGGCTCTGGATGGTGGCGAACTGGTCGAGGAAGTGGTCCCAGACCTTGGTCTGCTGCTCCTTGGACCATGTAGACGTGACCGGGTGGACGTAGGTGGCTTGGTCGAGGTTGGGCGCCATGTTGGTGGTGTGTTGAGGTGCGGTACAGCGAGTAAAATGAGGAATGAGGAGTCGAGCAAGTCGCATCGAACGCTGAAGCGCCCTGTCTTTGGTGGTCTTGTTGAGGAGCCTGTGGGCCACAGGGAGCTCCTCGCATCGGATCTTTTCGAGCCGTATCCACATAAACCGTGCAACACCTTCACCAGCAGTCATTGACTGCCAGTCAATGCAAGACTGGCTGGACCAACAGAAAGAGCGACGATGGGGCGGACTATTACAGACAACGACGGATAAATACGGCAACGCAAAACCCGGCACACATATGTTGTACTTTTTACAATAAGTAATTCAGATAGCCAATCAGCTTCGAGAGTTACACTTGACATTTGTATTCCATATGATTTTAAGTACTTTCTCTAAATTTGTGTGTACTTTATGCTCCGTTACGTGTACTTTATGTCATTGCCTTGTACATTCTCTATCGTTCCCGACAGAGAATTCTGGCACATTTACTATGGAGGATGTCATTCAGTTATGCCGGATTTATCCGTCGTTGTCTGTATACATGTAGGCTTACCCCACTCATCGGCCGTGTGTCTTTGTTCGATGCCGTCGATCGCGGGTGCTTGCGTAATGCCATGTTATTTACGGGACACACATGGTGCAGGGTGACATGAGTCTTTCATCGAGAGCTCAACGACAGCGCGTGCGTCCTGTCAGTGCTGGCACTACCATTGGAGAAGGTGCTAAGAGCGTGTGGTCGACAGGTAAAGCGCTATAATGAGCCTTGGCAACCATCGCTCACCGTGTGATGCTTAGTCCTCCCCAGTTTTGCCATGTAATAAATTTACGGGAGATGCACCGGATTTCGCTGGTCGCATCCATGCAGCGTGCCACGGTGTCCAAGCACAGGCACTTGTTGTGTGACAAAAGTGGCGTGCTGTACATGTACGAGTACAACTACGAGAAGTTCTGCTGATACCGCAAGACTGTAGGGCTAAGTGTGTTTTGCGGTATCACGAACTGTGTGAGTTGTATGATTATCTATGTGTCTCAATGCGGGTTAGGGTTACCAGCCGGCAGGTGAAAGCGATTTCCAGGATTTCACAAATTCGCCCCTACCGAACCTGGCGCTCGCTTAACTATAGGCAAGCCTGGGCTCATCGGAGAGCTCGCCTTGCCCTTTAGCTTTCCAACAACACCAACTTCACTTAATGATATTTCGTGCAGCCTTCAGGCCGTTCCGTTTCCTAGAGCACTCGTAGATTTGGCGTGGGTGACCTCCGTCCCCGCCCAGCTGCCAGACTGGGCCAAAGTATGGCCATGATAAAAAACACGATTTGCATTGGGGTGTTTGTTTTTTTTCGGTATCAGCAGCAAGAGCCGTACAACTACAGTGTACATGTACTGTGCGTGCGCACGTTGTCGAGTTTTTGAGAGACGCCTCTCTCAGTGGACAACTTCCAGCTTGAGCTGCACTACAGTACAGCGGAGTTGCTGTGGGACATCATTCCATAAGCTCTTCTTCTAAGACGTCGCCTCATAAGGAACGGGAATTGGGACGCGGTATTGAATTTCAGTGCGTTGGACACTGTACAAGTAATGGCAGGAGTCATCCGATATCGCGTTATCCCCGGACCAATCAGCCAAGCGGTGCTTTAACCGCGTCACCACACGCCCATGAGCTTCTATTACCGCGTGAGCCTTACATCTGGGAGCGTGCCCATTCAGAGCTGCTTGCAGCCACATCGCTGCTAGTATACATCTATCTAGTAAGCCGACCATTTCATCAGTCAAGATAGGGCTGCTGCGCGTGGAGGATCTAGCCATGCCGGTGGTGTCCACGCGCAACAGCCCTATCCTGGCGGATGAAATTCGCTAGACGCGCTCACTCGCTACCAATCGTTCACGGAGCACATCTACAGTACGACTAGCCAAAAGACCGAGATGAGCAGATACATAAGAACGCTGCCTCTCTGTCGAGTAGACGGAGATGCTGGTCAGTCTCAACGGGAAGGATTCAATCTCCACAGGCACTGCCTGTGTGTGCCATTCCCGTGGCACATTCCCGTGCCCGCAATCCGGGATGACTGGGCCGACGTGAGACCCTCAGGATCCAGTACATGTACCCAGCTGTAAGCCTTGAGGCACGCATGGCACGTGGAGCGCACCGCTCGGAATACTCGTCGCAGGGTCAAACAGGCAGTCATCCACATTCATCACGCTACTTTCGAGACGACTGTCGTCGACCCGTCGTGCAGGCGTGTCCTTGTCATCCTTTTCGTTTACGGATCCGCCTGATTCCGCCAATCGCAGCGCCCCACGATTGGGATGAGCAGCGATGAGCCGCCGATCCTGACGTGATCACTCACGGTAAAACGTTCGAAAAAAAACGTCCCACGGCCGTGATGTGTGGACCACGGCCGAGACGGGCTTACCGACGGCAAAGTAAACGAGACTGGACCACGGTCTTGCATTGGTAAACGCACTATAGCGTCGAGATGTTGATGCAGCACAGTCCACCCAGAAACGCGCCCCCGTTATCGAGAGCAAGGCGCCGATCAGCAGTGACATTCAAGACACCGCTCCTGGCATTGAGGCGGCGGGCGAGGGGGCGCCATCTTTACACTCGTCGCAGAGCGGTGCACACCACGCGCTGGCAGCCTAGCGATCGGCAGCGCGTCGAGGGTGCTGCCTTCTCACCGAAAACCCAACCGGCGGTTTTGATCGGCCTGGGCACGAGTCATTCCTCAATTACCGGACTTCCAGTCGCACCTCATTCCACCAACCCCGCGCACAACAGCGCCCCCTGATCGCTTCCGCATCTCTCGAGCTGATTTACCCCGTTCAGCATGGCACCCAACGCTACCACCCAGTCTGCACACTCCGGCGACTACACGACCGTCGACAAGGACGCCGTCGCGGCGCATTTCATCTCCAAGTTTGCCGACCTGCAAAGCCACTTCGACGCGCCCACGGACGTGTTCGAGTCCAAGGGCAAACGCTTCCTGGAAGCCACCATCGGCCGCTTCGTGGACCGCAAAGAGCCCATCACGATCGTGCTGCCCGGGTTCCCGACCAAGACACCGAACCACGGCGGCAAGGTGCTGGGCCCGCTGCCCGACCGCGCCGAAGAGCTGGCGCTCGAGCGTCTGGAGCAGTTCTGCGCGTCCATCGAGGAAGTCTATCCGGTCGGCTGCAAGGTCACGATCTTCAGCGACGGCCGCGTCTTCGGTGACCTCGTGGGCGCGCCCCTGGAGAACATCCGCGCGTACAAGAATGGTCTGAAGGAGATCGTGAAGGAAGCGGGCCACACGCACATCCAGTTCGACGGACTCGAGAACTACACCAAGACCGACGACCCCGTGCAGGAGGTGCTGGAGCGCTTCGGCATCAACCAGATGGACATGGACGCCCGCATCGCGAACGAGCCCGACATCGGCAACAACTTCCGCTCCTTCTCGCAGTTCATGGAGCGCGACATGGCCGACCGCTGGGAAGGCAAGTCGGAGGCCGAGATGCGCAAGGGCTGCGACGACGTCGCGCGCAAGATGATGCTGCGCAACGTGGGCTTCTCCTCGCTCGTGGCCGAGGAGTACGCCCACGCGGTGCGCGTCTCAATCCACTGCTACAACAACGCCGGCCCCAAGTTTGGCATCCACCTGCTGCCTGCGAAGCGCATGGACACCCCGCGCACGCCGTGGCACTCAGTTATCTGTGAAGCCATTGACGGCACGGTGCGCGCGATGGATCTCAAGGACGTGGACGAGGACAAGTACGACCTCGTCTACAAGCACGGCCGCATGTGGGGGTTCGTCGAGAGACCTCCGTGCACGCCCGAAGAACTCGCACAATGGGCCCCGCTGCACGTCGAGCTCGTCCGCACCAAAATGTTCATCATCGCGCGCGCCATGGAGGGATTCCCGGCTCCGTCCATCATGGACGTGCCGCGCGAGGCCATCCGCAGCCTCGTGCTCAAGTACGGCGTGGTGACGCTGCGCGGATTCAAGCAGGACGACGACTTCGAGACGGCCACGGAGCGCTGGGGCGACGTGCTGCAGTGGCCCAAGGGCACGTTCGCGGCGGGCAACATCTTCGACATCAAGACGGAGCCTGGCACCGCATTGCCCGCGCAGACGCTCGAGGCCATGTCGTTCCACTACGACGGCATGTTCAAGAAGAAGACACCCGACGCCACGGAGCTGGGCGATGCACCCGTGTTCATGTTCTTCCACTGTGTCGAGGCGGCACCGCCCGAGGACGACCCGAAGCACGGTAACACCATCATCACGGACACGCGCCGCCTGTTGTCGTCGCTGCCCGAGTCGACGGTGGAGCGTCTCAAGAAGATCTCGCTGCAGTATTGCACGTCGCTCTTCAAGCAGCAAGAGTTTGTGCACACGTCTCCCGTGGTGGTGACGCACCCGATGACAGGTGAGCTGGCGCTGCGGTATCACGAGCCATGGGGGCCCGAGAAGACCAAGATGCACCCAACGTACGTGAAGTCGGTGGGCTTTGACCCGAAGTCGAACGACAAGGACGAGGACGCCGACTTCGTCACGGAGACACTGCGGCAGCGCCTGTACTCGGAGGAGTTCGCTCACTGGCACCAGTGGGTGAAGGGCGAGTTCGTGGTCATGGACAACATCTCGCAACTGCACGCGCGCACGAAGCTGGGTATGGGCGGCCGCCACATGCGCCGCATCCACTTCAACTGAGGTTTACCGGACATCTCGCAAGCTGGTTTCTCGATCTGTAATGTGACGTGGTGAGCATTATGATAATCTACGCGCAACGATGCGCTTTTCATATGACAAAGTTGCTCTCTTGGATGCCTATTTCTGAAACATCTATTTTTGAAAGATCGGGGCTATTTAGTTGTGACGGGGTCGATATCGGCGTTATGACGAATGTACTCGAACTTACACCCACAAACTGCAAAGAGTGGTACATCCAAGTTCCTACAGGAAATTATATAATCTGAGGAGATAAGTGATTGAGGTGCGTTGTATTGTATTGTAAACGCGTTACGCGAGCAGTCTTCTCTACGTGTGGTAGGTCGAACATCCGCATGCGTCGGGTTTCTCTCTCTCGTGCTATCTCTCATGTTGTGGCTTCATATCTCTCAGTCGGTAGGCGTGCAGTCGAGGAGTCTGCCAGTGAGATGTCTCCAGCCGGATCGGTCTTGCGCGCAGAGGCGAAATAGGAAGAGGTCAGCGGCTCGTTGGAGGCGGTGACCAAAGGAAAGCGTCTGTAGGTCAGCGTCGAGGACCATGGGGAGCGTCAGTCTCCGCCTGCCTTTCCATCCACCACTGGTGCTAGGGCCGAAGTAGTTCAGAATATATCTGTATGCTGGAATCGTCGGTGGTCGTCGTAAAATGTGACCGAACAGTCTCCATCGAGCCCGAAGGATATGGTATCGAAGAAGCTCGGTGTCTGTGCGCTCGTAGAGTCTGGTCGTTGTAATGGAGTACGGGTACTTGCGGCCAATGACTGTGGGCAGTTGTTGACGGTGAAAAGCTTCAAGACTGAGCAGGTCGGCGCGTGTTAGGGCCCATGTGCCGCAGTTGTAGAGCAAGATTGGCAGGACGAAGCAGTTGTAGAGGCGGGTACGAGTAGCTTCCTTGGTATTTGTCGGTCGCAACCAGAGTTTCCACATCCGGTGGAGCGCTGCGGTCGGAAGAGTTTTCCGACGGGAGACATCTTCGGCGTCGCCGAGTAGAGATCCGAGTTTGCGCGTGTTGCGCCACGTTTCTTCCTTGGCGCGGTCTGTTCGGTTTGGCTGGGCCGCGAGGCTGCGATGAACAACGGTGTGCTCTGTCTTTGCTGTATTCATCTTGAGGGACCACTTGGACAGAATGGCGGGGGCTTGAGACTTGATCAGGTCGACCGTCGTGCGGTTGGCGCAGACAAAATCAGCGTCATCCGCGTAGACAATCATATTGGCGAGGAGGTCATGCGGCACGTCGAGTTGATCTGCGAGGTCACGGAGAGCTGCTTCTAGATAGACAACAAAGAGAACTGGTGAGAGTGAGTCACCTTGGGGTGTACCTGTATTGCTCTCAAACGGTGAGAGCAGATGGTGGCCATGCCGGACTGAGAGTTGGGTCCCGCGGAGTAGAAGTCGTATGAGTCGGAGCTCGTCGTTGTCGAGAATTGTAGCCAGCACGGAGAGTAGTTTGTCACGATTGATCGTGTCAAAAGCTCGCGTGAGGTCGATCCCTAGGATGTGAAATTGTTCCATGTATCTTTGGGCGCGAGCTGCTATCCACCTGTGAGCCCACACCGCGTCTGCGGTGCTGCGACTGGGATGGAAACCGCTTTGATGTGGCGACAGGTACTGCTCAACTTTCGGTGATATCCTGTTCAGCACCACGAGCGAGACGGCTTTTCGGATGCTGTTCAGGAGGACGATCGGTCGAAGGCTGGAGCAGTGACCAGCAGGTTTGTTAGGCTTCGGTAGGCCTAGGAGGATTCCATCTCCCAGATGGATGTGCTCTCCGATTGACAGTGCGTGGTTGAGGGTTTCGGCAAGCGGCGGAGCTAAGACGTCGGCTCCATACTGCAGTAGCTCGGCTGGGATGGTGTCGGGGCCTGACGCGCGGTCGTTGCGTAGGCGGTTGAACGCGCGTTCAAATTCGGCGGCTGTGATCGGGTTCTGGAGGGCTCGTTGAATGCCGTCCGGGGCAATCGGTTCTCTGGTCGGGTCGATGAATTGTTCTGCGAAGTGCTTTTTGATCCGTTCGCCGGCGCGTGTCTTGCTGAGTATATATTTGCCTGTTGAGTCACATAACGAGGTTAGAGGGGTGCGTCGTCGCTAGAGGGTCTTGGTGGCCTCGAACATTTGCGCAGTGACGGGAGCGTTCTCGATGGCCTCCAACTTGGCGTTGATGGCTTCGCTGGCCAGTACCTTGCTGCGTTCTCGAATCTCATGGAGTAGGCGGTTACGACGTTTTCGTAGGTCGGCGACGTCTTGGGCGTGATCATTGTTGATAAGCTGGCGGAGCCGTCTCTGTTCGAACGTGAGTCGGGCAAGCCCCGGGTCGACGATTTTTGCGTGAGGTATCAGAGGCTGATAGCCGACAGTGTCAGCTGCGGCCTCCAGCGCTATTGCTAGCACTACGTTCCATTGTTGGTCGGCCGATCCTGCCCGCCTTAGCTCGATGAGTCTGTCTGCGAGAGTCCGTCGGTACTCATGACGGAGTTGCGAGTTGTGTACGAGACTGCGGGTTGCGAGGCGGGTGTAGGGAGTGTGAAGCGGGGCACGGCGGTTCCGGCGGAGACGCCGGAGGGCTTGTAGGTAAAGGCGAGTGTCACGAGCTTGTGGTCGGATGGGGTGAGCGTGCCCCCCATGACTGGGCGTTGCGACAAAGTTGCTTGACATGTTGGCTGCAAATGATGTAGTCGATCTGGTTGAAAATGCTGTAGCTTGGGATTCGCAGTGTCCACGTTGTAATGTTGCGCGCTCTTTTCCTGAAAGCAGTGTTAGTGATAAACAAATCATTTGCATCGCAAAACGACGCTAGAATGTGGCCGTTTCGGTTGCGGCGGCATCGACCCCAGGGGAAGGCTCTTGGTCGTGAATCCTGCCCACTTTGGCATTAAAATCACCAAGAATGAATGTCGTGTCTCGTTTGGGTAGCTTGGACGTTGCCGCATGCAGATCTCCGTAGAAGGCGTCGACCTCGGTCAGGGGGTAGCCGCTGTGCGGCGCGTACACGTTGATAACGTTCACACGCTGTCCCCGCAGGGAGGCGAAGCTGAAGCACGCCAACCCGGTCTGATTCAGCCCAATACTTGTACAAGAACCTGCGGAGGTGAGAGGAAACAGCAAAACCAATGCCATGGCGGGGGTTTGATGTCGGTAGAGTTAGCAGCGTGAACGTACCTGCCTTCTGTTCGCTCTGATAGCGAGACGTGTCTCCTGGAGCCCGAGTATGTCGACCTTGTACGCATCCAGGTCGCGTGGAAGCGTCTCGTGCTGCTTGTGCTGTGAACCAAGCGATTGCACATTAAACGTACCTAAGCGGAGATGACGGCATGGCTGCGGCGCAGTGCGCGCGGGGCGGCCGCGCGGTGACTGTGGGGAGATAGAGACTGGTTGAGAGGTGATAGTAGAGAGCGAGAGACCCGTGAAAGACTGGCAGATGCGGTGAAGCACCTGCCGGAAGCGTTGGGCTAGCATCATGCCGGCCCTAGCTTCCCGGGAGGGCGTCACCCCAACCCGACCAGGGTTGAGGTGCGTTACTACAGAATTCTGCCCGAATAAGGAACGGGTGTACAACTAATAGCCTCACATACTTAATATTATTTTCCAGTCGATGTGGCGATAGAGGGATGTGCAAGGTGCTGCAAGGTACTGAGGTACTAAGGTGAAAAATCCAGTGCCAATCATCAGCTCTCCACCCTCGTTTGAAAAATGGCGCGCATTTAGCGATCTTACTAGACTTCAAACTACATGTACCGTAGTGGTAGACTCGCACTTTTGCTTTTGCACCGCGCCCCACAAGCCCACCCCCTCCCCCCACTCCACCCATGAAGTCCACACCGTCCAAGCGTCTCCGCCTCACTTGGTCTGAGAAAGTGGGCATCCTCGACAAGGCAGCCCGCACACCTGCTCTCTCCTACAGAGGCCTGGCTGAGTGGGCTGTGACGGAGTTCAGCCTCCCGGCCGCCCCAGGCAAGACAACGATATGCCGCATAATCAAGTCAAGTGCAGTCCTGCTGGGGCGGCCGCTGGAGAAGGACCAAGGAATCATTCATTGTATTAAGCGACACATTCTATCCCGCAAGATGATGCAGGCTCTAGACCGGCTTGGTGAAGGGCTAGATAATCCCTACGAGGTCGACCAGTTGACAGCGCTGTTGTGGTGCGAGGATACCTGGTCAAAGGTTAGTGCTTCGACCATACGTCACTGTTGGAATCATTCCGGACTCGTAGGTAAAGCTGTTCTTCAGTTCATTTTGAAATAACTAAATCAGTACATTGGAAAAGTATACTCAACTTAACATCAAGTTATTATTCTGCGTCTTTATATATATCAGGCGTTCCTTACTCGGGCAGATTACTGTACCACTATTTCCTCAAACTTCATTTTTACTTCTAAGAGAGAGGGTGATACTCCTCAATAACATCGCACTTCTGCTGGATGGTTAGCCACACACCCTTGATACGCTTCTGGGTGCTCTTAGAACGCTTCTGGAGGCTGGGCGTCCTGTGCTCAGTGCTGCCTTGAGTTTGTCTGTGGAAAAGTGCGCCATGCTTTTGGCGGGATGATTCAAATGAAAATGGAATGTGTAGACCACACAGTGGCGGTACTTCAATGTGACGGGCGCTCCCTCCTGAGATGATGTCCATTGATATCATGATTCCACAAGGGTATCAATTTATACGGTTTGCAGTTTCTGGGTGGTATCTGTACTGTACTGTGACCTACAAAGCGTATGCCGCAAGTTCTGGACAAAAGAGCTGCGTGAAACCCGAGTCTCAATACCGGCCGAAAGCAAACGCCGGCAAGTGGAGTGAGGAGAACAAGCAAATGTGGTATAGTACAATGTTGTTGGCTATATTAGATATGTACAATTAGAATGTAAGGACTTCACTTCCGCGCTTACTGCACGTACATACCAGTAGCTGGGCTAGCCTTGGGCTTCTTGGGCTGGTGCTTGGAGCAGAAGTTCTGCTTGCTCTGCGACGCCGGCCGCTTGCAGCCCTCGAACGCGCAGCGCTTGCCGCCGCCGTGCGTCCAGCACAGCCCCTTGGAGATCGTCGTCTTCTGGCAGCCGGCCACCGAGCACTTGGTGCCGCCGCCGTGCGACCAGCACAGCCCGCGGGACTTGGCGCCGCGCGTGCAGCCCTCCACCGTGCACAGCGTGGAGCCGCCGTGCTTCCAGCAGAGGCCGCGGTGCTTGGCGCTGGCCGTGCAGCCGGGCTTGGAGCAGGACTTGCCGCCGCCGTGGCGGAAGCACAGGCCGCGGTCGATGGTGTAGTTGGTGCAGCCCTCGACGCAGCACGAGCGGGCCGCGCGCTTCTCCGCCGACGTCATTTTGCGCTTGTGTTTGCGCTCCTTGGCGACAGGGTGCTGCGTTGGGGGCACTCTCGCCTCGCGCGCACGAGCCGCTGCCGCCGGCGGGGTCAGCGGACGACTGTCTGCCAGGATAAAGGACAGCGAGAGCTTCGGGGTGGTGGGCGTGCTCGGAGCGTAATGGTGGTGCTGGTGCTGGTGAATCGCCGGGCACGGGTGGAACACCATGGGGTTCGCGGCAGCCATAGGGTTGGCGCGCGCCGGCAGCGCGAAGCTGGTCCACGCACGGAGCGGCGGGAGGGTGACGGTGACGCTGTTCATGCTCGTCTGTCTGCTTGCAGCTTTCCTGAGCGTTGTGCACGTCTCGGGGTGAATTGGCGAATGCGTCTCCGTCTCAAGCGTGTCGTGTCACGCGTCTCTCTCTGCAAGGGCGAGTCCGCTAGTCGACGGACAGTAACCAAGATGTTGCTGTCTAACGCCAAGCAAGTGCGTGAGCTCTTGGCCGATCCTGCAGCCAGCTAGCGGGGACGAACAGCACAACCTGTCTTTTTGGGGGCCTTTTTGTATGGGCCGCTGAGCCCAGAAGCAGCGTTTTGCTGTTCATTTCGTGCATCTCATGATAGGGCGGGCGCCCCGAAACGTGGTCACTTCATTCTGCGGCAGACTCTGCCTAGCAGGTGCCTACGTGGCGGCATCGCGCCGAGCAGCTCAGCTCGAATGGGGCTGCCCAGTTTCTTCTGTTCGCTCCGCTCCGATCTCGACAGGGTAGAGGTGTCGTGAAGCCGGCGATGGCGACAGGATGGCGCGGGCTCTGCTGCTCTGCGCGAAGAGGGCTCCGGTTCAACAATAACAGCGATCTCAGCGTGCCGAGCGGGGACTCGTCTTGCTTGGGTAGGTGCCAGTTGTTGAGTGGCGACGCCATCTTGGCCAAGTACACGCACGCTTAATCGATTTCTTGCACAGTTGCAGGATCGGACAAGACGGAGCGTGGTTGCCGGTCCACACACACACGTACACCGAGCTCCAGCTAAGAGCGGTTGCAAAAGTGCCGCTGGGGCAGACTCGTTGTGGACGCTTTGCATCTCCTCTTTGCCTTTAGCAAAACCTTTGCACTGCTTGAACAACCGGCTGGGCCATGCGCGTCCTGAGATAATTTAGATGCGAGTGACCGAGTGGACAGAACAACCACTTCGAGCCTCGCTGCCTGTATGAAGTAGGGGTGCATGTTGTCCTGTGCTGGGTGTCAGTGCCGGCTAAGGCAAGATGGTTGCCTGTTCCTGTATGCGTGTATGCAAAACGATGTGGGGGGGGGGGGTCGGACTATTTTGCGTCTGAGAGAACAATCGTGATTATGCCCCAGCCCTTTTTCTGGCCGGCGACTTACCGTCCGTGGACATTGATCTCAGGATCCTGCTTCTGTCGCTCGTCCTTCGTCCTTCAAATGGCAAACGCAGGACAAGGCAGCGATGCGATCAACGAAGCGAGTCACCAGGACGCCGTCATATTCTTTATCGGAAGCGAGATCTGTGTTCACGGTCTGATGCATGCATTCATCTATTACGCTCGCGCGAGGATTCATTTGCAGGTGCGGCCGAGTGCGACAGAGGCTCCAAAGTATCCTGTCATCGAGATCGTGTTTGCACCCGCTGCGAACGACCGCTGCGTCCGCGCTCAGCGTCAGTGCTCTGCTGCTTCTGCGAGCTGGTATCTGCCCAGTACCAGTCAGCCTCGTGCCCAGCGGCAATCAGCGTCCTCGGTCGCCGATGCGTTGGGAGCGCAGAGCGACAACATGCTCGCCACTCAATGCCACGGTGAGCACTGCACAGTAGGCAACAGTCTGTACAGTAGCAGCGGAAGCCTACGCCTTTTGTCATCTCATGCTGTTCGTGCCGAGCACATCGTTGCGGGATGCGTGACGCCCGAAATCTTGCGCTGTTCGTAGCGCGATTGGCCGAACCAGCTGCTCTGCGTCCAGAGACCTGTCCACAGGATAGGCCGAGAGCCGCCGTTAGACAGTGTCGCGCATACTGAAGCCAAGTGAAGCGAGTGCCGGCCGATCCGCACCGACAAAGCTCGCCACGTGAGACCGCGCATTGATGCATTTCCTCATTCTCTCGATCCGCCGCACTCGCGCGTTCCCACATGACCAACCTCTCGATAGCGTTGCCCCCTCTGCCGGTGTTCGCCGCCTTCGCCGCGAGCGACCGCCGCCTGGACCTGGCCTCGCCCACGACGCCCGTGAGCACGCCCAAGCTCTCGCTGGCCTTCATCCTGGACGATTGCAAGGCGTTGCAGTCGCCCTGCAGCCCCGCAATCGTCCACCAACAGCAGCAGCAGTCGTCGTCGTCGCCCACACAACGCAGTCCCAAGCGCAAGCTCTCGGCCACCGAGAAGCGCGCGGCGCGCCAGTGCTGCGTCGAGGGCTGCACCAACTACACCATCGACCGCGGCCTGTGCTTCCGCCACGGCGGCGGCAAGTCCTGCTCCAAGCCCGGCTGCACGGCCAGCGCCAAGCACCGCGGCCTCTGCTGGAAGCACGGCGGCTCCACGCTGTGCACGGTGGAGGGCTGCACGCGCGGCGCCAAGTCCCGTGGGCTGTGCTGGTCGCACGGCGGCGGCACCAAGTGCTCGGTGGCCGGCTGCCAGAAGACGACGATCTCCAAGGGGCTGTGCTGGACGCACGGCGGCGGCAAGCGCTGCGCGTTCGAGGGCTGCAAGCGGCCGGCGTCGCAGAGCAAGCAGAACTGCTGCACCAAGCACCAGCCCAAGAGACCCAAAACTTCAACCTCGGCGCAGTGAATACCTAGCAACTGTAATCTAAAGTACACAACTATTTAGCACTTGAACTCCACGTGCTGTATCAGTACGGTATGCACAGTACGTAAATACATGCAGTTGCCGTGAAGTTTTGTCACGCTGACGTATGTCCAACTCTCGTCCACTGCAAGACCTGAAGTACATGTATTGAAGTCAAGTTGACGTAGTTTAGCTGCAGCATACATCTTGAAAACAATACCAATATTACGTATAGGATACAGGATGCCTTAGTATCAACTTCTCCGTTTCTGACATGTGTGAGCACATTTTTCAGGTCGCGAACAATTGATACGAGGAATGTGTACATATCTGCGTTGACTTTTGTGCGGGGGCGCAGAAAAGACTGGGGTACATGCACTTTAGCTGACGTGATCGAGTTGAGCGCAAGTGTACCGTACGCGAGCAACCGGCTGTGAGTCACCGACACTTGCCTCAGGCACTGTACTACGCATCGGTCGCCAAGCCAATAGATTCTACTCCGCTGGCCTTGTTGAAGATGAGGCGTTGCACCGAACCTGCGAGATTGACACCAAGCCGATCGTCGCACGAATGCGAAGTTGAGGCTGTGTTCACTTCATGCTGAAGGTGAAGTCGACTCCGCATACAGTCATAGCTCGAGTACGTGAAGTTGAACGTGGCGGTCGAAGTAGGGGGGGTGGGGCTTCTTGGGAGCGATTCGAAAGCTTCAGCGGTTGGAAAGGCAGATGAGCACTGGGCAGGGACACCTTGTCCCATTCGCGTAGCCCTGCGTTGAAACGGAACTTGATGTGAACGGTGACGAAGTTGGGACCCGAATGTTGAAGTTGACACTTGTGGGCTTAAAAGATGGCTTGCCTTACTTCAACTCGAAAGGATCGGGCTCCACTCGCCTGCACGCCTACTTCCACCGGTAGGCGCCAAGCGGCTCACTCCCTGAAGTCACCTCCAGCTAAATTCACCTGCAATACAAGAATATGGTTTCAGCAACGACACTCGACCACCGCTACTCGTCACACAGCACACTACGTACAGCTCGACGTAAGTCACGGTACTCAGCTGCTCGAAGTGCATTTCGCACAAGTTGCCCGTGCGCTCGTATGCCGGTTTGACGCAGCCGTCATAACCGCAGCGCTTGCCACCGCCATGCGCCCAACAGTAGCCGCCCGACACAGCCACCTTGGAGCACTCGCTGTTGCGGCACTTGGTGCCTCCACCATGCGCCCAGCACCGCCCGCGAGCTTTCGCCTTTGTCGCAACCGTGCTCTCGGCACTTCACGGATCCGCCTGACAGCACCAAAAGACAACATTCGTCAGAACTCTGGCGTTTTTGCTTCGAACTGATGGATAGTTGACTGCTCACCATGTTTCCAGCACAGTCCAAGGTGTTTGGCACTTGTGGAGCAGCCTTCTCGAATGCACTTCTTGCCTCCCTAAAAACAATTAGTCTTCTGCAACAACAATCATTTCACGCCCGACGTACCCCGTGACGACAGCAGAGTCCTTTGTGCACGATGTAGTTGCGGCAGCCCTCGTGCTTGCACGTGCGGCGGCGCTTCTTCTCCTCCTTACTCAGTTCCGCCCCCTCCTTCGTGCCAGCATCTTTGGCCTTCTTCCCACCTCCTGCTGGAGCTGCCACGCCGACCGTCTCAGCCAGCGCTGACTGAGATCGGCACCGGGTGGGAACGTTTAATATGAACGGCAATCCAAACTTGGCTGCTTCCGGCTCGAGTCCTTGGGCGCGTTGTGGAGGTTGCGGACTCTCGTCGCCAGCGCTATTGAGCTCGCCCGGGTCCAGCTCCATGGTTGGCTGGCCGAAGTGCGCCCTTCACCGCGAAGCGCAAACTGATCTGTGCTTGAACATTATTATTTGGTCGTCGCTTTCGCGGTCCAAAAACGGCTGTCCCACTGATTCGCGAAGCGAGAAATAGGTTTGTTAAGCCCGGCACTCGTATTTGAGCTAATACAGTACTGACTTGAGAACACAACTTCGACTGCGGCAATGGGAGGAGGAGTTGGCAGCGTCCCAGCGCCGTTAAGCAGCGGTGGACTCACGCATCCCGTAGTCTCGGTGGGGATCTGAGTTGCGCGGTGCGAGGAAGCAAATCGGCGAGATGGGCATCATTGTGCGTGCGAGCTGTAAAGACAATTGCCGTGTTCTCCGCGCAATTATCGACTGACTTTGGCCTTGCGCTTGAGAGCCACGTTATCCCATAGCAAACAAGCCTGCTCAACAAGTTGTGTAGCGCGAGCTGCAATCCATCCATTGTGGAGCTGCTGGGATGTAGGGTCCCACGACGGATTTCGGTGAGTCGAGTGAAAAGCAGCGTCGCGAACCAAGGCCTGGACATCTGCGAGATCAGATCGGTAAGGCATGGCTGTTGGACGCTGATACAGTTGTGTTACTCATCGACTGGGTGGAACGTAGGGTGGTTCGCGGCTGGTCGAGTCATTTACGCTGAAGCTGTAGGAAGCGCTGAGCAGGACTGCTATCAAGCGAGGCTTTTCTAAAAAGCGGTGGATTGGCAAATCTTCTTTTCACTGGACACGATATTCTTTCCAGAGTGAGTGCCTGGCGAGTATTCGGACGGAGTAAGCGGAACACAACGGAGTGCAGTGAAGAGAAGCGCAGTTTGAAGGATACTCGGGTTTCCTCTGCACCTTTTCAACTTCAAAACTGCAAATTGTAAGTTCAAAACAGCAAAAGGTAAGTTCTCGTTTGCCCCCTACGATGCCGCAATGAAGGAAATATACATTTTCGGTGGTCGGCATGCTCAAATCGGCTTCACGTACGTGGCCTCGATAACTTGCAGATATTGCTGAGGCGGAAGCAGTTAGCGACGACCAACCCGTGAAAAGCCTTTGCACCTGACTGAAAGCAAGCAAGCACGTGTGACATTGCAGTGATAAATACACACAATCTGATGGAGATACTATTGTAAATGAGAATCTCGATCCTTCCTTCTACTAAACTCTACCTGTACGATCGGTCCTAGGCAGCTTTACTTTCGCCACAGCTGCAGTCTGCTGTCAACTGACCCTCTCATCTCTTGACTCGCATCAATTCACCTGGCAAATACACACGACACGACTGCGTCAGCCTGGGAGGACAAGGCTACGAGACTCAACCCAATCGTACGCACAGCTCATAGTAGTTGGCGTGACGCAACTGCACAAAGTGCTTCTCGCACAAGTTGTGCGTGCGTTCGTATGCCGGTTTGATACAGTTCTTGCTTGACCTCGCAGCGCTTGCCGCCGCCGTGCGCCCAGCAGAATCCGTTGGAGACGGCCACCTTGGCGCACCCGGTGTTGCGGCACTTGGTGCCTCCGCCGTGGGCCCAGCAGAGCCCTCGCGCCTTGGCCTTCTTGTCGCAGCCGACCTCCTTGCACTTTACAGAGCCGCCTAGCATACAGCAACATTTACAAGACAGACACAGACACCACAGTCAAGCGTCCTGTCAGCCCTGCTCCGAGTCGGCCGTCCAGTCGGTCGGCAATAGCACTGGAAGTAGCCTCTTGTTGCGTCCAACTGACCGTGTTTCCAGCACAATCCGCGGTGCTTGGCGCTGGTCGAACAGCCCTCCAGCGTACACTTTTTGCCGCCCTGCGAGCCACAGTGGACAGAGGGGCCAGTAACAAGTGTCCGCGTGAGTGTCACCATCGCGTCCACGGCCCCGGGACGGACCCCACGTGGCTGACTAAGCAGTCCCACACGCAGACACAGACAAAGAGAGAGACAGAGACTCACCCCGTGGCGACAGCAGAGCCCCTTGTGCACGATGTAGTTGCGACAGCCCTCGTGCTTGCAGGTGCGGCGGCGCTTCTTCTCCTCCTTGCTGAGCTGCGTCGCGCTGCCGCT
Source organism: Phytophthora sojae (assembly GCF_000149755.1). Taxonomy (NCBI): domain Eukaryota; phylum Oomycota; class Peronosporomycetes; order Peronosporales; family Peronosporaceae; genus Phytophthora; species Phytophthora sojae. The sequence goes on along the minus strand of NW_009258127.1, from coordinate 866,697 downwards.
GGAGCTGATGGCGCCCACAGATGCGGCCGCGGCCGGCACGTTGAGGATGAAGGGCAGGGCGAACTTGTGCTCGTCGGGCGGCGGCGTGGCCGGTTCCGGCTCGAGCGCGTCTGGCGGCTGCAACGCCCTGTCAAAGTCGCTCAGCTCCATTGAGATCCGTCTCCAGCCTCGGTGGTCTGTCAGGAAGGGCAGCCCAAGCCTCAAGCTCAAGCTCGCTCGGCGAATGAGGCCATGTCGGTCGGTCTCTTCACGGTACCGCGGCGCCTTCGAAATTATTTGGTCCGTGGATCGGCTGCGGCGGGCCAGAGACGCGCCTCATTCGGCCAGGTCCCACTCTGCCTTATTATTTACGACGAACCGAAAAAAAGGGGAGCGGACCAAACCTGTCGGACCAAAATGCGCTTGGAGGCGAGCGAAAAGCGAGTGAAGGCTTGGCACACTCGGGAGAAAGACGCAGCGGGGCGTCAGCGCTACCGCTCAGAGCGCGCAATGGTTGAGTGCATGGGGTTGTGCTGACGTCCTCAGAAAGGCCGACCCTCGAAAGTCTCGCCTGCCATTGGCGCGCGTCCCTCCGGGCTCGCTGTCCCGGCGTGGAGGAGAATCTTGCCGCGGGGTTTGCCGCCAACCGTTTCCTCCGATGCAGCCCTGGACGCGAAAATCAGCTCGACTCGGTTGGCCCGCGTCCTGTTCTCGAAGAAGACTGCGATGCGTTGGGCGTTTCGTGGGTCATACCTGATCGAGACCAGGACTCTTCCTTCGTACAAAGCTCGACCTTCGCCTGGACTGAACTAACCTGGCCATGTGTGTGTGTACAACGGCCACGAAAACAACCGTGTCCGCTTAACAGTCGGCATTCCACCCACAGTAATTGAAAGCTATTCTTGCCTTGTGCTACATTTAACTGCGCTGTGCTGGCTGATCGCACAATCGCAGCGTACACTCGCAGCGGCGAGTGGCTAAGAGCAGACCGAGATTGGAGCGCAAAATACATTCAAAGAGGTCGCAACTTCAAGGATTGGTTCAAGTGTGGCAGGACTTACGTACACAGTCTATTTTCGGTGATATCTTGGAGTTTTGTATAGGCAGCCCATCACCCCACAATGTGACGACCTTCCCGCAGGTCGGATGTCATGCGCGGGAAATGGCTTTGCTCCGCTGCGCTCCGCAAAGGCAGTCGCTGCGCTCCTGCGATAAAAAGATTCTCTCACCTGGCGAGACCAGTGCTCGGCTCGCTGGAATGCTCGTCGCTGGGCCCGCCTCCGCAAATACCGCGCGGCCCTGCTACGCGGGCACCCCGCGCGGGTTTGCTGCGGCTACGCTCCTCGCAACCGCGAGCCTCCGTTGGTCCTCTTCTATATCACATTCACCCCCCCCCCCTCGACCCCCATCAAAAAAGACTGTGTACGTAAGCACTCTCGTTCAAGTATGGCCTTGCAGAGGTTGATGGCCTCAGAAAACCAAGAACACTCCTTCGCCGCTTGCTGCTTTGCGCAGGAGACGAAGCCGGATGGTGACAACGCTCTCGAGGGCTTGTTGTGCGTTGCTTTCCGCGCTGAAGACCAAGACCCAAGACGGAAGTGGGAACTCGTTGCTCTTCGCACTACTGGAAAGCTACCCGAAGAACCTGTCGAGTCGTGTGTCAGCAAGCTCGCAGGTGGAGTGTACGTTGGGTTGGGTGTCTTCGCACGCGCGCGGGCTCTGCGTCGACACTGACATCTGCATGGGCAGACTTCATATTGTGGTTCGTTGAGAGGATGTTAGCCTGACGCTGGAGCAAGCACAGAATGCTAAGTCGTTGTTCCCTACGAGTGGATTTCATCCGAGGAAGGCACTTCGACACTACAATAATCCGGACAGCTATGTGCTAGGTCTACGGGATGGACTTCATGGTGCTGGGCCTCGGCGGTCGGAGTGGAGTCGAAGGTCGACGAGTAGCCAAAAACCAGTGCGTCGTTTGGCGTAGGTGATTGAGAGCTCAAGCAGCAACATGCGAGAGGCGAATGGTGTTTGAGCTGAGAGGGAGCACTGCTGACAGCATATTTGGTGTTCGGTGCTAGTGCGGGTTTTCAGCGATTCGAGTTACAATATCCTGTTGAGCGACAAAAAGGCCATGGAGCATGTACAGTACACTCGTCTGTCTTCGCTGCACGGACACTCATCAAAGCGTGTGAAGATGCACCGTGCAGTGGTAGAGTTCATTTTACGAGCGAGTTGAGTTCGGCCCACGTCGACCTGCCACATGATCGAGTGATCGCCGTTCTCTGATCGGATAGTCGTCTCCAGACCGCAAATATTTTCATCGGCGATCGAGTGCGTGGGTGGCAACTTTTTGGGTTTTGGTTGTGGTAGCGATGTGAGTACTTGCATCGACCTGTCGGATTGTTGAAGGCCGCGTAATGGAGACACGTCAATATTTTTGCCTCGTGGTTTTGAGGGCAAAGGTACACTGTGATCACAAAATAATCCGACGGTAAAACAGAAGCTTTACAAGCTTGCCGGCAAAACATGCATAGCACGAGCTGCTCGGTGGCCCATAGCAACGTTATCCGATGAAAAAGAGACCCGAGCATTGCCAGCAAAATGACAATAGGACCAATTGTGGAGATAACACCGCAGCCGTTTGTCGTCAGCGTCGCCGACTATAAATTCGGTGGATATGATTGCCAGAACGACACACTTCAGCTCACACGGCTAGTGAGTGTCCTGAGGCGGCTGCAAAGTGGGAACGCAACATGGGTGGTCCGGCATCTCGTCGCATAGGCATGCAAGGTCTGACTCAGTGCCCTTTTGGTACGTGCACATGTATCGCGCTCATTTCAGGCTGAACGTCGCCGAGGCGGAAGAAGGAAGAGCTGCAGCGTCGACCATTTCTTCCTGTCCCGAGATACCCTTGCCTTGTCATGCAGGTAGTACGAGGAAACTGTAGCAAGCCGGCGGGGGCTTTACACGATCCCGCCGGATTGGGCGCTCACGTTTCGGGGCTCGCAGCCTGCGAGTCGCAGGTGCAAGCAAGACCTGCCAGAGTGGGACTTGCGTCCATCAGGCCAATCTGGACCTCAACCTGGACGACCCAATTCTGAGTTGGCCCTGCAGTGCCTCATTTGCGGCGAGGATCGCACCGGAGACCGTAAAAATGGAGGTGGGGCCCGATGAGCTCGATGCAGCCGCCTCCGAGAGCGGCCAGGGCCAGGAGCCCCTGCCAAGCCTTGACGAGCACACGAGCAAGTTCGGCTGCCCTTCATTCTGGCGCCGACTGAGACTCTCGTGGCCGCACCATCAGCTCTAGTGCCACTAGCAGTGGCAGCGCGAAGAAGGGCGCGGTCCAGCTGAGCAAGGAGGAGAAGAAGCTCCGCCGCACGTGCAGACACGAGGGCTGCCGCAACTACATCGTGCACAAGGGGCTCTGCTGTCGCCACGGGGTACGACCCACCCTTTGTGCTGTGATTAATTACATCAGGCGTGGAACTGATTTTGTTGATAATATTATCGTGCATTCGTTAGGGCGGTAAGAAGTGCTCGCTGGAAGGGTGCAACACGAGGGCTCTGCTGGAAGCATGGTTAGTAGTGCACTACTAATTGAGTCAGGTAATACCTATATGTGAAATAGTTGAGGGTGCTGAGTCTGTTGTGTTTTGCTTCACATTGTTCGGTAAATCAGGCGGCTCGGTAAAGTGCAAAGAGGACGGCTGCAACAAGAAGGCGAAGGCGCGAGGTCTATGCTGGGCCCATGGTGGAGGTACCAAGTGCCGCAACGCCGAGTGTTCCAAGGTGGCTGTATCAAACGGATTCTGCTGGGCACACGGCGTCGGCAAGCGCTGCGGAATCAACGGCTGCATCAAACCGGCGTACGAGCGCACGCACAACTTGTGTGAAGCACACTTTGTGCATTTGCGCCACGCCAACTACTTTGAAGTGTGCGCATTATATCATTGGGTGGTCTTGCTTTGTAGATGAGAAGTTGTCTGACGCAGGAATTGTCTGTCTGCTCGGTGGGTTTGTCAGGTAAGCATCATCTAGCCGAAGGAAGCATCCATGGTAAACTACACTAACCTGTTCGTAAAAAAAATAGTCAACGTGCTGACGGGCGTCAACTCCTACTTCAGATTGATTCACTGCCTTTTCACGATATCAACAGACTGGAAATGGCGTGTCATCTTTGTTTAGCTCGCGGTTTGCTGCACTCGTCCGCTCCGACCGCGATTGCTTGCCAACTGACGGTGCAACTGAATAGCCGCCATGATACTGAAATGAAGCACGCTAGCTGACGCACGCAAGACAACCGCCATCTCGGTTGAATTTCCAGATTGATATACGATAGCAGTAAAACTTCGCGCACATGTCAACAACGGGCAGATAAATGTCCAAACCCACAGACTCACGAGCCGTTGGATACGTCAAATTATGCATGTTGTTATCAACTGAACACTGTTCGCAGACCGACGAGCTAGTACTTCGTGGTCATAGAAGACGTCTTCCGGAGGAAACTCTGGAAGATGTCACTCCTTTGCCAGCCGCACAGTCGACGGTGATGCTTCAAATGAAATGGTCGGGGAGGGGGGGGGGTTATGTAGCCAGCGCTGCAGCCGTGATCCGATCTTTATGCGTTCGTCGTCATGAGCCGCCGCACTCAACTCGCCTGTAAAGTGATGTTTTACCATTTGCATGTGCATCTTCACACGTTTGATGGGCGTACGCACGGCGAAGACAGGCGTTTGCACTCGGCCTTTTTGCCGCTCAGCAAGATGTTGTAGCTCGAATCGATGAAAACCCGGACTGTTCGCAACGGAGTCCCATCTCAGCGCACACACCATTTGCCCCTCACCACCCGCTGCTCGAGCTCCCATTCGCCAAACTACGCAGCAGTTTTGACTGCTCCTCGACGTTCGACTCCAGTCCAGCCACAGAGTCCCAGGACCCATGGGGCTATCCCGTAGACCGAGCACATAGCTGTCCAGATTAGTATCGAAGCGTCGTCCTCGGATGGAGTCCACGAAAGAAGCAACGACTCAGCATGTTCGTGCTTGCTGCAGCGTCAGGCGAGAGTCTACCCAAAAAACCACATCTCCAAGTCTGTCCACGCAGAAGTCAGTGTCGCCGTAGAGCCCGCGCGCGTGAGAACACCCCTCTTATTCCCACAAACTTGCTGACACTAGAGCTTGGATAAGTTCTTGGAATGGTCTTCTTGTAGCGCGGACAGCAACGAGTGCCAATTCCGCCTGGGGTCTTGGTCTCATCGGCACGAAAGCAGGCGCACAACAAGCTGCTGAGAAGGACGCCACCACTCAAAGAGCAGCACTGAAGGTTCATAAGAAGTGACCTCGGTTTTCTGAGGGCCATTGACCTCTGCAAGGCCAAACTTGAAGCTGTTCTTGAAGCTGCGATCTCTTTGAATGCATTTTGCGCCCTAATCTTAGCCTGCGAGGCTCGTAGGCTAAGAGTCTTACCCGTAGCCCGCGTTGCGATTGTGCGATCAGCCAGCCAGCCAGCCAGCCAGCTGGCTGGCCAGGCCAGCGCAGCTAAATGCAGCACAGTGCAAGGAGAGCTCTCAATTACTGTGTGTGGGATCAGATCTGCTATCCAGTGCTGACTGTTAAGCGGACATGGAGTTCTCGTGGCCGTTGTACACACACCGCCAGTTAGGTCAGTACAGGTGAAGGTCGAGCTATTTACGGCGGAAGACCTGGTCTCCACCAGGTAACCACAGCGAAACGCCGAAGCGAAGGGCTCGAGAATGGGAGCCAGGCCACCAACACGCACCCGCACCACGTAGACGCTCAGAGTCGAGATGACATTCGACCCCGCTTCGACGCCTTGCATGCCCAGTCCAAATTCATCGGAGGAAACGGTTGGCGGAGGGCAGCGAGCCCGGAGGAACGCGCGCCAATGGCAGGCGAGACGCCTGATTTCACCAGATCGGCGTGGTGGCATTTGTATCTTTCGGGGGTCGACCTTTCTGAGGACATCGAAGGGGGGCGGCTCAGCCTCATGCACTCGGCCGTTATTGCGCACACATCGACACCCAGCTAGCTCCATTTTCTCCCGTGGCCAGCTCACCGCCCTCACTCGTCCGCTTTTCGCCGCCAAGCGCATTTTGGTCCGACCGCTCCCCTTTCGTCGTAAATAATAAGGCAGAGTGGGACCTGGCCGAATGAGGCGCGTCTCTGGCCCGCCGCAGCCGATCCACGGACCAAATAATTTCGAAGGCGCCGCGGTACCGTGAAGAGACCGACCGACATGGCCTCATTCGCCGAGCGAGCTTGAGCTTGAGGCTTGGGCTGCCCTTCCTGACAGACCACCGAGGCTGGAGACGGATCTCAATGGAGCTGAGCGACTTTGACAGGGCGTTGCAGCCGCCAGACGCGCTCGAGCCGGAACCGGCCACGCCGCCGCCCGACGAGCACAAGTTCGCCCTGCCCTTCATCCTCAACGTGCCGGCCGCGGCCGCATCTGTGGGCGCCATCAGCTCCAGCGGCAGCGCGACGCAGCTCAGCAAGGAGGAGAAGAAGCGCCGCCGCACCTGCAAGCACGAGGGCTGTCGCAACTACATCGTGCACAAGGGGCTCTGCTGTCGCCACGGGGTGAGTCTCTGTCTCTCTCTTTGTCTGTGTCTGCGTGTGGGACTGCTTAGTCAGCCACGTGGGGTCCGTCCCGGGGCCGTGGACGCGATGGTGACACTCACGCGGACACTTGTTACTGGCCCCTCTGTCCACTGTGGCTCGCAGGGCGGCAAAAAGTGTACGCTGGAGGGCTGTTCGACCAGCGCCAAGCACCGCGGATTGTGCTGGAAACACGGTCAGTTGGACGCAACAAGAGGCTACTTCCAGTGCTATTGCCGACCGACTGGACGGCCGACTCGGAGCAGGGCTGACAGGACGCTTGACTGTGGTGTCTGTGTCTGTCTTGTAAATGTTGCTGTATGCTAGGCGGCTCTGTAAAGTGCAAGGAGGTCGGCTGCGACAAGAAGGCCAAGGCGCGAGGGCTCTGCTGGGCCCACGGCGGAGGCACCAAGTGCCGCAACACCGGGTGCGCCAAGGTGGCCGTCTCCAACGGATTCTGCTGGGCGCACGGCGGCGGCAAGCGCTGCGAGGTCAAGAACTGTATCAAACCGGCATACGAACGCACGCACAACTTGTGCGAGAAGCACTTTGTGCAGTTGCGTCACGCCAACTACTATGAGCTGTGCGTACGATTGGGTTGAGTCTCGTAGCCTTGTCCTCCCAGGCTGACGCAGTCGTGTCGTGTGTATTTGCCAGGTGAATTGATGCAAGTCGAGAGGAGAGGAAGGCTCGATAGACATCAGAGTGCGGCTGTGACAGCAGCTTGGAGCGAAAGAAGCTACCAGAGCGTTGATCAGACTGCATACGACAGCGACCAGCGGAAGAGGTTGCAGCAACTACGTCGCAGGATCCCTCATTAGGCGGACGTTCACCTGCTTCACTGCACGGTGTAAGCACTAAATAGCTTGCTCAAACGACATCTATGTCGTTAGATTACTGTTTGCCAAGACGTAGAAATACAGACTGGAGTGATTGAGACTGGCGAAGAAAGCGACCGCCGTGGCAAATCCTTTCCTGTAGTTGAAGTGGTAAGTTAGCTGTCGGAAGGTTTATCGATTCAAAACTGTCAAATCTCGAGTTGCAAAATAAAATCGACAGCGCACGACAATATGGAACGTCGCTTTACCAAACCTATGAACCGCTGGACGAAACAAACAAGTCAGCGCATTTACAGGGCGTCGTGCCACAGAAGACGCAACGTTTCGTTGCCCATGAATCCTTCTCACGTTGAGAATGCCAACTCTAGTGAAAGAACAAGTTCTCTGCTTCAAGGGTACCTTCCATTTCATGCATTGGCGTCAGATTCTGACTCAGAACGAACGTCCTTGTGCACCTTTTTGTTAGCTGCCCCGATGCCATACACGCACATGAGTGAGATGTCAAACATGTATGGTTCAACTCTCGATAGTGTTGATGTAGTCATAAAGCAGTGCTGGTTTGAACGTGGTAGGAAGCACCGACAATGCAGGCCGCTCTGCCTTCGCCTATGATAGAACATAGATTTATTCAACTGTTCACCCGTGAAGCTCCTACAACGTCGTCGTTCTCTGTTGGTCGCCTACAGAACGCTTGCGCATTCCATCCACTTTATAAATCAAAAATGGAAATGACGTGATAAACATGCCCCCTCACTCTCGAAAATTAATTAAATAATTGCCGATACCGATGAATTTGGATGGGGGGCCCCGGGGTCCCGCCAACTGTTTCATATTCCCCGTTAACCATGCACGCATATATCAAACGAGCTCTGGGTTAGTACCTGCGCGCCACTTTCTGCTTTATACCCCACAACGACCCTGCGTACATTAACTCTCGCAGACAGGTACACGATGTTATCATGAGGAAAACAATCGAGGTGCCGAGCTCACCCGTGCAAGTTGTAGATTACGGCAATACGAATAAGTTAAGGGCAGCGTTGCAGATTGCTCAAACGGCCCCAACTGTATGAAGCGGTCATGAACTCGCCGGAGCATCGGCGGCGGATATTTATGAGCAACAAGATTGCGGCATGGTCTGTGGACGAACGACTGGAGAAATCAGGTCTACATTCTTGACTAAAAGTTCGTGAGCGCCCTTTTCGTCACCTTATCCCCAGTCGGGCACTTTGCTAGGACAAACCGAAAAAATGCTAGGACAAATCCGAAATTCACGGACGTAAAGTATAGTGTACCATACAAAGTCGTGCTGAGCACGAGGAAGCTCTGAAATTTCTAGTGCGACGTTGGCATGGCTAGAAAGCTACATCGTGAGAGGTAGCAACGATGAATAGTGTAGGAGGGCAACAGAACAGCAAAAGCTAGTTATTCTCACTTACTACTGATTCGTAATACTGCACTAAGTCCTCGGGTTTGTCCGTCGTAGTCGCCTCTGCGGCAGTGGCGATAGTGTCATTCACTAGCGTGGTGCTGAGCATCGTGGCGCAATTGTTCTCCACGTAAGTATTGATGGGGTTCTTGCACAGCGCCTCGAGGTCTTCTTGGGTGTGGATGTTGGCCGTCGCTGTGGCCCACGAGATGGATATTCTTGATGGACCCGTCCGCGTACTCCTCGCCCCTTTCCGGGTAAAGCCCGTAGCAGGAGTCGTAGTTGACCGAGCGGGCTGCGCCGTAGTGCGTGACCCCACATTTGATCTGCGTGCGAGAGCCATGAGCATGAGCCTCGCAGCTGCTACGATGATAGGCCCCAACACCCAGCTTTGGGTTGCTCAGACCTTCGCAGAACGCGAGCATCTCCTCGACCACCATGTTCTCGCCAGGCCGACGCGCCCGATACGGCGCGTGGAGATGGCGCCACGGTGGACACGAAGGAGAAACGCTGCCCGGGCAGCCCACGCGCGGTTGACCTTGTTGACCACGGCCTTGGGTTGGGCTTGCGCCTGGAATTTTCAGGGCTCGGACCCTACGGGATAAATAGGAAGTTGCATTTATCCCAAGAAAAACCCACGCCATAAATTACCGTATAAATTACTTACGGATGCGGGTTGCGCGAAGATGGACCAGGGTCAACATTCACGTGGATGATTCATAACGGCAAGATGTATACGATATAACGGGTTTTACAAACTGCTCTGCATCGATAACTGCGTATTGTGTAGTCTTATCTATAAAATGTCCGGACAATCAGACCCTTTAAATTACGAAGCCTGTGTTTTTTTATCAAAAAACTCTATTTATGAAGTTTGAGAAATGGGTGACCCGTACAGCAGATGTAGCATTCAAGCAAAGAGGGCGTTTGCTATAGTCTAATATATTCAAACAGCGCGGAAAGTGGTATCACCGGTAGACTCTGAAATAAATTTCAGAGAATATTTGTCCTAGAACAACATCAGCGTAAGCAAGCAGAACAGGCAAAAAATGGAGAAAAGTCAACACAGAGCAGTGGCGGATGGAACAGGTTCGTGAAGGCGGTGTGCAAATGACACAAATGGGGCAGCCACTAATGCGAAATAACTTTGCTAATCATGGATATATTGTAGGAGCGGTCCGTCTAGGACAAAATTTGTGGTACACTATATTGAAATCAAGTAAAAACCGATTTTGTCCTCCCGTTTGTCCTAGCAAGAGGGCCGACTGGGGTTATCGTAACGGGCTGATCGTATTCTGGTGGTGTCGAAGGTCCGTCTAACAGTGCGCCTGTCAGACGCCACTATCGATCTGTCGCCTTAAAGAATATAATAGCACGGTTTGAGTTTGGACATTTGAGCGTGGCGTTCATACTCCAACCCCCGTCAAGTCTTTCCTAGAAGCGCAAGGTGGGTCTTGACAAGATGACGGTCTCATCAAACGCGCAAGCTGACTCCGATAAACTAAGTTATGCGTTTTGTGGGTTTACAGGTATGGAACTACGATTGCTCGTTCAAGGCCGAAGGAACAAGTGACGACTTTATCAGCAGTCGCTCAGTTGAAGTTGGTTAACGAGGGAGTGGAGTTTCTGTGTTCGACGAGCCTCGTTTGCTGGATTACCTACTCGAAGGTGCGTACAGGGGGGGGGGGCTCTCTGTCAGTACTACATGCTCCCGAAGCTCCATTCTCACAAGGGTAAATCGAAGATCGGCATAGGTGTGTCTGTTAACAGGGGCACCCCGTTGACACCAATGCAGGCGAGTACGTGGACTGTATGCTGAACTTGAAAGCATTTAACGGTGGATGATTTACATGCAATTTAGTTCCGTTGCCATTGCATTTTCTTGTATATATTGCAGGAGCCTCGCCGCGCCCGTCAAACGTGCAAGATCTCTCTTCCATCCTTCAGCTGATCGTGATGCTTGACGCAGTAGTTGTGTGTGCGTTCGTACGCAGCCTTCTTGCAGCCTTCGTACGCGCACCGCTTCCCTCCTCCGTGTGCCCAGCAGCAGCCGTTCGACACGGCCACCTTCGTACAAAGTGGCGTCGAGCACTTGGTGCCTCCTCCATGCGCCCAGCACAGACCCCGCGATTTCCCTCGGCGCTCGCAGCCTTCCACAACGCACTTCACAGACCCGCCTTGTTAATTCGTCGATCAACCAGAAAAAAATGAACACCTAAGTCGCAAACCACGAATGATAATGTAATTGCAGGACTGCTCGTACTCACCGTGACGCCAGCACAGCCCCGCGTTCTTGGCACTGGAGCGACATTCTTGGACGGAGCACTTCTTGCCGCCCTGCAGCAATGTGCCACAAAGGTTGAAATAAGTATCTGCACACCCCTATCGTATTACCTTTTATGCAAGCAAGCAACTCACCCCGTGGCGGAAGCAGAGGCCCTTGTTGATGATATAGTTGACGCAGCCGTCGACCTTGCACTCTCGAGAGCGCCGCTTCTCCTCGTAGCTGAGGGTCCTCCTGACCTTGGGCTTGGACTGGCTGCTCAGATTGGGGTCTACCTTGACAGGCGTGGGGGTGTTTGCAGCAGCCTGATTCTCACTCGAGATCGGCGGCGTGGTGAGCGGCGACTCAACCGCATCGGATCCCCAGTGGTGGCTGAACGCGGATACGTCGGTGGTGTTCATGATGAAGCCCAAGGAGGCCTTTATGCTGGCTCGTCCCAGCTGGGAGCCGGTGCCTGCCCCCGTCCACGAGGCTTCCACTGCGTTGACAGGTGCACGGAGCATGGTGCGACGCTCGAATTAACAGCGGGGTACAAGCGACGCGTAGCGTGCGCGCGGGGCTGCAGAAGAGGAAATAAGCGCCGAGTTCTGGCGGGTGGGAGGACTGCAGAGGTCGAAATAACCGTCCGGCCCCCATTGTACGCGCACGTCCGTCGAAAGGGCAAGCGGTACCCACCGCAGGCCCAACCGCTAAACGAGTACCATCTCAGTGGGTTCAGCTGCGACTACAGAAATGAGTTCGGCTTTCAGAGTTTTACAGTAAAAAAAATACCAGCAATAACATTCGATCTTCATCAAGTTCCTTCACATCCACGCCACTGTCTTCAGACGCCTTCCCCCGCCTCAGAGATCGTTTGGGTTTTCTCGCAGCTTCAGTCACTCGACGCCCTCCGTCAAACTCCGTGGAGGCGACGCTGACCAGCGGAGACTGATCGATGGCAGTAGCGCATGTCGCCAGGAAGACGGTAATCGCCACAAGCGCAACACAGAACGAGCGCATGCTGGGTCGAAGATCTCAATTCGTCCGGTGAGGGGTGTGAGCGAGTTGTTACCAGTGGAGTAAAAAGGAGAATGGCACTTCGAGAGAACTTGCGTACAACCTACCTCTACTACAGTATAAGCACCGTACGTGAAGAACAGCACAGGCACGGACACAGATCCGCCTTTTATTTGCTGGCATACTAGTAGCATTGGAAATGCTCATCACTGAAGACACCGAGTTGGCTAATTGGTAACATTAAGGATCCCACGAGCTGAGTTGGAGAACTGCTCTCAGGAACAAGAACGTTGAACTAAAGAGCGCCCTCGCGGACCTGCAGCTGCTCCTTTAAGATTGATTTATCTCCGTACCGACACGGTTCTGAGACACATTTGTGGGACAGCATTTTATATAGGAATCAGTATGGGACATCATAAAAATTCACTCTTGGTAAATATTGCATAAACGGTCAAGCGACTGCACTAAACAAACGGAAGGCAATCGCTAAGACAAGTTGCATGACGCGACGGAGCTCTGAGCACCTTGTTGTAGCCGTTCGGCGTATTTAACGGGAGACCTCACTATTACGGTACTCACTGTAGTGGGTGGCGACATGAAAGCCCAACCACGACCACGCAGTACAATCGAGTGCGGCGGCGATGCTGGGCAGCGTGCTGCTGCCAGCATGCAGTTGCAGTCAGCCATGTGCGCTGTTGCTCAGCGAGTGCTGTTGCTCAGCCAGTGCTGTGGCCGAGTATGCAGCGGCGCCGCAACCAGCGAGTGCTGGCTTGGCGTGCTCAAGAGCACATCATGCGTGCGTTCGTTGACTCAAGCTGGCACGAGGTGGAAGGGGCAAGTTGCAGTAAGGAGCTCTTACGGAAAGTCGTGAAGAGTGCCACCACTGGGACGCTGGTTGTGGTGATGTAGAGCAGCTAGTCGACATGCATGTTTAGGTTTCTCACTTTTGGTTTTATCTCAAAGCTGGCAAGCGCAATACACTCGGTAGACAACTGAAGGAAGTGCCAGCTTCTCTCATCTGTGTTCGCGTTTTTTCAGTGCGACCTACTACAAAGAATGTTTTAGTAAGGGAAATGGCCAATCTCGGGCTCACCGGCAGATTAGACCACTTTTTAGAGCATTCAAATTCTAGAAACGGGGCAGATATTACTGTGTTTGTATTACGAACCCCATTGTGTTGCATTTATGTTGACACCCACTCGACACAACACGCCCACCAGCCCCGGCGCTACTTCTGTTTAGTATGCCTTGCGATCAGGGCTGACTTGAATATGTTTGTTCCGCACTAAAAATCTATTTTTCCGCGCTCAACCAGAGGCGCTGTTGTCATCGGTTTCCCCAGATAAAGCTCGGAACTACCTACCAAGATCCAGGGTAGTAGCAGGCAGTGGCGGGGCCACATCAAAAGTGTCGGTAACTACCATTTTTGCAAGTCTCCGTTCTAGGTTTAGACCGTTGTCGTTATCTCCACTCCGAGTGCCCTTCTTCTTGCACCGCGTCGGAGGGAGATCGTTAACACAAGCTGCTCACCTAAGCACCTAGGGAGCGTCTCGGTAAGCAGAGTCTCTTCCAGTGCGAGGCCGTTCAGTGTCGACCAGACGTTACTGGCCTGCACGCATGGCTAGGATAGGGATGGCTAGGAGGAAACGTTATAAGCACTAGTGGTCGGGTAGCCTCACTAGCTGTTTCCAGCTCGTAAAGCCCGGTTATATACAGCAGGCAGCAAGAGCCCTTCGCACACTGGCACATGCGAGCTCCGCGCCACTCGACCGAGGTGCTCCAACACCACAGCCCCCGTGGTCTCTCTCCACAGTCCTGCCGCCCTACTCGAACACTGCCCTCATCTGTGCACTGGCCTACCACTGCCGTACCTTCGCTATTGCCGTCGCTTTGGCCGACGCTCTTCGTCGCTGCTCCAAAGACCGGAATCCCGTGCGTTCGGCGCAACTCGTGTATATTAGTCTTGACTCTCCACAATCCTATGAAAAACCGCAACTGAGGGTCGAGTCGGCCGACCGCCGCTCAGTATCCTCCTACTCAATCCTATCCCCGCTGTATCTACTCCTACGCACGGGCGCCTGCCTACTTACTGGACCTCTCCCTCTTCGACTCCTTCTCCATGCTCGTGGCCTCACAGCCTCACGTTCCTGTCCTTGATCTCGCCTCTCCTCGCTCGTATACTTCTTCGCTCTTGTCCCGGCATGTCGCCCACACACTGCGATCTTCTGTCGTCGCCATCACCAACTTCCACTGCTTGCTAAACGACCGCCTTCAGCCGGTGGCACTAGTCCACTGGCTTGCCCTCTTCACCACACGCCTCCTGCCGTACACCACGACCCGATCTGGCCGATGTCCACCACACTACTCGTCTGTCAAGTCGATCACCAGCGCGCGATCGTCTGGCGCTGCCTGTTCGTGGCCCTTCGTCACGTGACAGGCCATCCAACTACACGCCATCCCCGGCTCCAAGGTCGTCCTCGACCTTGGCAGCATCTTCGAGCTGCTCGAACTCTGCTTCCGTGAGCCATCGCCGTCCCGCTGGTCGTCCTGGCCCAGTGCTGTACTCCACTTGGTGCTCACGCACGTAGCGTCCTGCGCGGTTGCGCACTCGCCGGCGTGCTCGTTCAACAATGTAGCCAGCGGTCTCCACTTGCAGGAGCTCCGGCATTGGCGGCTGCCATTGTGCTCGTCCTCGTCCGCGCAGCATATCCGCCGCCGCACCTTGGTCGTCGCGACCCTCTGCGTCTTCGTCACCACCGACAGCTTCTCCGACGCGCACGTGCTCGTCTTGCCCTTCACCACTTCGTCGCGCAGCGCCTCCCTTGTCACCATCGGCTTCTTCACCAGCATGAACCCCAGTAGCTCTGTCTGCACCAGCCGCCATCCGTTCACGCTCAGCACGCCGCTCTCGACGCGCCTTGGTGTGATCGAGCCGCTTTCGTCGCTTGTGGAGCTGCCGCTCCATCTCCTGCTTCGTCGCCTCGTCACGCGCTTGCTGCCGGGCCTTCACCAGCAATACTAGCCCTTGTTCCTTGTCACGCACGCGCAGCTCCGCCTTCAGCGTGTCGTCCGTCGCGCTGCTGGTGTCTCCCCTGCTCGTGCCTCCCGCACTCATCTCGTCCGCGTGGTCCTTCGAGCCCTTCGTACTCATAGCCGCCCGCGTCGACCGATCTACTGACTGCTCGGTCGCCGCCAGCGCTGCTGCCAGCTGCGCGTCCACCTTCCTCCGTAGTTCTTCCTCGTCCGGCCTGCCGTCGATCCGACCGCCGTCCGTCGTCCTCAACTTGCCGTAGTCGATCACCACGCGCTTCCCTTCCGCGCGCTGGACCACCATCGCGTTCCCAGCCCCACCGCCGTGGTCCGCCACCGCGGCGCAGCTGCCTGTCGCCTCCCTGGTGCTCATCGCGTCCTTCGCCGACGGCTTCTCGTCGACGCCGTCCGCGTTGTCCGCGAACTGCACGCGCTTTTTCGTCGACGCTCCGCTATTGCTGTCCTTGGCGTTGGGCTGGGAGGCCACCGCCACTTGCCGTTCGGCGTCATCCCCGGTCGTAAGCCGCTTATTCCGTTCTTCGCTGAGTCCAGCGCTTCTCGCGCCATCCCCAGTTCCGCTCGTACCGTCGGTCTCTCCGCCGCGCTCCGGCGCGCCATTCTCCGCCGCGACATCACCAGACTCGAAGCGCCCTCGTTGTCCTCGACGTCCTCGCTGTCTTCGGGGTCGTCCGCGTCCTCGACCACGGCCTTCGTCTCGACCGCCATCTCGCCGCCGTCCTTGCCGTTCCACCAACGGCTTCCTCGCCGTCTTACCCGGTCCTGTGCCTGCGAGCAGTAAGGCCAGGGCCCTTATGCTCGCGAGCCGTTTCCCGACTCCTCCGTCGTGTTATCCGTCGCGTCAGCGGCCGTGTTCACGCCGCTGGCGTTGAGATCCGCTGCCTTCACCTCGCAGTGCCGCGCAAAGTGCCCAGTGCGTCCGCAGTAGTAGCACTCCGTGCCCGGCCGAGGCGTGAACTCGCTGCGCTTGCCGCTGCAGATAGCGCTGTTGGTTTATCATCCTGCCCTCACGCGTCGCAAGCGCAGGGTTGGACCGCCCGCCACTCGCTCCATCGCCGCCGTACTTGCCCTCAACCTTGAGCGTCTGGGCTGCTCGCTTCGTTTTCTGGTCCACAGCCGTTGCTGGCCGTTTTCCCCTCGTCCCGTACTGGTCACTGCTGGCCGTTCGAAATTTCGAACCGTCTCCCAAACTGCCACGTGTACCCACTGGTGTACCCACCGCTCCCGCGGGCACCAGCTGGAACCCAGGCGGTATCGCCTTCCACCACTCGGTCGCACTGGCTCCTCCAGAGCTCACCTGCCTGTCCTCTGTGTCGTACCTAGGCGGCTTCGCCGCCGTGCCCCACATGGGCCCGTAGCCAGTCACCACACTCCCGTAGTTCCCTGCCACCCCAGACTGTTCCTGGCCGCCGACTCCCTTCGCGGCCCCCTGCACGGGCCCGCGTCCGCTCGACGTCTCGCGCTCATCCCAGCGCTCCATCGCCGTCTCCAACCCGACGCCGTACCCCGCACCATACTCGCCGATGTGGGGCACCGCCAGGCTCACTGCTTCATCCAGCGTCTGAGGCCTGTGGCCTCGCACATGGGTCGCGCCCTCGGGGCTGCTCCTCCCCTTCAAGAGGGCATTCACCAGCCAATCTTCTCCGACGTCGCCGCGCTCGCCGATCTCGCGCAGCGACTGCGCGTACTCGATCAACCGCTCTCCTCTCATCTGTCGTCTCGCGTTGAACCACCTCCGGTCCGGTGCGTTGCGTCATGTACTTGGCGCGCAGCATTCTGGCCAGGGTGCTGATGTTCTCCTCGTCTTCCGGCACGGACTCCATCACCGTAGCGAACCAGCGCTGCGCCTCGCCTTCGAGGTGCGAAGCGACCTCGTGGTAGAGCTGCTTCTCTTGTCACGTGACGCCCATCGACACAGCCTGGCGCCTGACCTCCGCGCGCACCGTCTTGAGCCACATCGTCACGGGCATGGAGTCATCCAAGCCCTTGAACTTCTTCAACTTCAGCGCTTTGGCTTTCTCGCGGACGATGATCGGCCGCTAAGGAGCACTCTCACGCGACGTACCATGCCCACTCGATGCCGCCGCCGCTGCGGGACGTGGTTGAGGTGGAGGTGGTGGTGGGTGTTCCGCTCCGGCACCGCCAGCACCGCCACTCCCCGTCAAGTCCACCGTCCTCTCCTCCATCGTCGTGTCCGCGTTCGTATTCGTGTTCGTGTTGGTCTGCTGACTAGCCGTACTCGTGTTCTCGCGACCGCTGTCACCGCCGCTCGAACCGTCGCCTTGTCCAGCTGGAGGGTCGCCGCCTTGACCTCCGCCAAGGTCGCGTTGTCCAGCGCCGCCTGCTGCCACGGGCGTGTTGCCCGTCGGACGGCGTATCTCCTCCGTACTCAACGTCACCGTGGCGCCGTCTTCCGTTTCCAAAGTCGTCACCGTCGTCGGTTGCTGGGGGAGCCGCTGTTGCTTCGCCGCCTCCGTCGCCGCTCGCTCCGCCGACGCAGCTCGGCGTTGAGCTCGTTCGTCACGTGCCATCACTCCCTCGGTCGTCATTCCGTCGCTAGTACTCTGTCACAGTAATACAAAGATCGTTAGCCCATCGTATACTTCTCGTCTCCTTATCGTTTCCGTTTCCTCTCTTTCCGCCACGGGCTCAGCCCACTGAAGCCAAACCGCCAGCGCCACTCATGGACACTGCCCAGACGGCTCCTGTCATGACCACCATGTCGTTATCTCCACTCCGAGTGCCCTTCTTCTTGCACCGCGTCGGAGGGAGATCGTTAACACAAGCTGCTCACCTAAGCACCTAGGGAGCGTCTCGGTAAGCAGAGTCTCTTCCAGTGCGAGGCCGTTCAGTGTCGACCAGACGTTACTGGCCTGCACGCATGGCTAGGATAGGGATGGCTAGGAGGAAACGTTATAAGCACTAGTGGTCGGGTAGCCTCACTAGCTGTTTCCAGCTCGTAAAGCCCGGTTATATACAGCAGGCAGCAAGAGCCCTTCGCACACTGGCACATGCGAGCTCCGCGCCACTCGACCGAGGACACTTGCGAAAGCTCTCTATTGCTTTTATATAGTTTGGCCGAAACGCCCTGATTATATCCCGTCTTTTCGAAAAGACGTGGCTTTAAAGGACGAGTCTCAGCGTCATTGGATGCTTCATGTTGCTCCCTCATGCAGTGAGGCGCAAGCACACCCTGAATAAGCTCTAGGAAAGGAAGGCTGTAGCTGAAATACCTAATTATGATACTACCTACAGAATGCCAAAACAAGATTTTTGAGCATTTGGTTTCGTTTCATTGCTTTTTCTTAACACAAAGAAAGCATTTTCAAATCGCTGGTTAACATAAAATTTGAAGCGTTTGAGCTTCGCCTGCCGAATACTAGAGCAACAGGCCTCGGTGTGGAAGATAGAGTAACTGTTTGTTTGGACGCCTCGGACAGTCCCGCAGCCTAATAACGAACTAACGCCGTGTATACACGGAGAAGCTCTGGATTTTTTACTAGCGTTAGCGCAATATACTGCCAGTTGCTAGCGGGTTGTTCATCATCCACCTCTCAACTAGCCAAGTCGATTGCTTCGACTCGAAGATTTTCTTGAAGAGCATACGGACGAGGCTTGAAATATTGCAGGAATTGTAAGGAGAGTGGCTCCATTAGATACAGTTGCCGTAGATTTTTCACCCTCGTTACGGCAACGTAGAATGATGATCGTTGCGGTGCATGTCGTGTAGGGTGGCGTAGCGGTCCAAGTATCATTTTCTCTACGGTCAGTCCTTGGCATTTCTCACTGATCAGTGCAAACGAGTCAAATGGGGGCTGGACAAACCTCAAAGTCACCGATGCTGACAGCGACCATCACCGCCAAGAATAAGAGGACAGTCAAGAAGAAAAAAGTCGAGCCCGAGCCTGAAGTAAGATTCAAGCCATACGGCAACCTGCCATCCAGCGCCAACGCCCGTAAGTACTGTCCTTGCCTGTTGTCGAGGGATGGAGATACGAGAGCCGAAACAGTTAGTGTGACTGTGTCATGTTTGTTTTCTTTCATATTTTTTTCTTCAAATTTTTAATAAAAGTCACAACTGATTTCGTGTTAGCTATAAAACGTTACCTCTGCTTCATCTACTACTTGGTCATGCCGAGAAAGTTTCAGCGACTTGTATGCGTTAGACCTGACTCAGACCCGTTGCAATGGCGTCATACCGGTTAGTATTCTTAATATTGCTCTTCATTTGCATGATAAGCTCTTTTTCAGTAGTTACCCAGAGTTAGACGTTCTAGTGGTAGTCAACGGGATACGTGTGTTTGGGTCTACGTTGGAGTTCGTCAAAGCCTGTACTTTGCCGTTGATAAGTTTTGAGTATCCGGTAAATGTGACGCAGATGATCCTGGCGTTGTGGGTACCACCACGGAGCTTTAGTATTTCTGTCACGTAGCGTTAGTAAATCCCAGTGTTGACTCTGCTGCAACAGTACTGCTACATTACCGGCCATTTGCAACCCAGGTTGTATGTCTAGAAATCACCAGCTCTGATTGGTCAGCTGCACGGTATCGACCACGATTGTTGTTGGTGTCACAGCCAAATGGTACGGTATCGTTTGCAACTTCGGTTGCAGCCGCGACATGGCTTCAAACCCACGGAGCATGCTACTGTGCGGCAAGTATGGCCTATTACATGAGAAAATATTTGAAATGGCGACATAACTTACATTGTGCGTTCTCTCTTTTGCGGTGAGAGCTGGGTAGAGCGCGCGTCTGAATCCTATCTAGTAGCCGTAGGTGAGGAAGTGATAGAGTAGCCTGCATGAAGTAGTACGGGTTGTGCAGCAGCACCAGGAGGGAGCGGAGAAAGCTCTACCGGTAGTTTCGCCACCACAACAGGCCTTCAGCACCGGCGTGTGCAGGCACGACAGTATGGGCTCGTTCGACCGGTCATGGAAAGCTCTAGGCCGCCGTATGCGGCGACACGGCTTACCACGGGTGATAAACGCTTTGCAACCCTGCATAAACGAATTAACTTGAGTTTTGTATGGTATCTGCCACACGGCGCCGTTTTGCTACCGTGACTTGCAGTTTGTATAGGAGTTGAGTAGCAAAACAGACTAATACTTGCTACCGTAGGCGCAGACTCACAGGATCGGCATGAAGGGGGCCAGCAGCAGCAGCGTGCCGCGTGAGCTGTTGTAGCTCTGTCGACGGGAGTTGAAGGAGTTGAAGGAGTTCAAGGGCCTGGTCATTATCGCAGTCAGTATTACATTCCCGTGAGTTGCTATAGTGCATTGCAAAGAGGTGCTCGCCGTCAGTACTACTCCTAAAAGTGTTATCCAGCTCATTTCACAGCTGCGCTGCTCATACAGCTACCTCTAAGTGCTTCAAAGTGACGGCAATGTTACACATTACCTGCAAATCAATTTTCAACCAATGAGATGACGGTTGCAAAGCTGGTTGCTGGACTGGCTGGTATTTCTACAGTATTATAGTGGAAATCAGCTAAGGAGGGTAAAACTACCTTATATCCCATTAGAATTTTTAAACATGTGAAATTAACACAGCTTTACCCACGTACATTCAAACGACATTTCTGGGTATTTGCGTGAATGTCAAGACCACAGGCAATATTCACCAGGGTTATTTCGTTGTACACCGGTTATCTGATATTACAGTCGCATGAGATAAGTATGTAATCAGCGCTATCATTACCATACATGGAACCCTTGAATAAGTTTAAAGAAGGAATACCACCCAACAGGACGCGTTATCGGAATGTTCTCATGATATAACAGGTTGATCAAGTTCTGAGATTATTTTGGGTACGAAGTAACGACAATTCTGCGTGAGTTAAGTTTGGGCTCCTCGGAAGTATACGAAATAAAAGTTAGTTTGGGTTCGAGTGCCATCCTCGGAGGAACTCTGGATATAAAATCCAGAGAATAACGAACTTTGCCAAGAGCACATGGGCCAACCGCAAGCCAACGAGGTTTACAATTCCCTCCTCTTGAATCAGACAGCTCAGCCCTGAGTAGATCATTTTCCAGCTTTTGAAGTTACGGAGCTACACTTTAACACCCTGTCTCTGTAACAACCCGCACCTTTTCGCACTTTTTGGATGGCAAGTGTAAATTTCCAACATTTTTAAATCAACCTAAATTGGTCTCGCTTAGAGTTCAAAGGAAAGACCCGATCAAGAAATGGTAGATGCAGCCTTTGTAGACTCGCAGCACTGAAAATGGAGGAGATACGATGGATCAAAGAGGCGAGACCTGATATGTGTCTCGTCAATGAGGCCCTTCGTCGACGGGTATCGCAATCAATGTATGACATTTTGACCATAACTCGTCCATTGTGGGCATAAAACAAACTATAATGTAGCCATAATGGACAGAAAAGGCACATTTCATTTACACATTTCGGCAGATTTCGTAGTCCCTTGCCCATTCATACCTTCTACTTGCGCTACGAAGGCGGAACTTCACAGTACATCTTTTTATGCTGTCAGCACACTATGTGCCAAATTTCAGCTCAATTGAGCTCTCGATCATAGGGCTTGTCATCTGGGGGGTGCGGGTAGGCTGGGATACCGCGTGTTAACATGAAGAATGCATATTTGCCTTAACAAGAGAGGTATTAATACGGTATACCGTGTTAAACTTGCCATAGCCGGGGTCCTATATTGACCAGATACCTTTTCTCCGACTTCTGTCATTTTCCCAAGAGACCAGCACCTTACTCTTGACCTTGATGACCATGTATTCGCCTGGGTTGGTCAAGGTGTCAGAACATATACGGCACTGCCTTGGTACGTCTAAAGCCGTGTACTTGTGGTTGCAGCGCGAGAAGGAGCCTCTATATAAACGCTACCGGTAGTTTGGCGACGAGAAAGATCGGGATGGTGAACTTGAACTGGACGATGTGAACAAGTGGAGCGCGGGGCTCCCGCCGGGAGCGCGCCAGGTGAAGGGCTCGATCGATTTACCTGTTTGCGAACTGGAGTTGCCCCAGACCACGGCTGACGGCCCCCATGAAAGCGCTGCACACCCGCAGCTACGCGTAAGCAAGCATACACATAACCCTCGGTGGCATTCTTGTTGACCCGGTGAGGCTCACCGTGAGACGATTCAGGGGTCTAGGCGGTCTAGTAATACTTCATTGCTAGAATTCGTCGGGGTTTCTCCCAGGAGGACATGTCCGTCTGCTTGTTGACATAGGAGAGCTTGCCAGCGCCTCGTCCCATTGCTCGATCCACGCGCTCGGCTGCGGCGCGCTCGGGTCGGTCTGCTTCTTCTTCTTCTTGCCTGAGTCGGGTCTGCTCTCGCTCGGCCTCCTCAGCCTCCTCGTGCTGCTGCTTGGCGAGCTGCTCCTGCAAGATGCTCTCCTCATCTCTCATGGCGCTGTCGACGATGGTCGCGCCCGCCGCGATCTTGTCCGCCAGCTCGTGCGTCTTAGCCAGGATCTTGGCCCCCGTCGCGGACTCGGCCACCGTCTGCTTCAACTTTGTACCCAAATTTTATTAAATGACTACAGAACTAATTCAGTGCGCACAAAACATGCGGTCCTTCCTCAACAGTCACGCCGTCCGAGGCTTGATAGGGTACTTACCTATCAACAGCGGCCGCAACCGCTGCTGACGCACCAGTACCACGGGCGGCCAGGTCGACGAGAAAGAGCGCAACGGCGACTTTTGTCTCGGGTGGGAGGTCGCTTGCTCCGAGCAGGCGACCCATGTCAGCAATTTAGAGATCGGTGAGCTCCGATGTAGCAGATATTATTTTGGCCAATCGAATTGTAAGTGTGGACCACACTTAATATTTTCTGGCGATCGACTGCATTTTCATGTGGAACCGAGAAGTACTGGGCGAAACTGGTTTGTATGTTGTGCGTCCGAATTGGAAATGAGACCTTGAATGAAGTTGTTGCTGCTTGGTAACGTTGCGCTAGTCTGGTGGCGGCAAGGAACGTGCACTTTAGCGTTGTGGTGCTTGTCGAGGAGACGTCGATGTTGCAGTTGGAGCTGTCCTATCGATACAACCCCTTTCTGCTAGGATCTGCTGGTGGAGCTCCAAAGTTGTGACTCGCAGTCGCACGAACGATTACGCCAAGATGCTGGAGCAGAGCAGTCGAGTGAAGCGGACTCGGCCATTTGATTTATTTCACATAGATCGGCCCGATGTGACAGGAAGGCGAGTGCGAGCTGATCCAATGCTCCAGCGCGGAGCCCATGACATGGGCCATGTGCACAAGGAAAAGCGATGCAGAGTTTGCAGCCTTCGGTGAGCTGATCTCGTTCCAACCCGTCGATGCTCGTGACGAGGTCCCTGCTTTGAGGACGCGTCAGTGACTTATGCCACTTCAACATGGATATCATTCAGCTAACAAAGATCGGGCAGATTACGTATTTACGGGACGCGCTGTCGCGCAGGCCGGATTATGAGCTGGCTTATATAACGACCGTGACTTCGTCATTACCGGATCTGATCCGAACGGCTTATGCCAAGGACGACACCTGTGTCGCGCTGCTGAAGGCTCTGGGGAGCAAGGAGTGTCAAGACTCGGACATGAAATTGTCAGCGCGGCTGCGCGCGCGGCTACACCGTTATTCCCTCGATGGAGGCCTGTTGTTCTACAACACTGGCCCCGAGGATACGCCCCGCGTGGTCATCCCTCATGATGCGGATCTGAAGTACCGCATCCTCTACGAGGCACACGACACGCCGCTGGCCGGTCATCTTGGCCGTGAGAAGACCTACAGCTCGGTGAGCACCCACTATTGGTGGCCGGAGCTGTACAAGTGGACGAACACTTACGTGCGCACGTGTGAGACGTGTCAGCGAGTGAAGTCGTCACCTCATGCTGCAGCGCCGTTGGCGAGTTTACCTGTCCCTTCGGGCTGCTGGCAATCCATGAGTATGGACTTTGTGTTTGGCCTGCCGGCGGACGCGGCGGGCAACACTGGAGTCGTGGTCTTCGTGGACCGACTACTCACATTGCGGCTGTGCCGGATACCATCGATGGTAAAGGTACAGCAACGCTGTTCTTGGACCGAGTGTTTCGACAACACGGACTCCCTGAGTCGATTGTCTCGGACCGAGACCTCCGCTTCATGGGCAACTTCTGGAGCGCGGTCTTTGCGGTGCTTGGCACCAAGCTGGACATGTCCACGGCGGACCATCCGCAGACCGATGGTCAGGCCGAGCGCGTAAATCGCGTCGTCGAGGACGTGCTCCGCAGCATTTGCGCTGAGACGCCGAAGCGCTGGAGCGCCATGCTGCCACTCGTTGAGTTTGCGTTGAACAACGCCGTGCACGCCTCGACAGGCTACACGCCGTTCTACGTGAACAGCTTGTCTCATCCCCGCGTCCCGCTGACGCCGCCACGTGGTGACCTCGGGCTTGGTGGGGGAGGAGAAGCCGACTTAGCTGATCGGCTAGCCGATGTCAGCCCGGCTACTGTTCGTAAACAGGTTGACGCTTTCTTGTCGACGCGTCTGAGTGTCTTACGACATGTGCGTGATGCAATGGCTGAGAGCCAAGACAAGCAAAAGGAACATGCAGATGCCAGGAGCAGAGGCAATGTTGAAAGTTATGAGGTTGGGGACCTGGTGTTGCTTAATGCTAAGAACCTACCTACACATGCAGTGTCTGCCGTCTTCAAGACGAAGTTGCGCCCGCGCTTCATCGGACCTTTCAAGGTTGTGGCCAAGAAGTGCCTTGCGTACACGCTCAATCTTCCGAAGAAGATGCGGACGCACCCCGTCTTCTACGTGGGCTTGCTCAAGCCGTACCAGGACCCGATGCAGGTGCAGAAGGAGGCACCGAGAGTGACGAGGTCACAGGCGCGGAGGTCGCGGTCGTCGAGGACGAGACCATCCACACGGGCACCGCAGGTACAGGCGGAAGAATCGGCGCCGGAGGTGCCGCGGGCACAGCGAGAGCCGCAGGCCAGGAGTCGCGGCAGTCGGAGCCTGCATGCGGGCCAGGAGGTCGAGCTGACCCTGAAGCACAGCCTGCTGACGCTGTAGCTCCCCGAGCGCCCGGCCACGTTGCTCATCGCGATCGCGATAGTATCGTACCCAGTCCTCCAGGGCCCCAAGGCGGTTCCAGACCGCTCGAGGCACCTCGATCCATCGCGTCCGCTCGGCGAGCTCGTCGAGTTCGGTGGCAGTCCGGACCAGACGTGCATCGACGTCATGGATATGATCCCGAAGGGGGCCCGCCTGCTGCCGCACCTCCAAGAGCTCACTTTGAGTCGCGAAGGACCCCACAGCGGCCTCCACCGGCCCTGCTCGATGAGCATGGGAATCTACATTACCATGTGGAGCGCCTCCTCGCGAAGCGGCGGTGCCGGGGTCAAAACCAGTATCTGGTGAAATGGCGAGGGTACCCTCACTCCGAGAACTCATGGGAGTTTGAGGTGCCCCTCCGCCAAGACTGCCCAGACGTCGTGGACACTTTTGATCAGCTTCATCACCAGCGCCCTGAGGGCTCAAGGCGGCACGCCGGCCGTCCCGCGCTTCCCGGCAATAAGCTGGGGAGCTGCTGGGTCAGCCACATTGCTCCGAGGCTGACCCTGAGCCACAGCGCTCACTCCCTCGCGGGAAGGAGCGGCTGGAGTGCTCGAAGGAGCGAAGCGCGCAGCGCTAAACTGGGTCTGCGGCTGGGTGAGTGCCGAGAGGCTGCGCTTGGCTCGGACCTTCGCGAAATCGAAGCGGAGCTCGCGTTCAATGCGAACATCCACTTCACTGAAGCTGGCTCGGAGAGCGTCCATGGAGCTGAGCTTTCGGCTATGCTCGGCCCAAGACTCGAACTGAGCTTCGTACTCAATTGAGTCTTCCCCCGGGCTAAGTACCACCGGGTACGTCCGCATGGCGGGCACGGACTTCTGCTGGGCTTGCAGCCGCAGCCTCTCGCGATACTCCGCGACAGTCGTAGATTGTGGAGTGAGGAGCCGTTCTCGCAGAGATGTACGCAGTGAGAGCTCCTCCGGAGTACAGGCCACGGGCCCAATGGTGTGCAGCGCGAGAGACTGCTGGAACGCCTGGCGACTCCGCGACAGTCGTAGATTGTGGAGTGAGGAGCCGTTCTCGCATAGATGTACGCAGTGAGAGCTCCTCCGGAGTACGGGCCACGGGCCCAATGGTGTGCAGCGCGAGAGACTGCTGGAACGCCTGGCGACTCCGCGACAGTCGTAGATTGTGGAGTGAGGAGCCGTTCTCGCATAGATGTACGCAGTGAGAGCTCCTCCGGAGTACGGGCCGCGGTCCCAATGGTGTGCAGCGCGAGAGACTGCTGGAACGCCTGGCGACAAGCCTCCGCGGGGTAGCGAGGCCGGAAGCCGTAGTCGGCAGTGCTGGGGTTCAGCAGAGGCCGCCGCTCAGGACGCTGGGAGCACGTGGGAGCCATCTGCGCCGCAACCGGCTTGGACTGAGCTTCGTCCAAAGGGTTGGAGATGACGGGGCCCAGGTGAACGCCCTCACCACGAGGTGGCGAATACCGTGACTCAGTGAGCGCGCGCAGCTCGTAGAGGCCGGAAGAGCGTTCAGGGAACGGGTTCGGAGTTCGCAGCGGTGGTCGCGGCTCCTCCCTCGACGGCGCAGCGCGCTCTGCAGGCGGTCGGCTCGACGAGCGCACTGGAAACGTGTGCGCGGGGGCTCTTGATCGCGACGGCTCGGAGAGCCAACTGGGGCCGGCGAGCCTTCTTCACGACTTGTCGACGGTGTGGGTGAAGCGTCGCCGCGGCTCGGGGAGCGTCGCGTGAGTGGAGACGCGTCTCCTCGGTTCGGAGAACCCTCCATGGACTCGTCCACCTCGCCCTCTTCACCAGAGAGTTCCCTAGGATCCATGATCTGGCGGGTTGGTGCTCGAGGAGAGCTGGGACTTGCGCGCTGCGAGCTACGCTTCAGGCGTTGCGCCGCGAAGTACACGGACACCGAGAGCCTGGAAGGCGTCGAGGGTGTGCGCGCGGGCGCTGGCGTTCGCGGAGGCACGGAGGCACGCAGTGCAGCAGCACGAGAGGAGCGAGGCTCCGAGGCGGATCTTGCGAGAGGCTGTCTGCGGTCGAAAGACCAAAAGTCTTTATGACTTGAAGTCATGTGGGGGCGCGTTGCGCCGAGAAGTTCTCAGAGAAGTCCACGCGATGTGGATTGACTCGTTCGAGAAGGAGGCTTGACGGAACAAGACCCGGAGGTTGACCGTTAAGCGTGAACACCCGTGTCCACGGTTTGGTGGGGGAGGGTGTAACGGGGTTACACGAGAGTTACCCGAAGGGTTATGAAGTGGGTACACACTGGCTAACCTAAATCAGTAGGAGAATCAGTACACGGCTTCAGAGCCACTGATTATGCATATGACTAGGGTTCACTATGCTAGGTAGTGAACCGGATACATTTACACCGTAGGCGGTTTGGCCGCGATAGAGGGAAATACATGCAGTTTGAGATTCACGGTTAAGAGTTAAGGGTTGACTCTTGGAGTCCGTAAGGTGTACGGACTCGTACGTTCTGGTATTAGAACGAGCTATCTTAAGCTGAGACTCTGTAAGTCTGTTAAGCTTCCTCTGACGCAAAGCTACGGCAGCCCCGCTGCAAAGGCGCTTCAACTTCAAGAACCGTTTCTGATTTTCCATTTGGACGCTACCTTCAAGCTGAGCGACCTTGGTTACCCTGTTATTACCTGTGGCTTCACTGATAAGCATCGCATTTACCGACTCGCCGCTCTATTCATCGTAAGTCAAAGAACACAGAGCGAGTACTACGAGGCGATTGCAACTTTCTCCAAGATTTTTCAGAAGCAGATGAAAACGAGACTCAGAATTGACACGGTGATGGGAGACGCGGAGGCCGCCCAGCTCAATGCGCTACAACCTATTACGGGGTGTGAGAACGCCACCTACTTGATGTTTTTTTTCACGTGCTTTACAACGTGCGTAAGCGCATCCGGCATCTACCTGATACCGTTCGTGGAGCGGTTTACAGTGGCATTCTTGATATACACTACGCAACTACTCAAGGCCAGTTAATGACGGTGTGGGCTCGAGTGTCTAGCGAGTGAAAAAGGTGACAATCGACTGTGGAGTTTTTGTGAGTATTTCGATTCTCAGCAGCAGATTTTGGCGATGGCAGATCTATCATTCTCCTGGTGGATTCGCAACAACGAACAACCCATGTGAAGTTTTTAACGCTAGTATCAAGCGTTTCACGCTCCGCAAGGCTATGGGTACTCGTCGTTTAATTCTTAAGCTCCTGACTATTGCGGAATACACTTCAATTTGTGTTCAACATGGTACCACTTCCGCGCGCCCATCCCGCCGTAAGAGGCTTACAAGCTTGCGAACGTCCTAGTCGCATCGCAGCGTATTGCTGTGTTCAATACGGATGAGCAGTCGGTCGTACGAGTGCTGTATCTAGGCGATGGAATTGGAGATAATGAAGAAGTTTCCGGTATTGGAGATTCACAGACGGCCGCAACGCATCCAAATGGGGTTATTGTCTCTGAAGGTTGCTTGATGGTTGATGAGAAAAGGTCTGCAGCTACGTTTTACCGCTCTGCCGTGAAGTGGCCAGTCCGACAGTCTCACCACATAGGTATGCCACCAGGTGGGTGGGTAGTACGCATGAACACCTTCGAGTGTATGTGCCCCTACTTCACAAAAATTTTATCGTGCGCCCATGCGGTCGAGTTGCGTTTGGTCTAAGTGTTCCTGGTGTCGACGGGCAGCACCAAAAATTCAAGAATCAACGCATTCGCCGTAGCGGCCAACGTGGCCCCAAAACCAAGGTTCCTTTGAGGGTGCACAGCGCGCCTTCGACTTCGTTCGAACAGGCGGCTCCCAATGCAGAATTTGTGCTCGATTCATACACCGGTCCGTCGGAGCAATTTGAACTTGTCAGCTCTGCCGTACAGAATTTTCTGCACGACGATACGGTCGACCTCTATGATGTGGATCTCTCGGCGTCAACGGACGCAAGTATTTGCGGTGGCTACAGTCAATTTGACGCCAGCTGGAGCCAACTACTCAGTGCAGATATTACTGTGACAGGAATGCCTCCACACTACACAGGATTCGACATTTCGCTGTTAGCCTCGCCAAGCCCCACCCCATTCTCACAGCCCGGTGACATTTCACCGAATTGGGCAACTTCTGTCCTGCCACTGGTGTATCCGCCAGCCCAAGAACAAATGCCGGACCCCTCTTGCATCGCATGTCTAGACATTCAGTACCTGTTGAGATAAATCGAGGTTTAAATACACGTTTCGATTTACATGTTTAGAATACTCAACGCTTTTCGGCATACTGCAACCTCCAAATTACATTAGACCAGGAAACTACCACGTATACCACTGCTCAACACAATATCTAGGAGTATGAAACTGTCATTCGCCTGTTAGAGCAATTCAGAGCTGTGTTTTGTTTACCCCTTCCTCATAATTTTGTGGGTTTCACGAAAGTTGCCACGCAACCTAGTAATTCATAACCTTCTGAGCTAGCACGATGATAAACTTGTACTCATGACTGCTCCCCATTATAGACAGCTAAGCACTACAATGAGGGAAATTCTGGTTTATATGTGAAGGGTTTACATACACTTACATCAAATCTGATACTTTCCACACTATAACTTGCTCCCGCGCGCCAAATAATGCCTTTTTACGTGCACGTCATTACATTATATGATAGTAAGGTATGGCAGTTTTAAGCATATGAGCACAACAAGAGGGACATTCTGAATGAAAAGCGTAGATGGACATGAACTTTCATCAAATCCGATACTTTTCCCTCAATTTAATTTGCTCCCGCGCGTACAATATTGCCAGTATCGTGCATGACGTTACTGGAACACACTCAGCATGCTCACAGTTATGCGTCATGATAGTAAGGTTTGCGTCGATATCAGTTGGAAAGCCACCGCAACTAAAAACCTCTCACCTACTAACTATCGATTCTAAACAAAAATGGTAGATAATTTGCTTCCCAGCTATCAATATTACTTGGGTTCGGCATTAAGTTGAGGTGTACAACTCGTGACAGTTTGCTCTACAAGTATTGATAACGATATGGAGCGAGCCGTCTTCACTGACAGCTATAAACAAGAAATCCAACGTAGAAAGAGTTCTTACCGTTCACAATAATCCATAACGATTCCCATGCGGAAGTCTGATAACGTATCGAAAACGCTGTAGTTGAAGTTTTTATTCGGTACAGCAAAGTGTTGCAAGCCTTTATTGTTTACGGCGCTTTCGCTTACGGTTCTCCTTCTTTTTAATCCCAGCAATGTCCGCATTCCGTCTAGCTGCAAATTTAGGATCCTCCTCTAGCTTAGCTATAAAGTTTTTCTTCTCGCACGCTTCTGTAGCTTACTATGTGTTTGTATTGATCCAACATTGAT
This sequence comes from Phytophthora sojae, assembly GCF_000149755.1. Lineage (NCBI taxonomy): Eukaryota > Oomycota > Peronosporomycetes > Peronosporales > Peronosporaceae > Phytophthora > Phytophthora sojae. The sequence continues at coordinate 836,133 of NW_009258127.1, read as the reverse complement.
ATTGTACTACAGTAAGTAGCATGGTAGGTTTACCTATCGCTACAGTAGCTAAGGGATTGAAAGTAAGAAGTTCTTACCCCGTAACTATGCGTTTGCGCTATGCTAATTCCGTTTCCTGCATGTATATCGGTCCAATAAACATGGTAGAGAAGGAATTTCTACGTGAACTCTTATAAAAAGCCCCAGCTCAATGAATGTCAGAATATCTACTATCCCAATAACGCATTAACCTACCGCTACATACTGTGCCTTAATAAAAGATACGAAACACGTTCAAGCAAGTGTAGCTAAATATTCGCCCAAGATGAACACAGAGCGCCGCTGTAGCTATAATACTTAAGTATGTGCATTCCTAAATAATTACAGTAAAATATGCTATGCGAGTCAGTGAACGCCCTCCACTATATGTACGCGCACTGATGTCGATTACTATGCGCTTCTATCGCCTACTCTCCGCCGCTATCGCTAACTTATGCGCTACTATCGCTCACTACCATACCAATTATCGTAGCATGTGTTTATATGAAGCAAACCTCGCTACAGCGCTATTATACTAAGTAGTAGGGTGCCCGACCCCAGCGATAGCTGCTACTACTCGGCGGGCCCATTTTAATTAATAGCTGGTGTTCCAAAAAGTATAAGGCCAAGCGTCGCGCCAGGGTGACGTAATCGCCCCCGTTCCGCACGCCTCGTCGGCTCGCTGCACTACTCGCCGTGTTATTAGTACATAGTTGTAGGGCGGGCCCTGCGGCCCGCTAGAACGCACGCGGGTGCCGCCATCGCTGCGCTCGGCAGCTTGGGGCCGCCTTCGGCGTCCAAGACTGTGTATTTATGTTATGTGGACCACCCTAATTTTGTCGCCATGGGGCTTCAGACGGAATTACGCACACACTTGACGGTCGCTCTATTAGTTGTTGTTAGAATTATCATTTCATTGACCAGCACTTTGCTCATTTTTCATTTGGACGCGCAACGCACAAGCCAAGTGTCCACTACGCACCAACTCACTAACTCGCTAGACATGCCGCCGCACCCTGACGACGTCTACAACGAGGTCTCCACGCCCAAGGCCGACGTCGCCTTCGACGATGCCAACAAGGCCGCCGCGCTCCAGATCAAGCCCAACCGCATCCTCTACACGAGCGTGCTGCTGGCGCTGCTGCAGCCCTTCCAGAGCGGATGGTCCACCTCGCAGCTCAACCTGTCCGACTACAACAACACGGACGAGTGCAACGCGCGGCCCGTCGTCCCGGGCACATGCACGCTCTTCAGCGGCCACTCCAAGCTCGAGTGGACCTTCGCCGTGAACGCGTGGATCTTCGGCGCCATGTGCGGCAGTCTGCTCTGCGGCTACTTCAGCGACATCATGGGCCGCAAGAAGCTGCTCTTCTTCAACTGCTTCTTCATGTGGTCGGCGGCGCCGTCATCCAGGCCGTCGTCTCCAACATCTGGCCCTTCGCCGTCGACCGCATGGTCTCCGGCATCGCCTCGGGCGCCGCCACCGGCACCATCGGCGCGTACGTGAACGAGCTGTCGCCGCCGCACCTGCGCAGCCACCTCGGCCTGGGCCTGCAGATCTCCACCACCATCGGCATCTTGGTGCCGGCCATCTGCTTCTTCTTCGCCGACAGCGGCGATGGATGGCGCTACATGGCCGGCTTCCCCATCGTGCTGGCCGCCATCTACATGTTGCTTTCGCCCTCGCTGGCCGTCGAGAGCCCCGCGTGGCTGCTCATGAAGAACCGCCGCGAGGAGGCCAGGCAGGTCATCACGCGTCTGTACGGCGAGGAGCACGTGCAGACCGCGCTGGGCTGGCTCGAGGCCAACAAGCAGCCGAGCGAGGCCGAGGCCGGATACGCCGCCAGCTCGCAGCCGGCCGAGTCGATCTGGTCGCCCAAGTACCGCCTGCAGTTCCTCGGCGCGCTCCTGCTGTCCTGCACGCAGCAGCTCTCGGGCATCAACGCCGTCTTCTACTACTCAGGCAACATCTTCTCGGACGCCGGCATCTCGGACTCGCGCGTCGGCACGCTCATCATCGACTTCATCAACATCTGGCCGGCCTTCTTCACGGGCGTGCTGGCCACGCGCTTCGGCAACCGCAACATGATCCTCTGGGGCATCGCCGGCATGGTCGTCATGTCCATCGGCATGACCGTCGCCTTCCTCGTGGACGTGTCGGCGCTCTCCATCGTCTTCACGGCGCTCTACGTCATCGTCTTCGGCGTCACGCTCGGGCCGCTCGTCTGGGTCATGACGGCCGACATGTTCCCGGACTCGGTGCGCGCCAGAGCCTCGTCCATCTGCATCGGCGCCAACTGGCTGTGCAACCTCATCGTCGGCGTGGGCTACCCGTACCTGGCCGACGCCTTCGACGACTGGAGCTACACGCCCTTCACGGTGCTGCTCATCATCTTCTACTTCCTGTCGCTCATGCTCGTGCCGGAGACGGCGGGAAAGACCAACGAGGAGATCCAGGCAGAGTACGAGGAGCGCCGTCGCCGCTAAGCAGTCGTCAGTGTCGGATAGTGTACTGTAGCGGGAAAGATGCATGTTGCTTCGAGCCAATATCATGTTCGTTTCTATTGACCAGCAGTTTGCAAGTATGGTGCGAACAACTCCATCATGTGCTTGAGCTCGTTTTCCTGATCGGGGTCCGATAAAATCTGGAGCAAATACGAGGATCCAGATAGCTGTCGGACGACTTGGGTAGCAGTAGGAACGAGGTGCATCATTTGGGTATCTTGGCAATGGCGGACGTACGCGAGGAGGTGGTGGAGTACTTGCAACAAACACCGGAATACAGTGGCAGCAATGTTTCCTCTCGAAAGAGCCCTCCATGCAAAAAGCCGTACCCAGAGGTGCCACACACTGTTTGCACCGCAGCCAGTTGCAATTCATTGCTGTGGCTTCTACTGTACAGTACCCAAATTACTCCCGCATTGGTACTCGAAGCAGCATACGCCATGTGAAAATGCTCAACACTCGGGATATAACCATGACGGCGAAATACAGACAAGTCGATCGCGATTGCAATAAGCGACGCTTCGATTAATTTGGGGGGGGACTGCGCTGCGCTAAGAAAAGTGCCATGCTAGACGAGCATTTGCACAACAGCCAATGTAAATCGAGTTACAGATCAGCCTCATCGTCATCGTAATGCATGCGGCTCAGAATCATGGCGGTCTTGCCTTTCTTGCTTGGAACCAGTCGATTCAATGCATCTTCGAGATTCGAGAATCGGCGTATCGTTCTCTCAGCGATAATCTTCGCGGCAGTTGCGTCACCCACGCCCTCGAGTCGACGTAACTCATGGAATGAAGCTGTGTTGATATTTGGTGGCTCCAGAAAACTCCGATACGCGCGACTTGTAAACGGTCCAAAATATCGGCCAAACTCGTTTGCTGAAACAAGTCCACATCGTGGAGGAAGATCAAACTCTGTCGCTTGTGCTGGCGTAACGAGCAAAAACACATCCGAGCTTTCGTTTGCCGCTTTAGCTCGTTCTTTGGCATACGCGTCTTCGTGTATCTTCTGCTTGGTTTGAAGCAGCTTGCATTGAATCACTTCGTTGCATTGGACGTTTTGACGACCGACCTTCAATTGAACTCGCATAAATAAGTCGCCAGCTGAAGCACTAGCACCGTTGATGACGATCGTATCCATATCTGAAATCTTCACGCCGCCATCACGATTTGTGAAGCACGTCGAATCATCGGAACTGGATTTTGTATCTTCTTGGCGCAGTGCTTCCACGACAGTGCGTGAAGTCGGCTCTGTTATAATAATGTCTTGGATAGCACCAAAACGAGCGCCAGCGTGGAAACTGGACAGTGCGACCGGAGTCTCGCAGTAGGCGATCGATTTCACTCGACGGTAAAACGCCACGAATTGTTCAAATCGCTGCCATACCAAAACCGTACGCGTGAGATGGTCGTCGAAATTATCTACTTCACCGAGCTTCTTCGGGAGTTTCTGCATCAGCAGCACAAGAAGAATGAAAGCGCATTCCAAATGGCCTTCCGCGCCCCATCGGAACAATCCGAAGCTTCGAAGACAATCTACGGTCATGTCCGTGCGCCCAATACGATCAAACAGCTTATAACGACGACGAGAGAGGATTGCGGCGAGCACTTCTCGGCAATTGTACGGATCTTGGAAAAACGGAGACGCAAAGATATCACCATATTGGAGTCGCAACGCATCGCACACTTTCTCAAACATCCATGTTGGGTCCATTTCCTCCAATTGGTCTTTCGTGTAGTGGCTCAGAAAGAGTTGTAGTGTTTCCAGAGCTCGTCCATGCCCACCCATGTCGTCTACCAACTGCTTCTCGATCCTTGTCTTCGTTGGCAGGACTTCGTGGCCACGTAATGGAGGTGGGACTAGAAACACGCGCTTCTGAGGAGAGTCCGAAAGTGCCTTATCGACGGGACTTTGAACGGTTGCCGAACAAACACAAACAGCAAACGCTCTGGACGAATTCAAGAAGCTGCAGACTGAAGCCAACACGCGGTAGAAGTCGCAGCTTTTGGTACCATCATTGACCAGCTTCTGGAGGCCATCGACACACAAAATCACCGTCATTTTCTTCACATCGTCAATCCCTTTCAGTTTGGCCAAAATGTCAATCACGATCTGAATACGCAAAGGAAGTGATGAGCACATCATGCGCAGCTTGTCAACAAACACCGGCCACGCTTTTTTGTCTTTCGAGAGTTGGTAGAGCATTCGGTAGCTGATGTCGAACTCAGGATTGTCACGATCAAGTAATGATCCAGTCGCCGAAGTGCCGTTTTCGAACGTCACACTAAACACAAATGCGTTCTCCATTCTCTCTTTGAGCTTTCGGTTGTTCGAGCGGGCAGCAGCTGCACACATCAAGCCCTTCATTTGATCCAGCATGCGCGACTTTCCCGTGCCTGGTCCACTCAGCACTAGGTTGATGGCGTGATTCTGCTTGTCCTCGTTCTGGAGATACCAGGCAGTATAATGCAGTGCAAGCGGCTCCACAAGATGACCCGCAAGCTCTGATTCCCCTTGATATGGCCAATTCTGTCCAGAACTTGCGCAAAGTCGCTTTGGCTCCTTCCACTCCAGCGAATTCAACAACTTCTCCCACTGCGCCTCTGGTGATTCCACAGTCGCGCCACGCTGTGGCGGCGCCAGCAGCGGAGGGAAGTCTCTCGTGTCGAAAAATCTCCTCTCCTCGTCCACTCCCGCATCCACTCTGCGCTTTTTCATCGGAACCACCACCAGCACGTTCACCGGGCCTCTCCCTGCTGCTTCTTCTTGGGCATCCACTTCGCTGACAACTTCATCCGACAGCCCCACACTAAATAGCTTCGCCCGCACCACTTCCAACCGCACGAGGCCCGTGATGTCCGCTACGCCGCTCTTCACGTCTGCCTCCGTCAGCCACACACCATCCCTCTTCGCCACGTAGAGCTCCAGCTTGTCTGCGTCGATGTCCTTGAAGTCGTTCGGCTTCTTCGCCTTGATCGCGTCCTTCAAGTCGTCCACCGTGTCGCTCTCATCTACTCGCACCGAGAACGCGCTGCCTGCCACACCTACGACCGCACAGTAGAGCTTCACCATCTTTCCTCGAGCCCGCAGAAGGGAGGGAGAATTTCTTGCGTACTTAAGCGGACATGAAGGTGCCTGTGTGCAATAGATTTTCAACCAATGATACGCCGCACTGGTCCGAACTATTATTAATAGAGAGCTTTCGCAAACAGACCTATTGCAAAAAGGATTTGCTTCGGATTCGGATTTTGGGTCGGCCATTTCGCAGCTACTCCTCATCAGAATACGGAATGCATATCTATGGGGTTGTGTGGAAGCACTACATACAAGCAAACAGTCAATATACCAACGCTTGGAGGTGTGAGAGTGTCTGGGAGGGGTACCAGCGGCTGCTCCAACACCACAGCCCCCGTGGTCTCTCTCCACAGTCCTGCCGCCCTACTCGAACACTGCCCTCATCTGTGCACTGGCCTACCACTGCCGTACCTTCGCTATTGCCGTCGCTTTGGCCGACGCTCTTCGTCGCTGCTCCAAAGACCGGAATCCCGTGCGTTCGGCGCAACTCGTGTATATTAGTCTTGACTCTCCACAATCCTATGAAAAACCGCAACTGAGGGTCGAGTCGGCCGACCGCCGCTCAGTATCCTCCTACTCAATCCTATCCCCGCTGTATCTACTCCTACGCACGGGCGCCTGCCTACTTACTGGACCTCTCCCTCTTCGACTCCTTCTCCATGCTCGTGGCCTCACAGCCTCACGTTCCTGTCCTTGATCTCGCCTCTCCTCGCTCGTATACTTCTTCGCTCTTGTCCCGGCATGTCGCCCACACACTGCGATCTTCTGTCGTCGCCATCACCAACTTCCACTGCTTGCTAAACGACCGCCTTCAGCCGGTGGCACTAGTCCACTGGCTTGCCCTCTTCATCACACGCCTCCTGCCGTACACCACGACCCGATCTGGCCGATGTCCACCACACTACTCGTCTGTCAAGTCGATCACCAGCGCGCGATCGTCTGGCGCTGCCTGTTCGTGGCCCTTCGTCACGTGACAGGCCATCCAACTACACCGTTCTGAAAAATGGGCTCGTTTTGGCAGTGAGCCCAATCTCGGGCCGATTGCCAATTAAGGGCCGATTCTTTTGATCAGTAAATGCTCGATACACCTCATCAGATGGAATCTGATTGGTCGCTTATAGTATACCATACGAATGACAGATGTCAGTTCTATAGTGAAACCCAAGTCAAACGAATCGGCCCTTAATTGGCAATGTGACGGGGTCACCCAGCACAATGCACAGAGGAAGTGCGTGTGGATATTACTATACAGGTGAACAGCAGTTCACCAGTTCCCGGCCTCAAAGGGAACGGTTTGCTACAAAGGAGTAGGTTATAAGGCTGACTGTATTTTGGTAGAGGTTAACTTGGTCGTAATACAAACTACAAGTTAACTATACAAAAGCCCACACAAACTCAAATGGTTGGCTTGCGGAGCTACTGGTACCATGTACCATGTACCATGTACTCGGGAGAGTGACACCCGTCACTCTTCATTTAATGGGTACACTTGATTGTACCCCGTTACATCCTCCCCCACTTATCTGAGAATCACATCTGATTCTCCAATCAGCTTCGAGAGAATCCGAACACCCAAAGGTCGGATTCTCGGGCGCTGCCGCCGCAAGGCGGGCGCGCCTCATCGTCACGCCCACAGTGACTTGTGCCCGCAGCGGGCACCCCGCGCGGAACCCCCTTGCCCTCGGCGATGTTGGCCGCGAAGCCGACGTGTTTAGTGGCCGTGTTCACAGCGCTAGCAGGCGCGGAGTGCCTCGGCACGGGATGCATGTGCCTCCAAACTTGCGGTGTCCCTCGTAGACAACCAGCAGTTGGCGTCGCATGGCCGTCGGGCCCCGCTGGCACGTTCGTGCTGCAGTGCCTCCCGCGAGGGACAGCACCTTTCCGGTCAGCGCGTAGCGTAACCATGGAGAGAGCTGTGCTGCTCATCTCCGGCCATGACAGGGCCCCGCTCGTCACAGCACGGTGTGCCGGTCGGCCGAATACGTCGGCTCGACTCATGGGCTATGGTCAAGCGCTGACCACAGCCATGAAGCGTCATGCTTCAACGTCGTGTTTGCTTGAGCGACCATGGCTGCTTCCAGCAACCCGCTCATCATACAGAGCAACGCGGCGGACTTGTCTAAAGCCCTGCAGCGCGTCACGGCCACCACGTCGCCGACGCTAAGGTGTCTTCCTTCGACACCAGGGTACCGCAAGGGTACTTCATCGTGGGGTGGGGTGTATTGCCCTCCGTCACCGGCGATCGCATCCTGCGTCGCGGCGACCAACACCAGGCCGATGTGCGTGCAAGACCGCATGGCACACAGTCCATACAGGACCTCAAGGTGTACGAGAGCACCACCACATACACCAAAGGCACGTCGTGTATGGCACGTACCACGACAGCCATAAGTGCCTCGTGCACCTCAAGTGCCACGTGTACAAGTAGTGTCGCGTGCACTAGGGGTACCTCGCGTACACCAAGTGCCACGCGCACAGTGAGCGTCACGCACCGCGACTATTTCACAGGTAGTATGTGCCACGTGCACGCGTATGGCTTCGCGCCTTACAGGTGCGGCATGTGCCGCGCCAACTGTGAATGTCTGCAAAGGCAACACGTTCGGGTTCTCCCCTCGTGAGCAACACCCATGCTCGGGACTGATGGCTACCTGGCCGGTAGACGTACCGCGTCCAGTGTTGCAACAGCAGCACGCTGGGGTATGGTGTTGTGTATGTACACATGCCATCGTCCGCGGACCAAGCCGCAGACTGGCTGCCATGTCTTTGCCTGACAGAGGCAGCCTTCCAGCAGCGAATGCGCGCGCCATCTTCGGCCCAGCAGCGACAGTAGCCGCTGCCAAGGTTGCTGGCTATCGGTCACCATGACGATGGGACCTGAGCAGCGATGCATCAGGTCCAGCACCTTCGTGCAATACTTCGCGAGTGACTACACTACACTGGCTTCTACGACGAAGCAAGTCTCATGCCAGAGACCTCGGGAGGAAGGGCACTTCCGATCCCCTCCCCCACTTACGATTTGAGCCCCGGCGGTCAGGCGCCAGCCGGCCGCCTAACTTCGCGCCGCCCTGCAGCACTGAGTCACTGTGCCAGCAGACTCTGGTGGCACGGGCAGCTACCCTTCTTTGGCTCTGGGTCAACATCGGCGACCAGGGCTTGGCATCTACCAGCCTGGATGCAGTTTTGAGTCTGCGTAACTTGACGTATTACTCAGTTACCCACGTCTTCGGGCAATGACACCCATGACAGCGTACGGCTTGTCCTGCATTCAGCGTAGCTGCATGGCATGCACGCATACTCAGACTCAGCCATCTCGGCACCGAGTCATGGACACTTGTTGTCCCAACGCCGCACAGTGCTAGGCGCGACAGACCGTACCAACGATCCCTGCCGCGCAGCGGCCTTTGCCTTCAGACCGAGCATGCTCCTGCATGTGGTCATTGAGGTGTCGCCCTCCGGCAGACACGTTCCAGTCGTGATCGACTATGCTCGCCGAGTCGGCGGCGACGCAACATGCATCGCCGCAGGTACGTCGTGTACCCAAGCCACGTCTTCTGTGCGCATGGCCACAGCTGCGCTGGTCGACACCCAGTCGAACGTCATCCATGATGACCGGGTGCCAAGCCCTTGGAGGAAGTAAGTACTCCTCCCCCGCTTAAAATCAAAGCCGCGCGGCACCTTCAAGAGGACCGTACAGCTATGACATCGTGACGGTGTCACGAGCCTCTTAAACTCCGTGTGGTCATCCACCACACGCGAGGAGACCCAAGTGACCTGATCACTAGTCTTGGTCACACTGACCGTGCGTGGAACTAAGTTACCCACGCTGAAGTCGCTTCGAGCGACTCCTTTCGGCTCATGCGGAGCCTTACGGCATCGTGTGGAACTACGTTACCCACACAGAAAGCGCATCATGCGGCTTCACAATCAGTCACCGTCTGAGTGACGCGTGTGGAACCATGTTACCCACACAGGAAGTGCATCGTGCACCTTCCTCATCAGTTTAGGTCTGAGTTGACCTGGTGTGGAACTGGGTTACCCACACAGGAAGTGCCTGCAGGGCCTTCCTCTTCAGTTATGGTCTGGGCGACTGTGTGTGGTACTTGGTTACCCACACAGGAAGCGCGTGCAGCGCGTTCCTCTTCGGTTAAGGTCTGGGCGACCGTCCGTGGTACTTGGTTACCCACGCCGGAGGTGCCTTGAGCGGCCTCCTCAGCATTACATGCTCTGTGCGGAACTAAGTTACCCGCTAGTTAGTGGTCCTTGGTTACCCACCTGGTGGTGTCATCGAACACCACCCTTGTCAATGCTCATGCCGAGCAATGACTCTCAGCACTGGAATTGCTTGTTGAGGCAGCTCCACATGCCAGGCATAACAGCCCTCGGTTGCAGATACACTGCACCTTCTTCATGGAGATCATCATGTCAGTGATGCCTCCTTCCTTCTTCTTCGTCTTGTCGGATGCATCCAGCGCCCTGGCGGTCCCATCGGACGCCCTTGTGTTTGTCCAGAGGTGGGAACATGACTCACCAATGCTCTGTCAGACACAGAGGGCTGACTTAGCCTCAAGGCGTTGTCGCGCTACTCGACCGAGAGCCTGTGCAGCTTGCACGGCGCACTCAGGGCCAAGTCATACTTGCTCAAGCCGAGGGCATGTACGGTTCCATGCCCAGGGCCGACTTCGGCACGATGTCCGGGACCATGTACGGTTCCATGTCCGGGACCATGTGCGGTTCCATTGCTGTCAGCGCCCTCGAGCGCGGCAGCCAGGGTCACAGCGGACCCCAAGGTTCTTCTTCGGCCCAGCCTCAGTCAATGAGACCTGCCCTTGTGCTTCGACTCTCTCACAGAGTCTTGGCACTTGTGTCGTTATTCCAACCGACACATCTGGCGACGTGCGAACATCCGCGCGACGTCCCAGACTCAATCATGTCTAGGGATACCATTATCCCCGTACACTCACGTGTACTACCGACAACCCACCGTTGTCCTTCACCAATGCGAGCGGCAGTGCTCGCAAGGGACCCCGGGACTCTGTGGTGTACGCCTTCCGTACACCCATCACAAAGACTCGGGCCAACCCCAGCAAGGCCCTCGTCCTTACTGGTGGTTGTGTCCCCCTTAAGCACCTGACGGTGCATGGCGTCGGCGCCCCCTTGACCCTCTGGTCTTCGGGTAGGTCTTCTTCACAGAAGAAGACCTACCCGTTGAAAATGGACTGCATATATGTTGTGCGAGGTTTCTAACACCAGCTGTCAAATTATAACATGTAGGATAAATGACGCGATGGTGGTATTTTATCGTGATTATGAGCTTATCCCCAGCTGCTATCCTGATTTGGCCAATTGGGTAGTTGTAAGACAACTACGTGGCAGGCTTTCAATTGCAAACAAAATTGCAAGAAATAGAAGTATTTTCCAACAGCCGAAATGAACGGGAAGGAGTTCAGATACGCTAAAATAGACCGCAAAATCGGAATCTATGCCCGATTCTACCCCTTATATGTAACTATCGTTATAGGTTTTATGCAAGGAAGTAGCCCTAATTATTACTCAAAGTCCGTCCAAGGTTTGGTGTCCGGGACAATACCGGCATCCTCCGTTCTTTACTGACAACCATGTTTGGCTACATCTTGGCTTCAATAAATGGGTAAAAAAGTGATGTCTGCCGCGCATTGTGAAACAGAAAAAAGTTCGTTATTTACTCGAGAAGCTCGTCGCAGACCGAGCTGCTTACGATGGTATCATGCTCGTCGGCCACAGCCCCAATGCGATGATCTACCAGGCTCAGACTAGAAAGCTCCGCGATCACCTCACTAGCTACAACGTCTACATCCTGTACTGCGAGCCCTGACTTCTTGTACCCAGTCTTGACTGTCTTCTCGCTTAACTCCGCCCACGCTCGCTCAACCCAACTGGCAATGAGCGATCTGTCAGGCGGCACTACTTAGCTTGAACGGAACGCCAGCCTTCCTTCGCTTAAGCTGTTTGCGCCGCTGTTCATGCGCAAACTCATCTAGGCCGCTGTAGAAGGCGTTGATAGCGGTGGTGATGTCGCCGCACTGTGCACAGGCATGAGAAAATATAAGGAATACCGACACAGGTCTGAAAACACACACAAACTTCTGTGTGTTTTACAGAGACGAAGCGTACAGTGCAGCTCTGCTGCGCTTGACACTTCTTTTTATGAGGTCAGGTGGGACAAGACGGTTGATGACGCCGTCTGGCTATTGATTGTATCAACTTTTGACACTCACTGCTGGTGTGCATACACAACTTTGTGTATTTCTAGTGTGGTGCGGTGCTCATTTTCTTCATTGTGCAAAATGCGCTCCGCCGACGTAGTCGACCTGGTGAACAGCGACGAGCTGTCGGCCGGCGACAGCAGCAAAGACGAGGAAGCCCAGCGCGAGGTAGCCATGCAGACGCCCGCCACTTGACCGCCGATACCGACGACGATTCGGCTCCGGTCATGGTGAGGGCGCCCCCACCGCAGCAAGTGAAGCTGGAAGTCGTAGAAGGCGCAAAAGCTGAGACTAGAAGCTACCGTGGCCGCGTCATCTCCCACCGCCAGATGCGCCCCAAAAACAACCCCCAACCTAAGCCTCTCTCCCGCAAACCTGGCCACAAAGCGCGCCGAAAGGCTGTGCGAGACTCTAAACGCATCTGGTTCACGCACGCGTGTCACACTACAGAGTGTCGCGACCCCAACAACCCGATTTTCGGATGAGCGCTTCGGAGTTAGCTCATAAGCGTAGTCGAGTAAGTAGAGTGCAGACTAACAAGACCTATTGAATACCACGGCACTCAGACTTAAAGACGCAATATTGAGAGTGAGGGGCTCAGGTAAAACGTTTTACTAGTTTTAATAGATATTGTGGCTTGAAGTATCGTGTCTTATGTCAAATACGCAGAGGTTGGTTCAGTTACTGACACCTTCGATTTAATACGCGACGCGGGTTGCGGTGAAAACCTTTATGTAGCCATGCCAATATGTACAGTTGAGAAATAAGCGTAGTAAATTCGGATGCAATAGATCAAGGCGAAGCGAGCAACACCACGGACGCTTCCAACCGACAGAGTGAGGGGCTCGGAAACGACACACTGAAATTTGTAAGTTGAGTCATTTGTATCAGTAATGTTGTCACTGTACTATCAACTTTACCGTGCCAGTGCAAGTTGTACCGTTTCGCTAGACTTGCAATTAAGCCCAACGGTATTATCATACTACCAACGGTAATATTGACCTGGTCACGGTACTTTTTCTATTACCGTGATGTACCGTATCCTGATTTGGTGTACAGTGACCAAACAGTAGGTAGTACCTTAACTTACCAAGGGGTACCGTATGTAAAACATTCATACCGCACGGCGCAAATTAGTATGATTTAAGCACACAAACCACTTATTTCGTATTCAGCTTGGTCAAGCGTAAGCACTAGGTAGAGCGACATCATGGGCATGGAAGGTCTTTGTTGGAGAGATGTCTGCGGCGCGCGGACTTAGAAGTGTGCGGAGCACCGAATAGCAATCTGCTAAAAGCTACCCATGACAGCTACACCAAGCGCATCAGAGTCGCGCGACTGAATCGGAAACGGTTGCTACAACAAGAAAGACGGCGTACGGAGGCACAGTCTTACAACGCGGCCCTACTTCGTATTTGCACGGAAACGATGGAGGAAACGAAGGAGGTGGAAGCAGATGCAACGACGGCGAAATAACTTGCCAGATAATGCGTGAGAGAAGCAAACCGTAGTAACATCTTAAAGTGGGTTAAGAAAATGTTCAACGACAACACCAGCCTCATGCTTTAGTAGAATATTGAGGGTGAGGGGCCAACCGCAAAACACAATACTTCGTGCCGGAAGCAGCAACCGAAGAGGGTTTCATGCGAAACGCGTAGTTAGAAGCTAATGTAGCAACGTCAACAAACCCTTTTACATGATCGTTTGCTTTGTATTCGCAATATCGAGGATGAGGGACTCAATGAAACGCTACGTGAGCGATAGAGCAGCACCGTTCAACGGTGGCCGTCCTGCCGAAGCATTTGCAGCCACGTTTTGGTTCTCTCCAGCCTTACGGATGATGTTTCGGTTTACTAGGATGCGCCATCCCTGGGCGCTCACCCTATGCGAAGCGAACCTCGCGTGAAGGAGGTGGATGCACGATCCAAACTTTTTCCAATACCTGCTTTGACACCATCCGGTCGCCGTATCGACAAGCCATCCTTCGTCAGGCTGCCCGTGGTACTCCATTCGCGCGTAGTTCCCACCCATTTGCGCTGTTACAGCTACGTACTCCACGGTTCTCTTTTTCGAGGGAATGTAGAATCGAGGGGCCGGACGAGATTGAACTCGAACATGGGCAGGATTGGGGCTGCCAGTGGGTTGCTTGTTCAGCTGCAGAAGTTTGTCGCTGGCTAACTGCTTCGCACGTCGGACAAGAGGGGTTGTGGCTTCAGGTTGCATCCGGAATGGTTTAGGTTGGTGTGACATATCCGCACAACACTCCGCCAGGACGTTTATCAGCATGCCCATTTTCAACCGCGACCGCAGCGTGTAGTCCCGCTTGACTACACGATTGAACTGTTCCACAGGATTGTCGGTATTGGCAAACCCTGGCGCCGCGTAACAACATTGCCAGCGCGAAAATCGGGCACCAAGCCACTGAGACTTGAAATAGGCAGCAAACGCTTCGAGATCACTTCGCTCATTTCACTCCTTCCAGTAACAGTTTGTGGCTTGGACCAACTCGGGAAAACTTGAGCAAAAATGCATGTCATAGATCTGGGCGAGTACTCCATTGGCAACACGATCTAGGAGGCACTTCGTCTTCTCTTGAACTTTCTTCATTACGTGGAAGAAGCACATCAGGAACATGAAGTCCGAGTCATGTCGGAAAACCTGCTCCAACGCGGTCAGCTGGCCACTCTCAGCATCGCCCATCACAAACTTTAGACGAATCTGCTTTCCTGTAGTCCCCGTGTAAATAGCGCGGAAAGCACTTAAGGCCGCAGTGTAGACGCTTTCGATACGCTGGGATAGGATACAGAACGCGACGAGGTGGAACGAGCGCGAGCGGTCTGATATGCCCATAACCAACACTGAGTAGCCCACCTGAGATAGCTTAAACGTTGTGTCGATGTGGAAGATGAACGTTGAAGGGTCCCGGTCCAGACGTGTCAACAACGCCCGGGTTGTTATTCCAACGACAAAAGGCTCCTCGTCCGAGCCATCACCGACGTGAAGCAGGCCATCGGGGTTTTTGAAATCCATGAAAGTAATCGGTCGAAAGTCATCGGCGCCATCTTGGTACGCCATCTCGCGCACAATCTTCACAACTTCATCGTGGTCGTCATTGCAGCCAAGCTGTGTCTATGAATAGTAGTGGACAAAATTTTGAATGGAGCACAATCGTGGCACCGATTCCCCTTGTAGACCAAACTTGACTCGAAGCGCATTACGGACGCGGACTTGCTTCACCCTCTGAGCAGCAAGCTCTCCACAATACTTCTTCTGCTGTCTTGTAAGTTTCACGCGTCGGGGCGACGCTGCATCTGACCAATGGCGACCGGCTTCATACAGGTCATTCTGTGGGTGGTAGGGCAGGTGAGGGCCTTTCCGCGCCATTCACAGCGGCCTTGCAAGCACGCTGCCGACGTGCACTCGAGAAGCCGGTACTGCATGTTATGCTTCGTTGCATCTCCACAAATCGTGCAGCGAGTCGTGTTGCACCTTGTAATACGCGACGCCTTCCTGAAATTGAGCAGTTCGTTCCCGTCATATTGCGCTACGGCGTAGGCCAACTCCCGCCACTCGATGGGATCCCTCCCCATCGTGGCTTAAGGTTGACACGAATCCACAAGTGAGAGTGGCAGCGAATGAGACACTGTGCAGCCAGAGTATGTACCGTGGTGTAGTCACAAGTACCGTATTGGTATTTAGTGGTACCGTTTCTGTGTGAAAAGTACCGACAGTTGATTTTGAGTACTGTTCCTCGCTCAATATTGGTCGGGAGCAGGCAAGCGGCACGCCGTTCCCTTCGTCTTCATCTACCACACATGAATTAACTACGCTTTTTCTTCTTCGAGCTATATCTCCAGAGTTATTAGGCTAGCTCGGGGGCACCTCATGTGCCAGTCAATTTGTGGTCGACGAGAACGACGGCCAGGGTGGCCACAAATAGAGCCGGATCCGGCGCATTTTTTTTGGCATTGTGTGGAGGCACCGGCAAATGATGTGCCCGTCAGTGTTTTTCAGTGTTTTGTGTGTTATTCAGATCTTCAATGTGTTTAAATATATATAAATATTAAGGTGATATCACGCATTAAATGTGCCAAGATGGATTGTTCTGAGTTTTCAAGTGGTTGTCCCGCCGCAATTGCGGTGCGTCTGCGGGCAGGTGGCATCTTGGAGTAGTGCTGTTTATTACCAAGTTGATAACTCCTAATAACTGGTATTGGGATTTTTAGCTATCTAATACCGATTGGTAATACCATTATGTAAAGATTGTGTACGATAAACTGAATTTTTTGTGTACAGTCAAAACTCCGCTCAGAGTCCGCAAAAATGCGCTTCTCCACAATAATAGGACTTCTTGCTTGTTCTCACCTAGTGTCTTCTAACTACTAGGAAGGTATGATGAGCGCATTGGTGCTAGCCACATCTCGTCCTTGTTTTTTTAGCTAAAGTAGTCTTGACACACCAACTTTACACAAAAGGTAATACCGTTAATAGGAAGGTATTAGGGAGGTAATAACGGTAATTGGTATTAACTCGGTAATGATTTGACCCAACTCTATCTTGGAGATTGGGAAATGACTGACCCTTGCCCATTTTTGTGTTGCCAGTATTACTGACTCAGCAACAAGTGGAGGCACACGATAAGGTATTTTGATTGGCTATAATCAATTGTCAGTAATAAGCGAACGTCAGTACAGCGAGCGAAAGCTGTCGGCACCAGTCTTCTGAGCGACTTTGTCCCGGTGAAAGCAGCAAAGAACATCTGAATGGACGCGGTTGTCTTCATGGACGCCGAGTTAGCCGGCAAGTAGCTTTGGCTCGACTAGCGTAAGCGCTCGTGTAGCGCTCGTCACGCGATCCCACGCGTGGCGACTGATGAAGCGGGGCCAGCATCTGGCTAGGTGAGCGATCTCCACGCTGTCGACATCCGCTTGCTCTCTCTAATACATGCACTGCTTTCAGAGAGGGGCTCGAATCACACGTCGCGCGTGCAATCGCTCGCTTCTGGACCGTTGTCGGCGAGCTGCGTCGAGCGTCGATGCGTAGACTTCGGTCGAGATGGCACGCGCTTAGTGCGTGGCGGCCAGCAATGCACTGGCATGTCAAGCCACGTCGGACTCGACATTGACGCTGATTCATGGTGCAGGTGCCGATTGCCAAGTGATACGCAGCAAGCGCATCGCAATCGACAATGTGAACGTATCTGCAGAACTCAAGACGAATGCAGTGCATGGATAATATGAAGCGCGTTTATATATTTTACACGGCTGGCTGGCTGGTTGATCGTCTCCTAGCTAGTTCTACTTAGTTGGTCGCGGGCACGGGAGCAGCAGCCTGCGCTTGCTGGTTGCGCAGCGCGCAGTGCTCGGCGCAGAGGTTGCCGTTGCGCTCGTAGGCCGGCTTCTGGCACGTCTCGACGAGGCAGCGCTTGCCGCCGCCGTGCGCCCAGCAGAGCCCGTGCGAGACCGCGATCTTGGAGCAGCCGCCGTGCTTGCAGCGAGTGCCGCCGCCGTGCGACCAGCAGATGCCGCGCGACTTGGCGCGCTTCGTGCAGCCCTCCACCGTGCAGCGCGTGTAGCCGCCGTGCTTCCAGCAGAGCCCGCGGTTCTGCGCGCGGCAGTTGCAGCCCTCCACGGAGCAGCGCTTGCCGCCGCCGTGGCGGATGCACAGCCCGCGGTCCACCACGTACTTCTCGCAGCCCTCCGACTTGCAGATGCGCGTCTTGCGCTTCTTCTTGGGCTGCGGCTTGGCGTCCTGCGGCTGGATCATGCTCGTGGCCAGGGGCGCCGACGCAGCGGCGGCGTTCGAGTACGGGTGGTACAGGATGCTCGACGGAGCAGTCGACGCCGCAGGGACGTAGTGCTGCTGCTGCTGCAGCTGGTTCATGTGGTGCTGGGCGTCCGCGGCTTGACGCGCCGGCGGGTTCAGCAGGAACGAGATCGACGATGACGTGTGCGAGGGCGACGAGTTGGCCGAGCCGACGGGACCGCCCTGCGCTGCGAGCGTGCTCATGAGGCTCGGCAGCGTGGGGAGGCGCGGCGCCAGCGACGGCAGGCGGATGGTGCGGATGGTGTGCGGGGCCGTGTAGGGCTCCGACGGGAGCGAGGCCGCCTGCAGTAGCGGCGCGAGACGCGAGGAACCGACGGGGACAGCTTGCATTGTCAATGGATGGAGCGGAGAACTGGTAGGAGCTTTCGGTCGAGGCGCTTCCGGGCTTCGAGGCGTATTGACAAGTGAACTGGTCGAGATCGAGCCTGGGCAGGACTTACGTACACAGTCTATTTTCGGTGATATCTTGGTGTTTGTATAGGCAGCCCATCACCCCACAATGTGACGACCTTCCCGCAGGACGGATGTCATCCGCGGGAAATGGCTTTGCTCCGCTGCGCTGCGCTCCTGCGATAAAAAGATTCTCTCACCTGGCGAGAACAGTGCTCGGCTCGCTGGAATGCTCGTCGCTGGGCCCGCCTCCGCAAATACCGCGCGGCCCTGCTACGCGGGCACCCCGCGCGGGTTTGCTGCGGCTACGCTCCTCGCAACCGCGAGCCTCCTCCTCTTCTATATCACATTCACCCCCCCTCGACCCCCATCAAAAAAGACTGTGTACGTAAGCACTCTCATCGAGCCTGAATGGTCTTGACAACCGAACGCCTGAGTTGTTGGTCGCAGCTGTGGCGACTGGCAAGAGCGGCTGAGGGGATTTGTCCGCATTCAAAAGCCAAGTCAAACGCTGGCCGATTTGCCTCCCCCCGGCATGCCAAAGTAAACAAGCCGGCTGTCCCACCAAGCGCTGATCCGCTTCGGTTGGCGCCGAGGGTTCTGCGCGCTTCGACTGGTTGCAACCCTCACACCGACACCCGCATGTGCCCGGAGTTTTCTGCGAGGAGGCGTAGGCGAGCGGCGTTGAGATGTTGATTAGGCCTGTCCAGAGTAAACAAGCGAAGCCCTCTGGCTCGCGCGTGGGTTGTTTGTTGGTACCAAACTGTTGCTGCACGCGATTTCAGTAGGAAAACGCCCGGCGGAAAAGCCCCGACCGAGACAGTGCGCTTGCCATCAATGCGCTGGTCCGGCGCAGCGTCAGTAAACTGGCAAAATGCATCGTGGCGTTGTACTGTACCTGGCAGATTCGGGCTTCCCGTCATCAAAGTCGGAGAGGAATGAGAGGCATTTTTGGCGGCTTCGGACTTGCCCAGGAGCAAGCTGCACAGCACTGCATGGGCTGCATCGATCAGAGGTTGTTGCTGGAACATACTGTACGCTTCGGGGCCTCATTCTACCTGCTTCGAGCCAATCCTCAAGTGAACACGCCGGTGTCTCATGCAACCAACACGGCTACGCCCAGCGCGTGTTGGACCCAGCGAGGTGGTCTTGTGTCCTACAGTTGACCGACGGCTGCTGCAATGCAGCTCTCCAGCCGCGAAATACATGTACAGACCATGCTGCAAAGCTGGACCCAGCACGCCAGCATCGGATTGCTCTATGGTAGGTACTGTAGCACCGCGATTGGGCTCCTGGCGATGGGATTCCAGCCAGCGAACCGCATTTCTCGACAAAGGCCTCGTTCAGCTCCGCCAGCAAACTAGCCAAACGCGAGGCAAACGCGGCAGCCCCGATCTGTTTTTGACTCACGGAATCAAGTTCGCTGCGTCTTGCTCGCTGAAGGCCGCGCCGTTGCTGCACAAAATCCGTCGAGCAAGCGGCTCCCGCAGGATAAGCCCGCGACTGCCTTCAACTCCGGCGAGCAGCAAGTGATTATGGATCGGCATCCCCAGCGAAAGCGTCATTCAGCGCTCAAAACTATCATTGAAACTCATTTATATAAGTACATGTCCGTACAGTAGAAGTAAACAACAACAAAACTTAATTAAAATCAACCATCCAGAATTTTTAGGAGAATCCATATTTATATCATTTACGATTTTTACTTTCTCACCAAAAATTTGCTAACAACATCTAGAGCCCGCCCCATTACCTTACTAATTTAACCAATCTACACTATATCTGTACTAACATAAATTAACCCATTAGCGGTGACAGTCGAGTTTCTGGCTTTCTGCCTTTCACTACTCGCGTTTACGGCCTTTTGCAAATCGCGAGGAAAGCGGGAAAGCTTCACCCGCTGGTGAACGCGTTGAATTTTTTATTTGCGCGGCACAAGCCGCGCCACAAATTTGCCTCAACCCCGCATCAGGTTGCGGGCGCGACTATCCCAGGTGTGCGCCGCACACTGCGGTGCATGGCCGCGCTCGCGCTTAGTCGAGCGAGCGTGTGCTTCGGTCATATATGTACAGCTGGGCTGAATACGCTGGAAAACCCCTAGAACGAATAATCAGTGGCTTCTGGCAGCTCATGGCGCGCCGCAGCAGCGGACTGGTCTGCAGTCTGCGAGCGCTGGTGGAAGGAAACCCCGAACGCAATGAAGCTCGAGTCTGGGCAAGCTCGCATTGCATACAGCAGTTTGCATCGACATTTCTGCTGCATTCAGATTCACCCGTCTGACGCCCATTCGATTAACAGTAAGGATAACATAGAGGCAGGCTCGGCATTGAATTGCATTGAAGACACTCGTGCCAGTGCAACACAGCATGGATTGGCGAAATGCACAATGCAGGGAGCCGTCGGTGAGAGGTCGGGCGAGCTCGGACCATTCCGTTTGTGAGCGTGCTCCATCTCAGCAGCGTGGGGCTCTCGCGGCATGGGCTCCGATTTCCTTTACCAACTGGACACCGCGGGCAACACCAGAGGACGACCCGGTGTCCGTCTCAAGGTGCAATCGCCGGTGCCGAGCGCGAAAGACAGCTCGAACAGTTCGCAGCAGCCCGCGACATGCTGCTGGGGATGCTTTTCAATTGCGCGACGCGCCGTAAACCCCGCCGGCGATCCTGTGCTTGCCGGCAGGACGTCTCGTTACTCGTGGGGCTTGGCTGGCGCTCAGCGCTCGCATCGATTCGAGCGGACGAAGGAAGGAAGATTATGATTGCTTTCGCGCACTTCGGCCGAGCGACATCGGTGTAGTCGAGGGTTGTGCGCCCGATGGTTGTCAGAAAATCGGGACTCGGACTTGGTCGGACGGGACTTTCGTTACGGCACAGATAACTACGACAACACGATATTGATACGGCGCAGATTACTCGCTACGGCACATATAATCACTTTATGTACGGACACACACTAGTACGGCGCAGATATCCCGTCTGGGCCAAATAAAATCTCTTCTACTACAGTGTGTACTACCACTAGTTATCTGTGCTGTAACGACTGCGGGGTAGCCACCCTGGCTTCTTCGAGGACCAACTTGCTGGCCGGCTAGTTCAACTTGCTCGTGCTTTGTGTGTTCAACGAGCGCACGATGGGATTTCAGCAGCAGGCGTCCTCTAAACAACCGATTGGAGGCGATGACGCTCTGTTCCTGCACGTGTCAAAGTAATCACGGAATAATCGCTGCTGGGTGGTCGGCCACCGTCTCCACAAACTTTCTCGCGTTGCATTTGAGCGTCGCTCCCCCATTCTGGTGGGTTCCGCGGTCCTTCACACTGCATTAAACATACCTAAGGCTGAATGCATCAATTCCTTTGAAGTTGACTCACAATTCACAAATTATTTCTCTGTTGCATGCATACTAGCGAAGTTGTTGCTCGAGACCAAATGGCTTTCACGCAATCCGCAATCCGCAAATAAAAGAGCGGTGGAGAGTTTGGATTTCGATCAGCGGCTGTGCTTCGAAAGGCTTGGAGAATAGCATAGCTGCTGCGCTGCGAGCCCGAACACACAACTTTTCGCTAAGATGCCAGCTCTGACGACCAGCTGCAGCTTGTTTACGGCGGGGCTGGACAAACGCCTTGATGGCAGTCACGCCCTATCCCCGCCACCATCCCATCCTGCACGGATTCACGCTTGAAGCGTGACGCTTCCTACCGAAATCGCGCATAGATCGGAGTGAACCTGCGTAGGTTGTTTGGCCAGCCGTTCCTGAATGTGTACCTATCGTGAATTGTTTTTTTTTCAGCCTTTGTAGTTGAAGGAGTCCATGCGTTCCTTTGCCCTGTTCGCATTTCATTGCATTTTCCTTGCGTGCAGGGCATAGAAGACTTTGCTCTGCATGCAAATTTCCTAGTCTTCCCCGGGCTTCCTCGGCCTGCACAGAAGACCTTGTTCCCATCTGTGTGGGACAGCCGGATTGTTTATTTTGTTTATTGTGGCATATGCTCAGGAAAGGGTTTCTATGGCGCCCAGCGCGTTCAAATCCCACGAGCCGATCTTGCCAGTCGCCAAAGGCGTGGTCCCAACAACCAACACACACGAGAGGCGTTTGTCAAGCCCAGTTGACTCACTTGTCAAAGAGCGCCAAAGCCCCCAAGCTTCACACAACCTACAACATTGACAATGCAAGCTGTCCCCGTCGGATCCTCGCGTCTCGCGCCGCTACTGCAGGCGGCCTCGCTCCCGTCGGAGCCCTACACGGCCCCGCACACGATCCGCACCATCCGCCTGCCGTCGCTGGCGCCGCGCCTCCCCACGCTGCCGAGCCTCATGAGCACGCTCGCAGCGCAGGGCGGTCCCGTCGGCTCGGCCAACTCGTCGCCCTCGCGCACGTCATCGTCGATCTCGTTCCTGCTGAACCCGCCGGCGCGTCAAGCCGCGGACGCCCAGCACCACATGAACCAGCTGCAGCAGCAGCAGCACTACGTCCCTGCGGCGTCGACTGCTCCGTCGAGCATCCTGTACCACCCGTACTCGAACGCCGCCGCTGCGTCGGCGCCCCTGGCCACGAGCATGATCCAGCCGCAGGACGCCAAGCCGCAGCCCAAGAAGAAGCGCAAGACGCGCATCTGCAAGTCGGAGGGCTGCGAGAAGTACGTGGTGGACCGCGGGCTGTGCATCCGCCACGGCGGCGGCAAGCGCTGCTCCGTGGAGGGCTGCAACTGCCGCGCGCAGAACCGCGGGCTCTGCTGGAAGCACGGCGGCTACACGCGCTGCACGGTGGAGGGCTGCACGAAGCGCGCCAAGTCGCGCGGCATCTGCTGGTCGCACGGCGGCGGCACTCGCTGCAAGCACGGCGGCTGCTCCAAGATCGCGGTCTCGCACGGGCTCTGCTGGGCGCACGGCGGCGGCAAGCGCTGCCTCGTCGAGACGTGCCAGAAGCCGGCCTACGAGCGCAACGGCAACCTCTGCGCCGAGCACTGCGCGCTGCGCAACCAGCAAGCGCAGGCTGCTGCTCCCGTGCCCGCGACCAACTAAGTAGAACTAGCTAGGAGACGATCAACCAGCCAGCCAGCCGTGTAAAATATATAAACGCGCTTCATATTATCCATGCACTGCATTCGTCTTGAGTTCTGCAGATACGTTCACATTGTCGATTGCGATGCGCTTGCTGCGTATCACTTGGCAATCGGCACCTGCACCATGAATCAGCGTCAATGTCGAGTCCGACGTGGCTTGACATGCCAGTGCATTGCTGGCCGCCACGCACTAAGCGCGTGCCATCTCGACCGAAGTCTACGCATCGACGCTCGACGCAGCTCGCCGACAACGGTCCAGAAGCGAGCGATTGCACGCGCGACGTGTGATTCGAGCCCCTCTCTGAAAGCAGTGCATGTATTAGAGAGAGCAAGCGGATGTCGACAGCGTGGAGATCGCTCACCTAGCCAGATGCTGGCCCCGCTTCATCAGTCGCCACGCGTGGGATCGCGTGACGAGCGCTACACGAGCGCTTACGCTAGTCGAGCCAAAGCTACTTGCCGGCCAACTCGGCGTCCATGAAGACAACCGCGTCCATTCAGATGTTCTTTGCTGCTTTCACCGGGACAAAGTCGCTCAGAAGACTGGTGCCGACAGCTCCTGTTGCTTTCGCTCGCGTGATGACGATCCTCCCTCAGCTGCATGTGACGACGCCAAAGCGGCCCGTACCACGCGGCAACGTGTTGAGCAGTGCGAACGCGATCGGCAGCTTCAAGGACGCCGAGCTGGAGGTGTCCAGGACCCAATTCCAGCAAGTCGAGCATAGCGTCGAGCTCCGCCAAACTGCTCGCTTTGGCAGGCCTGCAGCCGATGAGACAGCGCATGCAACGCCGTCAGCCGGGTCTGCTTGTGGCCGGCCGAAACCTCTGGACGACAGGGCAGAGCAGGCAGTACATGCAGACCCCCCGGCGTTCGATGACCTTCCTGCTGCCGACGACCACACAAGCAAGGCTCGTGCACAGCGTGCTCGAAGCCTTGAGACACACAGCGCTGCTGATTACTTCGGCTCCATTGTTTCTTGGCGGAAAAGCCGGCGGAAGGAAGGCCCTGCCTGCCTGCAGGAGGGAGCGCGTCCGTCTTCAGGCGTCGCCAGAGATCTGCTGCCGACGAGCACAAACGGCTCGCCCGGCTGACCAGCGCGGGGCCGGCCGTACGAGCCCACGACGCTCGGACACATACTTTCGCTCCTCGTTTGGGGTGGGTAGCCAGCGTTCGTGGCAGCGCGGCGCTCACGACAAGCGAAAGAGAAATAGAGGTGCCGGCATCAAACGAGAGACTTCTCCGGCCTCTTGCCAGCGCCGCCGGCTGAACTCGCAGCGAGCGGGTGAAGGAGTGAGGCCCGCAGGTGAGACTCATGACGTTGTCATTACCCGACAGAAGATCATATCTGTGCATAGCCCCGACCAAAAGGTTTATTTTTGATACTTTAGCTACTCGAGCCAACGTCGAAGCTCAGTCGTCAGAAAGAGACCAAGTGCGCACATCGATCAACAGGCAAGGGGCAGAAGACAAGACCCCCACCGCCATCAAAGTCATACTATACCCCAACCAACATTGTGCGACCATGCGCTCCATGTCGTTCCAAGACTTGTTCGTCAAGTCCGCCAGCGAGCCCGCGCGCCTGCCGCCAGCCACGTCGCTGCTGTCGCCCAGCTCGGCCTTCGACGGCCTGAGCAGCTACGACGCGGCCGCGACGCCCAAGGGCTCCATCGACTTCATCCTGGACGACGCGAGCCACGCGGCCGTCAAGATGGAGCTGAGCACGGTGCCCGGCGCCGAGCAGGCGGGCCAGGAGCTGCGGCTGGCCACGCCCACTTCAACTTCGTCCAAGCGCGGCCGGCAGGACGCGGAGGCCACCACGCCCTCAGCGCCCAAGCGCAAGAAGAGGAAGGCGCGCATCTGCAAGGAGCCCGGCTGCGATAAATACGTCGTGGACCACGGCCTGTGCATCCGACACGGGGTGTGTGCTGTACACTAGTGGCTGCAGGGTGCTACTCTGTTGCTGACGGATGTTGGTTGTGTTCGACTGGGCAGGGAGGCAAGCGCTGCAACGTGGAGGGCTGCAATTGCCGCGCGCAGAACCGAGGGCTGTGCTGGAAGCATGGCGGCTACACCATCTGCAAGGTGGACGGCTGCGCCAAGCGCGCCAAGTCGCGGGGCATCTGCTGGTCGCACGGCGGCGGCACCCGCTGCAAGACCGAGGGGTGCTCCAAGATCGCCGTCTCGCTAGGCCGCTGCTGGGCGCATGGCGGAGGTGAGTGCTGCTGCTGCCGCTTCGACGCTTGGGTCATCTTAGCTGACCTCCCCTGTCCATTTTCATACAGGCAAGCGCTGCTCCGTCGAGACGTGCCGGAAGCCAGCGTCCGAGCGCACCAACAACTTCTGCACCGACCATTACGCGTGGTACAGCCAGCAGGACGAGCCCGCCGTGGCCGAGGAGCGGCAACTCATGGCCCAGCCGACGCAGTAGCCGCAGGGAGAGCCAAGCCCCGCCCCGCCCACTCCATGTAGTGCACTTCAGCGGCGGCGGTGGGGGTATTCATGTTATCCTAGTCGCAGTACATTGTCGCCCGCCGCGACTGTTGAGAATGACGTGCGTGTTGCGCTGGACTTTTCGAAAATCTTGAAACTTTGCCGAAGAAGCCTGAAGCCTGGAGGCTGAATCAGAACTGCTGATACTTCATAGGAAGCGCGTGGCGCCCAGCACCATGCTGGGCGCTACCAGCGCTGCTGCTGGCACCGAGAGGTGGAGGTGAGCGCGTTGGCTTCGGTCGGCTTGAACCGAGTGGCTGACGCGCGGTGATTACTTTGCGTTGAAAGGGATGGAAGTATACCATCTGCCCATCCTCTCACTTGGACTCAGTATGGCTCAGGTTGAAGTAACATCCATGCACCGGCGACTGGCATTGCTAGTGCTCGTAGCAAGTCCCTGGAGTTCAGCAGTACAGCTAGATTCTACTCTTGGCTTCTAGCCCTCCTAGTAGCATGAGCAGATGTAGGTAGTTGTACATCTATCCACACGCAGAACTGCTGCTGGGCGTTGTGGTCGTACAACGGTAACCACGGTCATTCCGCGCCTTTCGCCGCGCTTCGAAGCTATCCCCTACAACTTGCGGGCTTCTCTATCCAGCGGCGCTGGACCAGCGCACAGCCTCGGTGACGTAATGTCATTGGGGCTAGCGTGGGCATGCCCCTAGTAGCGTGGAGGTCAGAGGTCGCCGTTTGTTGCCGGTACTAGCGATAGGCTAATTCGGTTGCTTGGCCGGTCAGCTCAGACTTGTTAGGCTGTCCCTGTGAGTCCGCGCTCGTAACTCGAACGGTGTGAAATTGTTGAGGTGCGAAGCTCCCGCTCTGACACTTCATCAATCTCTCGCACGATGTGAGCTAGCGCAAGTGGTGTGGACTGTCCGGAGAATATCAGATACATGTACTCCTGCAGCTATACAGTGTCTCGCGAAACGTAAAGCTCGCGCTCATGACACCTCAGAGTTCGGATCAATCTCGGATGCATGAGCGTTAGCGTGAGATCAGTAGCAAAGAGCTGTTTCTGCTTGTAAAATTGAGTTTTACTTATTTTACTCGACCTACGCCGGTGGATCCTGGTATTACCCGGCCACAACCAAGTGCACCCACGCTGTGCTACCAACACAACAAGCACGGCAATATAAAACGCGCACGACGTGAAGAACCCGCGAAGGCTCAATGCCGTCTCCCTCTAAGACACAAAGCCCAGCTCCATGGCCGCCTTGTCGGCCTGGTTGCAGATGTTGTCGTCGTTGCAGAGGTTCCGCACGTTCGTGAGCTTCTCCGGGTCCTTGAGCTTGATGGCGAGCTGCAGAGCGTCGCTGTACATGTCGAGGTGGATGAGTGTCTCGAACTTCTCGTCCACCGAAGTGATGCGGGCCGTGTAGTTCTCGGCCTGCTGCTTCTCGCCCTCCTCCAGACACGCGATGGCGAAGGCCTTGAAGCCGCAGGGCGGGTTCTTCTTCTCCATCGAGAACTTGTGCAGCGCGTCCCACTGGCGCGTCTCGGCAAGGGCCTTAATCTTGACGCGATAGAAGCGTTTGTCCGGGACCTTGAACTTCTTGGCAAACGCCGCCACCAGCGGCAGCAACTTGGGCTCGTACTTGCTGTCGCGAAGCAGCAGCTTCATTGTGTTTGAGATCGACAGCCCCACCAGCTTGCGGCGCTTCACGTTCTCCGGTTTCTCTTCCAGCTTGCCCTGTTCTTGCAGCAGCTCAATCTGCTCCTCGGCGAGCTTGGCGTGCGACGGCAGCTTGGCATTTGTGTACTTGGTGGTGGCGTCCTTCAGCGCCGTGATCTTCTCTTCGACATCTGACGTCTTGAATGAGAGCAGTAGGTCGTTTTCAGCGCTGGCCACGTCGGTCCACAGCGCGGGGCTGCCCGAGCTCTTCGTAGCGCGGTAGTAGAGCAACATCAGGTTCACAGCCTCCGCGTACATGGGCTCGCGGTTCAGCACGTATCGGAACTCATCCATAGACGGCAGCGTGCGTTCCAGGTGGAACAGTGTCATATAGATGAGGTCGGTGTTGTTGGACTCAAGCGACTTGCGCAGCGCCAGCTCGAACTCACCCATAGACAGCAGCAGTGGCACCTGGTCGGACGCGTTCTCCTCCAGATCCAAGAACATCGTAGCAAGTCGCCGCCGGTTCACACGCTCTGCGCAGTTGGCAATGTCAGCGTAGGACACCAACGTCGCGTTCTTGAGTTTCTTGCGCACAAGCGCCACGAGCTCCTCATCGGAAACATCAGAAGACGTGGCGGCCTTCACCTTCTCGCAAGCCCAGTGGACGAGCACGCGGTCCGTGGGGATCTTCATGTACTCACAGATCTTGAGTGCCAAAAAGTGGTGGCGCATTGCTACCAGCCGACTCACGACAACCTCCGCTGTCAATCGGTCGAACTGTGTCACTGTCAGGGGGAAGCCGACATCCTGTTGGCGCAGCGCGTTCAGCACACGAATCTTGCGGCACATATCAACAAACAACTCTGCATCCATCATAGCGTTGCCGCCGCCAGTTCCAGCGCCTCCAGGAAGAGCCGAAGACGCGTCCATGGCCGAGTCCACAAAGCACTTGCCGTACGATGCGGCGCGCAGTAGCGTAGTCTGCGAAGCGTAGTCAAACTCGCTTCCCGCTGCGTCCACGCAGTCCTTAATGGCGTCCTCCAGCGCGTTCTGACTCAAGATGAACCGAATGTGTTCGTCCGCCTTGGCGTCTCCCGAGTCGAACGCATCCAGCGCCTGGTACAACATGGCAGCGGGTGCCGTGGAACCTACGCCCTTGATGTTCTCCACACAGGTCGGCACACGCAGCACGATGTCGTGCGACGACGCGCTGTACACTCTGCAGCAGTCCACCTCCTGGGCCAGTACGATGCTCTCCGAGTACGGGAAGCGCAGCCAGGAGCCGTAGGGCCCCACCATGACCAGGCCCGCGCTGGGCCAGTACATGAGCACCGAGTCCTCTCCGCACCAGCACATGCTCATGGGGCTGGCCTTGCTCTGCGTGTCAAAAGACAGGATCTTCTTGTCCATCATCGTGTTGAGCACCGTGAGGATGCCGTCCTGCGAGAAGAGCGCCATGAAGAGGCCGTTGGGCGCGATGGCCACGGCCGAGATGGGCGCGGCGATGGAGTCCTGCAGCTTCATGTCCTGCGCGCCGCCGTCCTTGCTCACGACCACGAGCGAGCGGTTGCTCGTGCCCAGCAGCACCTCCGGGTAGATGCTCTTGAGGAACTTGGGCTCCAGCACGGCCATGCACGTGGGCGGGTTGGCGTCCGAGAGCCCGCAGTCCGGCAGCAGCGACACCTTGGGGCGCACCGAGTCCACGTCCAGCACCTGCACGAGCGCCATCTTCTCCGTGAGCGCCACGAGGCCGCCGCCCCAGGCCTCGAATGTGGCCACCTTGTCCTTGGAGCCGGGCGGCAGCAGCGAGAAGCGCGTCTCCTCGTCGCCCGCCATGCTGAAGGCCACGCAGCTGCCGCTGGCGAACACGCAGAGCAGGCGCAGCTCGTCCGTCCACGTCATGCCCACGAGCGTCTCGCGTGCGTCCTCGAAGGGCGCCCAGTCCACTTGCCCCAGCTTGCGCCCGCACGCGTTGAACAGCAGCAGCTGGCGCGCGAGCGGCGCGTCCGACGCTACCTTGACCAGCTTCTTGGGGTCGCGCAGCAGCGCCACGGGCCCGCCGTAGGGCGCGCAGGCCGCCACGAAGTCGCGCAGGTCCGTCACGCCCTCGGCCGCCCACGTCATGCCGTACACGGCCCACTTATGGTACTGCACCTTGCCCAGCGTGTGCCACTCGGTCTCCATGGCGGCTCGGCTGCTCTAGCTCGGATGCGGGGAACACAATAATTGAGGGGGATCGAGAAAGCTGAGTTTGTGTGCGTTTACATGGAATTGGTGTGGTGTACACAAGAGTACCCATGTTGTTCATATTTCGATATAGATCCGTTAGACTTGGCGCCAGGTGCCGTAGTCCCCGAGATCTTGAGGGCCGAAGCTCATGCGCATGGACTTGCGAAGTGCGGGCTCGCGGTACAAGTCGCTCGAGTCGGCGTCGGGGCCAGCGAGGAGGTCGGGGTCCCCGCTGCTAGACGGGAACATCAGCAGTGCCGAAGACTCGGTGAGCGTTTCCAGAGGCCGACGACCGCGAAGTGGTCCAGCTGGAGCTTGTTCTTCTTCGTCGCCGGCAGGAGGTTCCTCGGGCTCGCCTTGCTCTCCTCCTTCCTGCTCCTCTTCGTCCTGGCCCTTGGGTCCGCCTTCTTCCAGCGGCTGCAGGCTGGAGTTGAGCATGCTCAACGGGAACTCCGAGTTCTGCGCGTTAGGAACGTGCTCGAGGGAGCTGTGTCCGCTACGAGTGATCATGTGGCGCTGCTGGTCCTTGTCCTGAACGTAGCCCCACAGTACGACGATGTACGTGCCCATGAGCAATACGAGCACGGCGGCACTCTGCGACGTGGTGCCCCGCTCGAGGATGAATCCGCTCATGGCACCCTGATACAGCAGCAGGCTCACACAGGTGGCGTGCGTGGCAGTACGGGCAATGCTACCACGTCCCTTGATCCGGCGACGCACATTCAGCAGTGAGTACTTATCCACACCATGCTGCATCACGAAATAGAGCGTTCCCAACGGCAAAATCATTGGCACGACGGTGCTGAACATGAGCACAACGGTCAGCGTACTGATCTGCATGGCCGACTGCGTGCCCGTGTAGAATTGATCTGCTTCCACAGCCTGGACCTTCTCCCGAGGCGTCAACGCGCGCGGCTTCGCCCACGAGAATTTGACGTACTCGGTGGCGCGCAGCAGCACGAGAGCAGTACCGAGGAAGCAGCGCTGAAGCACATAATCCACGTAGAAAATGCCCGAGTTGTGCAGGAAGAGTGTGCCGAGCATGCCAAGCACTTCGCCGTCGTCCTCGAGGTAGAGCAGCACCGCATCGATCGACATAAACGCCAAACTGGGCACGAAGATGGTGTTGAAAATCAAGTACACGGAGGCTGTGCGCAAGATCAACCGCTCTTTCGCCGAGTCCGTCGAAATCGGCTGGATACGCCCTGCAATCTGCAGCACGTTCAGAAGCACGGCGTTGATCATCACCAGGATCAGCGTGGGGATGTACGTCGCCAACAGCTTCGCCATGTGGGGCGACACCTTCTTCACCAGGTCGCCCAGCTGTGCCACCAGGTCCGACAGCGACTGAGCCGCGCCTGTCGAGTACGACGAGCTGCTGGAAATGGCCGACGTCACAGCAATCGGGGACGTGAACAGCAGGAGCACTACGAGGATGCACACGTTCACCAACAGAACCACGACAGTACGCTTCGCAAACGGGAACGACACGCTCTGCCAGTCGATGTCATCGGGCTCAGGTGCCGCCTCCAGCTGCCAACGCGTAAGCCCCAGCTCGCGCACGTAGCGCACAAGTCTGGGCTGAGCGTGCTCCGGAAAGCGCGCCAAGATGGAGGTGATGCTCTGGTTGCGGACGCGACGAACAAAGCGGGCGCGCAGTCTCGCTGACTTGAAGATCACGAATGCGCGTCCGGCGCCCTTGTTCTCGTGCAGAATGCGGGACAGGCACATGGCCTCCTTCTCCCGCAGCTCCTTGATGTGGTATTGGAGCTTCTCCTCTTGCTCTTCCATCGGAACAGGCCTCGAGCACCACCTGAAGCAGCAAAACAAGTTGCTCAACAGCGACCGAAGCGAAGGGATCATGACGCCGCCGGGCAAAAGACGAAGCGACCACGAGGGCTTCTCGCCGTTAAGTTCAAGCTCGTGCAGGATCTTCATGCGCGCCAACTCCGTCTCTTCGCGGCGCCGACGAGCCTGCAGGCTGTGGAACTCGGCCAGATTGAACACGACGCTCACGTCCTCCACGTAGCCAGGGAAAACCTCGTCCAGCAAGCGCAGCATGCGCTGCTCACGCAGCTGCTTGGGCAGTCCGCGGTGGACGAAGAGCGACCTGTTACTGAGCGCCGAGGGCTGCATTCCAATCAGATGCGTGCGCTCAGGAGCCTTGGGCTTTTGCTCTTCCACCACCACAGCCGGGTCTTTCTCCTCCTTGGCCTTCTCCTTGGCTAGTAGCGGCTGTCTCTCCGGGTCCTCGGGCTCCGCTTCCGCCTCCATCTTCGCCTTGGACGGCGAGGTCACGACCTCCGGCGTGACGGCTTCGTCCGCGACATTGGCGCTCGACTTGTCCACCTCACCGGCGGGCTGCCCCATTGTCGCGACACTCGTGGCGTTGGACATGATGGACGACGATCTCGTAGTGAGCCCCGCGAGCTTGTGGCGTCTCGAGTTGTGCGTCGGAATGGTGGCCAGCGCGCTCAGCTGTCGGTAGTACACTAGGAACACGAGCGTCGTCAGGTAGCACATGACCACGGGCACCCAGAGGTACGGCGACTCGTGCGGCATGACGCGGATGGTGGCGTGCGCGAAGCTCCACCAGTGGCTGTCCTCGTCCTGCGCGGCCGATGAGGCTGCGAGGCTGCCACTTGCACTTCCGACGGCACTAGCAGCAGCGTCAGCAGCGTCGCCTCCGTCCATGGCGAAGAGGTCCGTGGCTCCGCGCGCGGAGCCGTCGGCGATGGCCTCGATGCCCTTGACCGCGGCCTCCGCGACCGCCTCCACCTGCTGCATGGCGTTGGCGCCGATCGTGAGGTACAGCGGCAGCAGCACGAGCATGGCGAAGACGCTGAGCACGCCCAGGAAGCGCGCCGTGTACTGCTGGTAGAGCAGGTAGAAGGTGCCCTCGGGCCCGAGCTGCAGCTCCACGTCCGAGTCGCGGATGGGCGTGCGCCAGAGCAGGTCGCCCCACTTCTTGAGCGAGAACTGCGCCGCCTGCTGCGCGCGCGCCGACAGGATGGAGCTCGAGCCGAAGCGGAAGAGGCTGAAGCGCGTGCTGCGCGCGCCCGCCTGGAACACGGCCAGCGCCACGAGGAACATGACGCCGTTGAAGCCCAGCACGAAGCCCATGCCCTGCCAGCCCATGGCCGCGTCCTTGGCCACGGTCGCGTTGTAGTCCACGTGCCAGATGTTGTTGGCCGGCGCGCGCGTCGCCGCGTCCGCTAGCAGCGAAGGCGAAGGCGCCACCACGGCGTCCTCCATTATGAACCGTGCGGTATGCTTGGTGGAGATTTGAATATGGATGGAGGGACCGCGCAAAAGGGCGGCCTGATTCGGTCGGCGCATACGAAAATGCCGTGAATCGGATTGGACGGGGGTGGGCTGGGACAGAGAAAAAAAGAGACAGATGGTATCCGACGCGTCTAGCGTAACGTTTTGTGCTGCGAGCGGAGACTTCAACGTGTATTGATTGACACACTTCAAGCAGTTCTACCTTGGTTGTCTCGTTATTGGCGATGGCTTGCTGCCCCCACGTTAAGCTTAGAGCACCTTCTTGTTGAGCGCGCGCGCCGTCTGGTGGATGATCTGGTCGAGGATGCCGATGACCGTGAAGACGCCGCCGATGATGGCGCAGGCCGACGTGAGGAAGTGGTAGAACGGCACCGAGTCCTCCGAGATGCGCACCGACATGGGCGACAAGTCGTAGCGGAACATGATGGACGGCAGGTCGTCCGTCTCCAGGTACTCGTTCGAGTGCGCCGTGTACTTGTACACGTTGATGTCTGCCGCGTCGCTCTGCACGTACGAGTTGGTCACCACCTTGATGTAGTGCACGTACGTGTGGTTCTTGTAGAACGACGTGTAGTCCTGGTTGTCCAGGCGGTGCGTGTACAGCTGCATCTGCGCGTCGCGCGGCAGCATCGACATCTCGCCAGACGTCAGGTGCTCGCCGAACCACAGCTCGTTCACCGTGTGCGACGCGTTCACGAGCGACGAGTCCATCGAGTAGGCCGGGTTAGCCAGGTGCACGTGGAAGTTGCCGGGCACGCGCTTCACGTACAGGTGGCCGTACAGACGGCATCCCTCAGGTCCGACGGCCGAGCGCGCGATGGCCTTGCCCTGCTCGCGCGCGTTCTTCTTGTCCTGCTCGAACAGCTCCTTCTTGCGGGCCTCCACGGCGTCCACCTCGCCGGCCATGAGCTGCTTGAACTTGTCCACAAACGCCTCCACGGTACGGTCGCCAAAGTACATCTCCACGGGCGACACGTCGCCGTCCTTGTAGAACAGGATGGTCGGGTACGCGCGGATGAACTGCTTCATGCAGAGCTGCGGGTGCGCCTGGCAGTCCACCGAGGCCACGCGCAGCTGCTGGCCGTAGTGCAGCGACGGCAGCGTCTTGGCCACGCGCGTCCAGACGGGCTCGAGGCGCTTGCACCAGACGCACCAGGGCGCGTAGAAGTCCACGGCCACGTAGTGGTGCTGCTTGAGGAACGGCTCGAAGGTCTGCTCGTCCAGCACGGTCACGACCGCGTCCGACTCGGGCAGGTCGCCGTACTCGGCGTCCTCGGCGAACTGCGGCATGATCTGCTTCTCCTGGGCGAGGCCGACGCTGCGGCCCTTCTGGTCCAGGCGGATCTTGTAGATGTTGGACGTCATGTTGTGCTTGCGCGTGCCCGTCATGTCCGACACGTCCACGGTGGCGAACTCGCAGGGCAGGTCGGGGACGGTGATGTTGAAGTTGATGCGCATGGTCTGGTCCAGGCCCTCGTCCATGACGATGTCGTACTTGTAGTCCACCGTCAGGTAGCTGTTGAACTCGAGGATGAAGAGCAGGAACATGATGAAGCAGCCGGCGATGGACAGGCTCACGCCCGGCAGCGTGCTCACCGTCAGGTCCTGCCACAATTAATTAATGCATTGCATTGCACCGCACACGAGGTTAGCATCAATTGTCCATGGTTGATGGCTTTGGCATTAGTGGCGGGCCGCACCTCCGGGATCTTCTTGTAGAAGTCCCACTTCTTCAGCACGTCCATGGCGCCCATGGTGGAGACTGTGGCGGCGCTGTGAGAGAGAGAGAGAGAGCCGAGGGGCTAGAAGGACGAGAGAGGAAGACGCGGGGCGCTGGAGCTGCGGTCGCGGAGATCCTGAGCCTGAGCGCTTCTCGGCTTTTGTGGGTCTTACGTGGCGATCGGCCGGGGGCGGATCCCGAGATGGATACATTGTGTAACGTACATTACACAAAACGACAATCGCACTTAGTGGAGACCTTCCACGGTACTTCAGCTTCAAGACGGAAGTCAGCAGCAGCTCACATCAAATCCATCAAGCGAGTCGGACCTCCCCCCTCACTCCCTCCCCGTTCTGTCGCCATGGGCTTCTGCGGCGAGTGCGGCTCGTATCTGGCCCCGGACCTGCAGGGCGCCTTCTGCCCCGAGTGCGGTACGTTGCGGCGTGTCGGAATCGCCCCCGAACTCGCGCTAGAACCCCCGTAATCCCATGTGTCATAACGCTCCATGTCTCTCTATCTATCTGGCTGTGTACTGCAGGCGAAGCCATCCCCGGCGCCGCGCCGGCCCCCGCTCCTGCTCCCGCGCGCCACGTGACGTTTGCCCCCACGCCGGACGTTGAGGGTGCCCGCCAGTCGCGTGAAGCGGCGGAGCTACTCGCACACGAGGCGCGCATGCACGCCGACGCTAGCCAGCAGGAGGCGGCCAATGCCATCGCGCAGTACGAGGCGCAGCAGCGCGCGCAGGTGGAAGCTCAAGCTACTAGAGAGAATGAGGCGCGCGCCATCGCCGCTGAGAACGAGCGCCGCGCCATCGACGCGCAGCGGGACGAAGCTGCGCGCCGCCGAGAGGAGGCGGAGCGCCAGGCTCAGGACGCGCGCGACCGTGCCGAGGCCATGCGCCTATCCGCGCAGAACGCCATCTCGGACTACGAAGCGCAGCAGCGTGCGGCGGTGGAGCGCGAAAACGCGCGTCGACAGCAGGAGCTGGAGGCGCAGAGACAGCAGCATCTGCAGGTAGCGCAGCAGGCGCGTGAACGGCGCGAGGAAGCCGAGAGACTGGCGCAGGAGAAGCTGGCCAGAGCGGAGCGACTGCGCGCTGAGGCGCAGGCCGCTCAGGAGGAGCTGAAGAAGCAGGAGGCCAAGCGCGCGGCCAAGGAGAAACAGAGAGAGGAGGCGACACGACTTCGGGAAGAGCAGGCTCGACGCGAAGCGAACCGCCGCCAGGCGGAGGAGGAAGCGCGCAAGGCGTTCGAAGCCAAGCGACAGGAGGAGCAGCTGCGCCAGGAAGCTTTGCGACTGTCGACGCTGTCAGTGTCCTCGACGGGTTCGAGCGCCGCAGCCCCAGCGGCGGCCCCTGCTGCTGCGTCCAACTCGTGTGTGAGCTGCCATGCGGCCTTGAAGCCCGCGCAGAAGTTCTGCTTGCAGTGTGGAACGAAGGTCGTCGCTGCTGCCCCTGCCGCCGCTCCTGCCTCTTTCACGCCGAGCAACAGCTTCTCGTCGCCTGCCCCGTTCCCACCAAGCAGTAGCTTCTCATCGGCCCCTCTGCAGCGCACGAGCTCGTCTGCGTCGAACTCGTCGTCATCGTCATCGCTCGTTGGCGGTGAGCACAGCTGCGCGTCGTGCCATTTCACACTTAAGGCCACGCAGAAGTTCTGCCCGAAGTGTGGCACGAAGGGCGCTGCTGCCGCTCCGCCTCCAGCGCCCGTCGCGGCTTCATCGCCTGTATCGTCCATCAGCTCGTCATCATCATTTTCAGCGCCGGACCCGACTCCAGCAGCTCCGAGCGCCTGCACCAAGTGCAGCCAGCCACTGAAGCCGACTCAGAAATTCTGCCTGCACTGCGGGACCAAGGTGGCACCAGCCGCTGTACCTGCATCGACCCCAAGCTTGTCGTCTTCATACACGTCCGTTCCGCTGCCAGCCCCGATCCCGACCTCGGGGTCATGGTCGGCGCCGTCTTCGCAGCCCAGCACGAAGAACTGTCCGACCTGCAGCAAGGAGTGCAAGTCCACCGCAAAATTCTGCATGGGCTGTGGCTTCAACTTCGCCAAGAGCGACGAAGAGGAAGTTGCTCGCAACATGGAGGCGGCGCGTCTGCGCCAGCAACAAATTCGCGACCGCGAACAGCAGCAGCGCAACCAAGCCTCTCTCATGGCCAACCAGGCCGCGCAGGCTTACCAACCCTCCTGGTAGATCGACATGCCCACCTACTTACTGTCCCTTGTAGACGCATGTAGAGCAACAACATTTCCAGGGGCAGCCAGCAAACTCAATGAATAAACGAAGAGTGCAAGGTACAACGGCGGAGTGAACTTTTATTCATTAGGCTTGTGAGCTTGCTGCGTTCTGCTATCATCTGCGTTTTCGTGGCCTTCCTGCTGCTGCTCCTGTTGCCGTTCGCGGTCGATTTGCGTCAGGTAAATCTTGTAGTTGATGTCGTACTCCGTGTCCACAGGTTCGTACTGCTCATTCACGTTGCTGTCTGCATGTTCCAATGGATACGCGTACGCTCCACCACCATCATCGCCGTAGTAATAGTAGTAGCCACCGTCGCCATTGTTGTCATTGTAGTTGGCGTATGTGCCAGCCTGGTCTGCGTAGCCGTAGTACTGGTCGCCATAGGCTCCCAGTTGTTGGTTTCCTGCCTCCGTGTATGCCCCACCGCTTTCCGGTAGCCATGCTTCAGCTGACGTGTCCTCCTGGTTACCGTAGCTACTCTGGTAGCCTGCCGGTGTCGTCCACGTAGCCTCACCGGTTTTAACGTTGTAGAAGTACGAGGCGCCCACGTTCTCGTCCCAGTACTCGACCCACTCGCCCACACTTTCGTTGGAAGCGTCCTCCGGTGTCGAAGACGCAGCGTCCATCTCTGGTGGACGCTCCCAGACACTTTGTCCAGTCTCGGTGTGGTAATAGTACACGTAGCCGCTGGCCTCGTCGAAGAGCTCGACCCAACCAGAAGCTGGCTTCGTTGCAGTGTCTTCAGCTCCGTCAGCGTCAACGAGTCGAGCAATTCGCCGCTTAGCACGGGAGTACCGGAACGCGCGCTGGATCCGCACGGCCGACTGTCTCTCGAGACGCATTCGTCTTACAGTGCGCCGACTCAAGTAGCACCGAGCGCAGCAATGGACTCGGAGTCGTTGGCGGCTAGCAATCTCCGTGATTCGCTCACGTACATGACGTTGAATACAAGTTGCGCCCGCAACTTCGAGAGCCACGGCACTGTCACGAAGCTTTTCACGGATACTCCTAGCAGCCTCGAGCTTCAGATTGTACAGCTTAGTTCGAGCTTGTTGTCCACGCACCATCGTCTGGAGACGCGTGGCTGCAACTCGCTCGGTCTCGGCGATTTGCGCAGCTAGATCGGTGAGTCTCTGATGCAGTTCCTCGTTGAATTCCCGCTGCTTTTTCAAACGCAGCACTTTCAGCTCGCACCTAGCGACGTATCCACGCCAGACAGACTGCAAGAGCACTGCTGCTGCCTGCCGTCTCATGTGCATAACGCGTCGTCGGGCAAAAAACCCACGGACGTAGCGCTGGATGCAGCAAGCAGCAGCGTTTTGTTGTTTCTCGAGCCGCTCTTGGCGTAGTTTGGCAGCTACGCATCGTGCAATCCAAGCGCGAACGTGGCTCTGGATGGCAACCGCTGCATTGTACACGCGCCTAGCTTGATACCGACGGAACGCACGTTGAATTATGACTGCACAGTCACGTTCGTGCTTCAGGCGCCGCAGTTCACACCTAGCCAAATGGCCACGCACTGCACGCTGAATCGTGAGCGCAGCATGGGCCTCTAGCGCCTGCCGCCGTCTGTGAGCAGCACAAATTGCTCTGGTGATCCTGCGCTGGCGGTGACGTCTGTAGCATTCCTGCACACGCATTGCAGCGGCTGTCTTTCGCGTGAACTGCAGGTCTGCTATCGTATCACGCTGAGCAAAGCGGCGGTAGTACTTTTGTATCGTCACAGCAGCATCGTCTTCAGCCCAGGCACGCTCGATATCCTTCCTCTGATGCTGGAGCACGCTTGAGGCCCCAGTTGATTGGCGACGTTCGTGGAAGAGTGCATCACATGACCGACAGAAGGTCATCCCCACTACAGACTTACCAGTGCGTTGGCCATCCACATTGAAGCCGTGACTGTGCAAGCATGACCAGCAACTTCTGCGTACAGCGTGCTTCTCGCAGAGCGTGCAAGTGCCAAACTGCTGTATCATCCGCTTCTGGAAAGCTCGGTAAGCACGTTGAGCGCTCACGATAGGCACCTGGATACGTCGATACACGTTCACGTCGATCGTCTCCATCGGGGTATCACCAAGAGAGGCGAAATCAGCGCAGCATGCAGCGCACAGCTCACTCTCGGCCTCAAAATGGTACACCGTAGCGAGTTGAGAGCGGCAGTTCTCGCAGGCACCCAGTCGTCGGACCACTTGCCGACGCATGAGTTCCTTCTGTGCCTGGCGCGCTCGAAACATGCATTGCATCTTCGTGGCAGCACGATTGCGCCTCGCCAGATTTCGAATAGCGATGTACTTGCATCGTGCCTTCCACGCGAGATAGCTGGACTGGATCTGTCGTGCTGCATGCTCGCGCTTCCGAGCTGTAATGCGTTCCCGGAGCTTGAGCAACATCCAGCTCGCTCGCCAGAACGCTTGTATCCGTCTGACCGCCGCTAAACGTTGCTTCTCCACTCGCAGTACGTGAACTTTCCGTCTCGCTTGATGCTGCCGCGTGGAGCATTGAATGGTAAGCGCAGCTTTGTTACGTCGATAATGGCCGACCACCCGGCGGAATCTACACTTGAACATCCAGCGGTGTGCTGCACGCTGGATCCGATTCGCCGTTGAAGTCTCGAGCATCAACGTCATTGCTGCCCAACCGAACTTCCGCGCCACGTAGTTGCGATAAGCCATGAGGATCGTTGTGGCCTTCTCCTTCTGCTCTTGAAGCCGTCGAGTGCTCCACCGGTTGTACGCCTGCTGAATTGTACGCGCAGCTTCGTCTCTCAGTTCGTCAAGAGGGCCTTGATCCAGACGTCGATGAGTCGGCAGCGCTCCACCTAGACTACGCTGCAGCTTGACCTTGACTCGTGTCGAGTGACCTCGCCAGATTTTCTGGATCTGAGTTGCAGCTTGCATATCAACACGCCACTGGCGGAGACGCTGGACTCGTAAACGTGATAAATGCCCTCGTGTCACTCGCTGCACGCGCGTAGCAGCGATTTCTCGAGCTTTATCCATTCTCATACGCCTCACAAGACGACGTGCTAGATGTCCTCTGATGTGGGCCTGGAGCTTCCAAGCTGCAAGCCACCGCCGGATCCCATCGCGTCTTCTGCGAGCCTTTCGGCGCGCAACAAACTCGCGCATCGACCGCTGTAGAACGCAGGCCGCCTTGGACTCGCGCAGAATGCGCGCGCGTCGTCTACAAGCTAAAGTGAAGTGCGTGTAGCGCATAAATCGCTGCAACGTCCGCGCTGCACGATCTCGTCGAATACCAGTGACGAAACCTCGAGCTAGATAACCACGCGCCACACGCTGTATCTCTATACAAGCTGCGAGTTGCTCAACGAGCACGCAGCTTTCAGTAGCTCGGACCCAACGCGGCCACGCTCGCGCTAGCACCGGCGCAACCAGAAACCTACGAACAATTCTGTACGCAGCTCGGCGAACTACTCTCCGCTGATGGAAACGAAGTCGAGCCGCCAGTTTCCGCTCCATGGCCCGGACGTCAAAGCCGTCGTCATTGCTATCGCCACCACCAGCTGCAAGTCGCCTTATCCTCCTCCTTTTCGCTCTGAGCTGGTCGTTGTGTGAGGGCGGCTTTGGAGAGGAAGGAGGACTGACGTGTTCCAGAACTCGGAAGCGAATGCCGCTGGCAGCTTCGCCGTATAGCTTGAAACACGTGCTAAGCGCGTGGTGAGGATGTACGCCGAGCTGCAGGTCGTGAAAATTCTGCGCGGCTGCATTCTGAAGGTCCCAGGTCGTCCCGAAGTAGCGATGCCCGGTCTTGGTGTTATCCAGCAAGTACACGCCAGCGTTGACTTGTCGCGCAGCTTCCTCTGCGTCGCCATCGACGTTGAACTGATTCGATATCGCGTGTCTTCCCCTTCGCTTTCTGGTGGTCTGGGCAAATGCAAGCTTCGGCACTTTCGTGACGCGCTTCGCTGCATTCCTGGCAAGTCGAACACCCGACGAAGTCTTTCGCAGTGGCTGAACCGGTGCAGCTGCAGATTGCTGCTGATTCTGGCTAACGTCCTGCTGCTGCTGTTGTTGGAGCTTCTTCGGAGCGGATACAGGGCCCGATGGAAGCTGCGTTAGCTGCACTCGCCGCGCTGGAGCTGCTTTATCCCACGACGTTGAAGCTGGGAGTAAGTCGGCGCCAAGCCCTCGCTTCGAGTCGCTGGCCGCTTGAAGCAGAGGGCTCACGCTGTGTCTGCGATCCATTCGAGCTTGAGATCATCCGGTTAACGGCGTTGTCTGGATCCTGTGACACGGAAGAAGACCACAGCAGCAGCAACACCAATTAGACTCGACAGCACGGGGTAACGACCAGTCACCCCACCTTATAAAAAAACGGCGCACTTCCGTGCCGGTATTGAATGGGACGCTTACGCCCTGCAGCTTCCTAGCTCGTCTAGCTAACGGCGCGCGAGGAAAGCAGCCGTGCTTCTCTAAAATGAACGTCCTCGCGCGGTGACCGGGAGAAACGCTGAAGCAAAATTACTTGTCCTCGGGCTTGGCCTCCTCGGTCTGCTTAGCGTCCTCCTTCTGCTCCTCCTCCTTCTTCTCCTCCTCGGGGCCCTCGTTCAGCACGTGGTAGTACTCCGGGTTGGCGTCCACGCAGTCGCGCAGCGCCAGCGTCTGGGGCCCGCACTTCTCGATAAAGTCGTCGCCGCTCTTCTTGCAGCGGTCGAGGCAGGCCTCCCAGGCCGTGAACTCCTTGCCGCACGGGCCGGCCTTCATGAACTTGCAGAAGCCGCACTCGGCCTTGGGGGCCAGACACTCGCCCGCAGTCGTGTCGAAGCGGGACGACAGGCACACGATGCCCTGCAGCGCCAGCTCGTCGCTCTGCTTGACGTCCACCTTAGAGACCTTGGCCTCGACGGCCGGGAAGGGGCTGAAGAGCGGCAGGTGCTTGGAGTCGAAGGCCGGCAGCTCGCCCGCCCACTGGCTCGTCTCCTCCTTCTCATCCAGCAGGTAGCGCAGCTTGTCGCTCGCGCGCAGACGCTCCAGCAGCACGCTCGAGTAGCCGGTGCTCAGGCCGCCGGCCGACGTGGACAGCGTCAGGTGCGCGGGCTCCGCGGCGCCCTCGTACTCCAG
The DNA here is from genome assembly GCF_000149755.1 of Phytophthora sojae. NCBI lineage: Eukaryota > Oomycota > Peronosporomycetes > Peronosporales > Peronosporaceae > Phytophthora > Phytophthora sojae. The sequence continues at coordinate 794,361 of NW_009258127.1, read as the reverse complement.
CGACTCGCCCGTCTCCGTGGTCACGGACACCAGCACCTACACAAACACCAAAGAGAATAAGCCTAAAACTGAGGTGGATAGATGCTCCGCTGTAGCAATTGCAGCCTTCTCACCGTCTGCGCGTGGTCGTCCTCGACGAGGCCCTTGACGTGCAGCTTGGCGGCGCGGCCCAGGATGGGCGCGAAGGCCTCCTGCTCCTTCTCGGACGGCTGGAAGCGCAGCACCACCACGAGCGGCTCGTCGGCGCCGCCGAACTTGGCCGGGAACTGCTGACGCAGGCGCGCGGCCGACTCCTTCTCCACGAAGACGCCCACGAAGTCGACGGCGGGGGCGGCCGGGGCGGCCTCAGGCTCCACAGCCTCCAGGCGGGCGGAGGACACGGCGAGCGCGGCGGCGGGGCCCGCCAGCGCCGGCAGCACGCGGCGTGAACGCAGGAACAGGCTCGGCATGGTGGATGACGATCGGACTTTGATGACCACAGGTGAGCTCGAAGAGCTACGCTCCGATATAGGGGTGTCCACCGCATTGACCCCTTATTTAGGAATGAGATATCCGATGGTTGATGTGGTGCACATACATGAAGACGCAGTCATTCTGCGACTTGCGCGTATCGCAGATGTCGCCGAATGTACCCGAAGAACGGTACTCATTGAAGTGGACAGTTGAAGCGACTTATTGCGCCTGGTCCCGACACATGAGAGTTGTTGACGCCTGCTTCAGGTTCAGAGCTGCGTCGCGCTGTGTCACGGAGAATGGACACACCCAAAACAAACCCCAGCGTGTTCTCGACCCGTCCTGTCGCCCAGCACCGGCGCGGCGACGACTTCAGATCAGTGCGTACGTCACCCGCACACATATACACGCGGGCCATGTCCGGCCTCATTTTCTCTCACAAACCGACAGGAGGAAACCCCCGCAAGACCGAGACAGAATAAGAACCCCCACTCCACCCTCCTTCTTCATGCCGGCAGCACCAACGAACAACCCGCGGGTGTCGCCCGCGCAATGCGCGCCGAGTCTCACCTGCACCGCCAGCAGCGCGGACTGCTGCGCGTCGCCGCAGGACGCCAGCATCTACGCGCGCGCGTGGCGCTTCGTGCAGCGGCGACTGCATCTGCGGCCGCGCGCGAGCTCCTGCCCCGTCGACATGGAGACCCGAGCGCCAGCCAAGACGGTGGACGACCCGCAGACTGATGCGGATGATACCAGTAGCACGGCGAGTACCGCGGCCAGCAGCTTCTGCTCGGACTGGCAGCGCGTGCACCTGCTGAAGGAGCTGGAGGAGGCGGGAGCGCGCGCGCAGTGGCGACGGCAGCAGCTGCAGTTCCAGGCCTGCCAGGAGTGCATCAAGGAGACGGCCGAGTGGACGCCCACGGACGCGCGCGTGCGGCCGGCCTTCCGCACGCAGGCGCAACGCAAGGCGGCGCAGCTCACGTGCTACAACTGCGGGCTGCTGTTCTTCCGGCTGCTGGCTGTTGCGCCCGACACGAGCGCGTTCTGCAGTCGTGACTGCCAGAGCACGTTCGAGTACCGGCGCGACCTGCAGGACGTCGTGAACGAGTGCGAAACCTTCCGCTCGACCGTGGGCTGGACGCGCAGCAGCGAGTTGTAGCAGACAGACACGATCAACCGCATCCAGTGTAGTGTAGAGCAGATTATTTATTGCAGTTTTTGGCTAGGAGTAAGAGTAAGCTGTAGGACGTCCTCGGCGGAGAAGGAGGACAGTAGGGTAGATATACAAGCGCCAGTCTTGGTGGTGAAAGTGCGCTCCCTCTCGTGCAAAACCCGTCGAATGCGGTCACACTGTCGACGACTCAAAGTCCAGCCGGTCGTCCTGCAGCGAGATGGCCGTCGGCTTGTGCAGCTGCAGCGATCCGGTCTCATCCTGCTCCAGCTCGTCGCACGTCGTGAAGCAGTGCGCGATGGAAATGAGCTCGGCGTCGAAGCTCTGGCAGACGATGCGTGCGCGCGCGTTGCCCCCGATGCCGGCGAGCGCGCGGCCCTTGAGCGCGCCCAGCACTAGCACGTCCTCGTCCGCCATCACCTCGGCACCCGAGCTCACGTTGCCGAGCACCACAAGCGACCGATTCTGCGCGAAAATCTGCTGGCCAGAGCGTACCGAGTGGGTCACAACCATGGGAGGCAGCGGCTCGGTCGCCGTCTGGGCGGAAATCGTCGGGCGTGGCTTCTCTTCCTCAGCGAAGGCTGCCGCGTTAGAAGCGGCATCGGGAATCTCATCTTCCTCCACCTCCTGCTCCTCCACCGCAGCCACGCCGGCCTTCTGCTGCTCCAGATGCAGCCTCGTGCCGATGAAGTAGGGCAGGCTCAGCGCCGCCGCAGCCTTCTTGACGTCCTCGCTCGCATTGGTGATGCCCACGGGCATGTAGCCAGCTTCCTGCAGCAGAAACAGATACACTTAGCAAAGTAACATTTCACACAGCACAACAATAACACTTAACCAGCCAACCTGTAGGCGCAGGATCTCGTTCCTCAGCTCATGCTTCTTGATCGACTGCGAGTGCGGCGAGCCTAAAAAACATTGTTAAAATAAACATGATTAGAAAAATATACTGCATACTTAAGTAAATAGTTTATCTCTCTCTTATCCCACCGTCACTGGAGACCTGCTGCAGGTCCAGCACCACGGGCGTGGGTTTGTTGGCCCGCGTCTGGAAGAACTGCGAGTCTTTGGCGTCCTTGGCCTTTCCCGAGCCCTTGGGCAGCGTCAGCGTGGGCAGCAGGTACGAGCGGCCTTCCAGCTCCAGCGTCTTGGCGCTCGCGGGCTTGACCGTGGACGCGCGCCGCCCGTTGGCGACCTCCTCCCAGCGCCGCAGAGCCTGCTGCGAGAAGGCCCGGCGCCGCGTCGTGAGCACCGCCCGCTGCATGTGTACCGATACCGTAAGTGGTGAATCCTGAGTGGTAAAATACTGCACTCTCGTTTAAGTACGAAAAGGAGGTAAAGTATACGAAGAAGGAATTTTTGTATGGAAGGCTGCGCTAGGCGCGACTTCAGTATGTCGACACCGCGCGTTGAGGACCCGACGCCAGCTCCGGCGGCGCCTGTGCAGCCCCAGAGCCACGGTAACCCGGAACCAGTCGCCACATCGGCCCCCGCTGTGTCTGCGGAGTCCTTCGCGCCCTCCGCCGCCTTAAACGGAGCTCTGGAGGCGACGCAACAAACAGTCTTGCCGACCGCCCAGCCAGAGGCGTCCGCTGCGCCGTCCGAGGCCGCCGAAGCCTCTACGGAACCAGTGAAGAAGGGCAAAGGCGTCGGCAAACGACTCACCGACCGACAGCGCGTGGAGATCCTAGAGCTCATTGACAAGTCGGGCGGCAGCCTGTCGAACGCCGAGATCGCGAGACGCTACGGCATCACGCGCGCCGCGATCCAGAAGCTCAAACTCAAGGGCGCCGAGGTGCGAGCGCGGTACCGCTACGGCAGCGCCGAAACCAGAGATGGCCGCAAACGCGGAGGCCACGTGATGAGTGTGCCGTTCGAGCGCGAGTTGTTCGAGTGGGTCCGCGGACTCAAGGCGCGGAAAGTGCCCGTCCCGCCGTCGCTTGTCAAGGAGAAGGCCAAGTTGCTCGTGCCCAAGTACGGGCTCGGCAACTTCCAGGCGTCCAACGGATGGTACTACAACTTCTGCCGGCGATTTAACTTGACCACGGGCGGGTTGGTGGAGGAGAGAGACGCTCTACCGGAGGGCGATGATCGTCAGCCTGACAACGAAGCAGAGCTGGCCGCAGACCAGTCCCCGCAGCTCCAACAAATGGAAGCGATGGCGCAGCAAGCGTACGAGCAACAACTGCAGCAGTACCAACAGCAAATGGCAAATACCATCGCAATAACATTCCAGCAGCAGCAACAACAGCAAGATCAGGCAGAATCGCAGCCACAAGACGAAGCAGAACGGCAGCAACAACCTCAAGTAGAGCCGCAGCAACAGTCCCAGGCAGAACAACCGCAACTACAAGAGCAGCAGCCAAGTAACGCCGGAGGAAATCAATCCAAGAGTGATCGCATGCTGGCTTTGTTGGAGCAGCAGAACGCCCTGCTCGAGCGCCAGAACAGCATGATCGAAGAGCAGGCGGAGACTATCAAGAAGCTGTTCGTGGTGGTTACCAAGGGGGGAACAGCACTCTAGGTCAACAACAGACTGTTATGTCTGAGCAAATTCATGGCTCTAATACATTCAAGCAAACGTTTAACTCACATCTCTCCTTGAACACCTCAAAAGAAACACCAAAGTGCGAGTTAACGTGCAAATTTCGCTGAGAGAAGATTTACCCGTACAAGAGGAGCGCCAGTTCGTGTCGACAACGACTAGGCGACAGGTAGAGGAGGGGGCCTTCAGGCCTGCTCATTCTTAGATTTAGTCCCAAGCTAATAACCTTGACCCTCAGTCTAGAAGCCCTCGGATCTACGGATGTCAACTACGCGCTACTTCTATCTCAAGCCAGAGGTTCTCTCCACCTCTGGGTTCTGCTACGGAGCTAGCGATAGCTCGCCTGACGGAGACGCAACAGTGCACGTGCGGCGCCTAGCGAGTGGACGTTGGATCGACCTCGCCGAGTTTGCAGCAGAGCTGCCTGTTTCGGCGGTTCGTCACCGTGAAGTGTCCGAGCAAGAGGCGTTAAGCGGCGCGTTGGGAGCTACGTTGGGAGCTGTGTCTGCGTGACGCATCGATGGGACGGAAGCGCAGAGCGGTGGACGTACGGGGTAGTAACGGGGTTCCGATGGAGTGCGGACCCGGACCGATGTGTTCTCCACATCACTGCCTCCGCCGGTAGCTTCGAATTCACCTACGATCAAGGACTCCTGCAAGAACTGGCTGCGGAGACCTAAGCGATGAGGTTGTGCGAAGGGAAGCCAACTCTCTCCGTGATGCCAGCCGAGATGCGCTCTATTCACGAGGCAGCTTACAAGTTGTTCCACGGGCGAGGACGTTCGGCTGTGCGCGCGGTCACCACAATCTGCAACAAGCTCGAGATTGAGAATGTGGACGAGTCAGGGGTCGTTCCATTGTTGGACATTTCCAGCATGCAGGTATCTCAAGTATCGGCTAAATATGTGTTGGACTTCACATTCTACCATGGCGGACGGCGTAGGGTCCCTTCCTCAATCGAGCTTGGCCAATCAATTTTCGATGAGCCCATTACACCGGACGCGCTGTCGGCAACGACTTCGCCGGCTGACGCGACCACGGAGGTGCCGGCAGCGGCCACCCGCGGGCAGCGGGCAGCAGCAACCCGCTTGAGTGGTCACGAGCAGCGGCCAGCGGCAACCAGCGTGGGCAACCGCAGGCAGCGGGCAGCAGGGAACACTGGGGAGCCTAGCCTACTCGAAGAATCTGATGATGACAGCGACTCCAGCGCCAGCGATGTACCACGGGCGGATGATACTTCTGCAGCACGAGAAACTGCCAAACGAGCACGTGAAAACGATCTCATAGATTTCGGTGTCCGTGCGCGGGCACGTCCTCGGCTGACAATTGGGTCGGAGAGGCTTCCAATGTCAACGCACCAGCCGCTACTGGACAATGGAGCATCCGACAGCGTCGGCAAGGGTCAATTTCGGGCGTCACGGCTACAGAATACGGTACACTACGCTATTGTGAACGGTACGTACGCCTATATGAACGCTCAACTGTTTGTGGAGCAACTTCAGGCCCAAATCGAGCTGCTGGCGTTCCTCCCTCATCCGGCTGTGCTGAAGGGATTCTACGCTTGGGAATTTGGAACACGAGGATTATCGATTCTGCATTTCGGGCGGCTGGATGTGAGTTCTCGACGTCAGCGGTTAAGACATTACGATATGTGCGACTTCTCCAGCAGCAACAGTCTTCCTTCTCCACCTGAAGCTGAGCACATGGATGATATACTGGCCGCGTTGGATGTTCTGGCTCTTCTTGTCGAAGAGGTTTATCAGTCGTTTGTCGGGGCGGTGGTCACAGCGGCACGAAAGTTTCTCCTCCGCAAGAAGACGCTCCGCGCTATCGTCGACAAAGAAGCGCTAGCTGACCTAGTGTTCTGGATCGATGAACGCCTGGAGAAAATCCGAACGCGCGTGGTCTTGGGGTCCACAGAGAGTTGCGAAGCCATCCAGAGCGAGTTCAATGTGGCCCACGAGTCTTACGTGCAAGTGCAGAACATCATCTACGGACGACAGCTTGCGCGGCTCGAGCAGTGACACGGGGGCTCTCACGGCATCTCCAAGAACCACCGTCCTCGGGGGCGAGAAGGGACCAAGGGCAAGCACGTTCCAGAGAACGTATTGGCCGCTCTACCCAGTCAGAATGGGAAAAGGCTGTGCATGAGGTTCTTGGCCGTCGAGAGCTGTCGTGGGCGTGGTTCACAGTGCACATTCAATTACCGGGGCCACTTCCGTCCGCAGCAACTCCCTGCAGTTGTGAAATAGTTCATTGAGGCCAACTACGGCGGCCTTAAACCGGAGTTCAAAGACCTGAGAAGGTGCTCGGGCGGGGAGTTCTCGGGGGCGAGGTGTGCGGGCTGGGTACTTACCCCCACGATACTGTGATTCATCGAGCCGATGCAAAGTGCTCTACCAAGAATTCTGGTGCCGGTGTAGTCACTCCACATCGCAGCTGCTGCACTCTCGTTCGCCATCGTCAACGGTAGTACCGGCGCCTATTTCGGTGCATGCAGTCAAAGTCGCCACTGTCGGCGCAGTCAAAGTCGCCACTGTCGGCGCAGGCAAAGTCGCCACTGTCGGCGCAGTCAAAGTCGCCACTGTCGGCGCAGGCAAAGTCGCCACTGTCGGCGCAGGCAAAGTCGCCACTGTCGGCGCAGTCAAAGTCGCCACTGTCGGCGCAGTCAAAGTCGCCACGGTCGGCGCAGTCAAAGTCGCCACGGTCGGCGCAGCTGAAGACGCCACTGTCGGCGCAGTCAGAGTCACCACGGTCGGCGCAGTGTTGGGCGTCACCGTCGGCGATGTGGAGGCCGTCGCGGCTGGAACAGTCAACGGACGACGCTACGGATTTCTTGCACACGAGCTCACTCGCTCAGCGCTACGGGATTGACGCTAGACTCAGCCAAATTCGCCTACGTAAGGCAGCTGGAGCACGCGCACTCCGCGCTGCTTTAGCCGACTACGGTATCTCGGCCCCAGCTCCTTGTCCCACTACTTGTTCGTCTGCTGCCGCGGGGCCACCGCGCTATCAGCTTGACCAGAACAAACAAGCAGCCTACAGTGAGTATTTGCGACGGTCAGGCACGAGTCTTGCTGAATTTGTTCGGCTCTTGCGTGGAGAGCGACCCTCCGACCCCGGACCCAACAAGGCATTACAGGTGCCATCTAACGTTCCTGCGTGGAAGTCCTATCGATTTGCCGCCCAATAGGCAGCTATTGTCCGGCATGGCGTCATGCCAGAGTGGGAAGAGATCCCTCCCTCGCAACAGACGCCTCCACCAAACCACGGCTCGTTCCCCCCTGGGCGATCGATAAACGACTTCACTGTCCTGCAAGACGACATCGATATTCGCTACGACGGTGCTCGGGCTATCGCATCTCGCATTGAAGAGGTGGAGCGCGACTTTTCTGGCCTGGCTCGCATGATGTCTGGCGATGTCAGTGGTGCGTTTCGTCATATCCCTCTCCACGCGGACCACTGCTGCAAATTTGCGGGCACAATTCCTGAGTTGGGCGTTCTCGTTGTGCATCTGTGCTGTCCTTTTGGTTGGCGCAACTCGCCCGCTTCATACGCGATCGCGGGAGGAGCGATCAATCATTTGTATTCTTCGTCCCGACCCTCTTGGCCAGGCCAGCCTGCACATGCAACTGCCGCCTTCGACGGAAAGGTTTGGTGCGATGACCACAATTGTGCGGAGCCCGATGTCGGCACCCGCCTAGCGGAGGCAGAATCAGCGCTTCGGACATCTATGGTTCAAGTACTTGGTCCTTCAGCGTGCAACGAAGACAAATTCACTGGCTGGTTTCGTCAAGGCAAAGCGCTGGGACTAGAATGGGACCTCAGTCGCCGCACGCTCTCTATTCCAGCTGCAAAGATCGACAAAGCCCGTCGACGCGTGCGAGCACTCCTGGATCGACCCCGTGCCACGCGGAGCCAACTCAACAAGCTTATGGGCTCGTTGCGCCATGTTGCTACATGTGTCCGTTCGGCGGCCCCATTTTTCCAGCGGCTGGCTACCACTCAACGTCGATCGCCGCGTTACGGCGCCGTCCCGCTTTCCGAAGGTGCCTGTGATGATCTTCGGTGGTTTCTGGCAATTTTGTCCGCAACAGCCCTGAATTCCGTCCCGCTCGCGCGGTTTACTAGTTCTCAGCACGCAGCGGTCGAGATCTTCATGGACGCCAGTGATGTCAGGCTGTGTGCTATCTATCCCGCTCGGCGAGAATTTCTACAAGTCTGCTTTGATGAAAGACGAGCTTTCATCTATTCGGGATCTCAAGGCAGGACGCCCCAGCGCCTTTGGCATCAACACGCGCGAGCTGATGAGCGCAGTTTACGCTGCACTCATTTGGGGACCTCTTTGGGCGCAGGCTACCAACGACCACGACGTGCATGTCCTGCTGCGGATCGACAATGCCTCGGCTGTGGCCTGGAACAACAAGAGGGCATCCCGAAACCCGTTCGCCCAGCTTCTGCTTCGGGTTCTCGCTCTACATGAAGCTCGCCACCACTTCTACGTTTCTGCTGCTCACATTCCTGGTGTGGAGAACGTGATGGCGGACGCCGGCAGCCGTGTTTGGGACTCGACGACCAAGTTTCGGCAATTTACTAATATGTGCTCTGGTTGGACGCAGGTTCATGTCCCGCCGAGCTTGCGGAAACTCTCGCAGGTCTGGGAGCGCTGCTCCGCGTGGGAGCTTTAGCCGAGTCGTCGCGTGTTGCCTACTCCCGCGCTTGGAAGCAATGGCTGTCATGGTGTGAATTTATGAACTACTCTCCGTGGCTCCCTCGCGATGCAACGTCTGCGTCCACCGCCCAACTTGGTGGATTCGCCGTGTACCTTTGGAAATTCGGGATGAACCGCCGGCAACAAGACAACTCGTACGGCACTATATGTGCGAAGCTGTGCGCCGTGCGTTGGCGGCATCGTTTCGAACATGGATATGACCCTGGAGTTACTGCTCATCATGCCTTACTCCTGCGCGGCATTCGTCGTTTCACGAATCCGGTTGTCAAGCAGCAACCGCTGTCGCCGAGCTTACTTCGGCAAATCTACACTCTGTTGGATATCTACCGACCTAAGTATCAGCTCCTGTGGGGTGGTTTACTGCTCGCGTACTTCTTTTTGCTGCGTCGGTCAGAGTACCTCTACATCGGCAAGAAGTTTCACCCCTTCGTACTTCGACTCAGCGACATTCAGTTTTGCGATAATGAAGGGCAGGCCATTAAGCCGCGGAAGGCTTCGATCGTGGGTATCCTACTGCGGGGAGCGAAGAATAATCAGTTTGGAAGAGAAGAGTTTCGATTTCAACACGCCTCGGGGGACTCTTTGCTGTGCCCCGTGCGAGCTGCACGCTGGATCAAGACGGCGGCAAAACGACTAGGAACAAGGCCTGATGAACCAGCCCTCAAGATGGGCGATTCCGGCGGTGTGTCATCCGGCCAAGTCGCTAAGATAATCAAGGCAGCAGCTACCAAGGCCGGTCTCGATGCTTCTCGATTCTCAACTCACTCTGTGCGGATCGGCGGTGCAACCAAGCTGCTGAATGCTGGTGCAGACCGATTAGTGATTAAACTGCTCGGGCGTTGTCTCTCTTCCTGCTTCGAAGACTATCCCGTTCTAACCTCGGAAGGCACCGCTGGATTGTCCAAGTTGATGTGCCGGTAATCGACATGGAGAGATGCGGTAAGGTACTGCTGGGTCGTTCAAGTTGATGAACGCGAAGTTGCAGTGGTCGTGAACGCTGCCAGTGATCGACGTGGAGAGATTCAATGTGGGGCGCCTCCACGCCACTCCCAGGCAACGAGGCAATACACTATTGCTTAGCCCCACTGAGATGATCCTTGGAAAGTTTAGATGTCGTCCTTGTTAAAATTTGTCTAGAGCAGAGGAATCGTTTGTGTACTAGGTATAGCTAAGCTTTGAATCGAACAATGTGACTTGCCTCGTGTAGAACCTAAGGGGTTACTTGTATTAGGCAGTCGATTGCCGTTTTGGCATCTCCTTAGATCACCAAGATGCTCCCTTTTACGGTTGGTAGTCGTATGGATAAATGAATACGACGACACTCCGGACGTTGAAGATGCAAAGCTCCTCGACGATTCCAGCATTGAACGCAGCAATGATACGGAAGTCGGTGTGAGCGGGTCCATTGAGCTTCGTTCTTCTCATGCTGCTGTTTTCTTCGTATGCCAGTCAACAAAACGAACAAACCACTAGCCCCGTCGCGTTAAACTTCGCTTGTAGCTCGCAGTGCCCCAGCAACGACGGCAACACTCGCGACACTAGCGCGGAAATCGGCTGCCCGCCTCACAATGCTTTCGAGAACGCCGCAGACCCAGCTGCGGGGGTGCTCTTGCTGGACGCTCGACAGCAGATGCCGCGAGCACGTTGAGCGGGTTGCACATGAACGACTACGGTATCGAACCCTCTTTGATCAAGCTTCGAGCGTCCATGAGCTGCAATGAACGCATGTGCGCCCGTCCATTCTCTGATGTTCCTTGACACTCACCGTTCATGGTCCTCGTGACGACTGCGGTGCAAACAGGTAACCAAATGATCGTGCAGATGGATACGAGCAACGGGGCGAGATGTCAGACCGCTGGCTCGGGTATCAACGAGTCTCTGTAGCAAGGGGCAGATGATGAGTGCCTCGAAGACCCGTTCGTTCCCGTAGATTGATCGATCGACCGATCAGAGCGGTCATTCGAGCAGCTCATTCTCCAATTTGCCTCGGGCGTCGCAGCACAGCTCGACGCACTAGACTTCACTACACACCAGCACATCCGCATCGACAACAGCACCAGCAGCGATGCTATCCTGGAAGACCCTCTCTCTGCTTGTTGCGGCCGCTGTGGCCATGAACGGCGTCGCTGCCATCGAGCAGGGCTACGGCGGCGGCGTGAACCTGCCGGCGTCCACCACCGCAACTCCCTCGGACGAGTCCCCCGTGCAGTCGACGCCCACCGGTTCGTCGGTGGACGCCTCGTCGGCCGTCGACCAGAGCAGCACCGACACGTCGTACCCGAGCAAGACCGACACGGCTCTGCCCAGCGGCAGCGGCAGTGGCAGCAACCCGTCCACTGGTAGCGCCGTGGCAGGCTCGTCGGCCATCGACCAGGGCAGCGACGCCAGCACTCCCAGCCAAACCGACATCACCGCCAGCAGTGCCGGAAGTGCCGTGGAAGGCTCATCGGCCATCGACCAAGGCAGCAACGCGACGCCCGACACGTCCTCGACTGCAAGCGGTTCCGGTGGCTTCGACGCTTCTGTCGGCAGCCAGGAGCAGCAGGGCTCAAGCGGCTTGGACCTGAGCAGCGCGTCGACTTCGGCGTCGGGCTCGGCTCCGTGTGACGACTCGTTCTCGCTTGCCGGCAGCTCCGCGACCGGCAGCGACGTGGCCGGCTCGTCGGCTCTGGACGAGAGCAGTGCTTCAGGCTCGGAGCCGTGCGAGGGATCTCTGTCGCTTGCGGGCAGCTCCGACTCGAGCGCGAGCCAGCCGACGCAGGGCTCCGCCACCCAGGACCAGGGCAGTGACGCGACTACTCCTACCAGCGAGGCCGGCAGCGAGGCAACCACGCCAACGCAGGGCTCTACCGGGCAGCGATGCCGCTACCCCAAGCACGAACGAGACCGGCAGCGAGGCTTCTACGCCGACGAGCGAGGCCGGGAGTGACGCCACGAGCCCGACTCAGACGGGTGCGTCGGCCGCCACGGAGAGCAGCGGATCGGCGACGTTCCCGAGCACGGGCACGAGCTGCAAGCGCCGTCTGCGCCGTCACTAGATGGCTGAATGGGCGTATGCAGTGTAGTGAATCGACACGGAATGGTGCCGGACGTAGAGTATTTGATCAGTGCGTAGTTTGTAAAGTTTCGTCCCTAGAATCTGGTAATCCAATTCATTGAAAAGTATCTCTTGGTCAATCGCTGGTATCGAGCAATCTAACAGATACCCCATTCCTAGCATCTTGGCAGACTGAAATTTCTGCACGGAGCCCAGCGAGTGCCTTGACTTCGGCTGTGGTTTCACGTGTACTTTGGACCGCCCAGGGGGCAGTTTTACGGGCAGGTATTCGAGCAGATGCCTCGCCGGATCTAGCAATTCCAGCGGAAGTGTGGCAGCATACGGCCAGCGTGTATGCTCGTTACCACACAAGGCGCGCCCCCTGTTCCCCAGTCGACATCCGGTTGATGCCATTTGGTTCGAACAGCGAACGTTGTGCCAAGCAGTTTTGAGCTCAGAGACTCTAAACTGATATTAACACCTTCACCCTTGGCTTACCAGCATGTCATTTGCTCTCTACCATGCTGTGCCTTTGGAGCAGAGTGTCTCCGCAACCGCACCGTATCCTCTCTAGGGGAGGCGTGGCCAACAATCCCCCTTATCTACCGATAGGTCATTATCCAATTTGCCCCGGCAAGAGCGCACTCGATCCACCAGCCAGCTCCCTCTCCATCGCATCTACATCGACCATAATGTTCTCGTGGAAAGCCCTCTCGCTGGTTGTCGCTGTGGCTGTGGCCATGAACGGCGTGACGGGACTCGAGCAGGGCAACCCTGCCGATCTCACCCCGACAGTCTCGGGTGGAAAGTCTTCGACGCCGGCACCGACCACGTCCAGCGGCGACGATTACTCGGATGACAGCACAGGCTCTTCGGTTGCCGGTTCCTCGGCTACTGACCAGACCGGTTCGGCTGCGACGCCGGCACCGACCACGTCCAGCGGTGACGATTACTCGGACGAGAGTACCGGATCCTCCGTCGCAGGATCCTCCGCCATTGATGAAGGCAGCGACTCGACACAGCAGTCGCCGACACCGGCACCGACATCGTTGAGCGGGGACGACGCTAGCACTGGATCTTCCGTTGCTGGATCCTCGGACATTGATGAGGGCAGCGACTCAACCGGACAGTCTTCGACCCCGGCACCGACTACGACTAGCAGTGACAGTGGATCGGTGGAAGACGCTCCGACACCGGCACCCACGTCTGGTGATGGCTCGTACAACCCCAAGAACCCACCTACTCTGCCCATCCGATCTGGCAGCCATCCGACGGGCCTCGACTTGGATGGCGCCTCGAAGGATAAGGGCGGCGACTATGGATCAAGTGACTCTGGTAGCACCCTGGACTCCCCCAACCAGTCCGACAGTCCCGAACAGTCTGACAGCCCTGTCCAGGACGCCGGCAGCAAGGTGGCAGGGACATCGGCTTCGGAGCCGAGTGGTGCCAAGGGCTGCAAGCGTCGTATGCGTCGTAACTAGAGTGTTGAGTGTAGAGCGCGTTTGTCTAGGCTGCCTCGAAGATCCGGAAAAACAGATTCCCGTCGCCTGCGTCGCCGAGTAATCAATCAAACGCGCCGAGGAATGCAGAGAGGTCGCCAGCTTCACTGGCGAAGGCGACGAGTGCGAACCTTGCATCCTCCGGTCGGCAGGGTGTGGCTGCCTTCGCCTCCCGTTGACGCTTCGCCCGCGGTGCTGTCATCGCTCGAGGAGGAATCCCTGTTGCTGCCATCGACGCTGGAAGGCAGCGACACCCCACCCTTGCCGGGGGGACCGGCAGCGCTGTTACTGCCAGTGTCGCTCGGTGAAGGCCGGAAGTCAACGCTGCCACTTCCACTTGGAAGCGGTGGGAAGTCGGTGATCCCGCTGCCACTTGGTGGAGTTGGGAAGTCAACGCTGCCGCTCCCGAACGGCGGGTGTGGGAAGTTGCTGCTGCTGCCGCTGGCCATCGGCGGGAGATCGCAGCTGCCGTCACCGCTCGAGTGTGGAGGGTGAACGCTGCCCGCTTGGCTGTCACTGCCCTCATCGATTGCCGACGAGCCGTCTACTTTGCTTCCCGTGTCGGAATCGCTTTCAGCAGCGCTGAAGCTGTCGTCGTCACCACCGGTCGATCCGGAGTACCCCTCACTCTCGCTTGCTTCGTCGGTAGAGCTCTCGGTCGAGGTCGGCGCAGCAGCCGTCACGCTTGGGGTCAACGTCGAGTCATTGGATGAGTCAGTCGAGGGCGCGGTGGTCCAAACGCCGCCTCCGTAGCCTTGCTCAACGCCCACGACGCCGTTCATAGCGACGGCAGTCGCGAGGAGCATCGATAGAGCCTTCCACGATAGCATTGGTGCTGGTGTACGATGTCCGGATATTGTGGTTGGTAGGTGACCGAGAAAATTGGAGAATAAACTGTTAGCGCCGACTTTCAGGGAACTTGTGCCGACAAGAAGGAGCTTTACATCACCACCTCACTCCACGCTGCCATGGTCACAGCCATGAAGTTGGGTTCAATAGCTGCTACTTGTTCCGCTTCAACTTCCTGCGCCGTAGCTCAGGGTGAAAATGACATCGCGCAATAATACTGATGGTTTTCATTCCCCACGTGTGTTTCAAGCATCTACTGTACATGCTTGGTCGTTCTGGCTGGCGTTGACGGGCATGCAGACACAGACTAAAGTTAAAGCGCCTGAACAACTTCACCAAACGCTGGTTTCAACCGATCTGATCCACCCACGCGCACCGAAACGATTCGTTGCAAACGAAGACCGAACCATTCTAAGCACCTTACCTTCAATCGAGGCACGAAGGCTCACACGTCCAACGTGGCGTGTGGCTCACCGGATCAAGCCATATTTATTAAGATTTTCGCGCGTTCTTCATCATTTAGCTCTACTCCCTTCAACACCACTTTGTATACGAGTACCTATTAATAACAAAAACCTAAATCTACTGAAGTCGAGTGGTCGCGACTGCCCGCACTTCCACCCCTAGCCATTGATTATGCACTGGAAGCTGCAGGCGCTGCTGGATGCGCTCTTGCTGCTGCTTCTCCTAGCCTTAGACGCCCGCGATCTGTGGTACAAGACGCGATGGCTCGGGCCGAGCGACGCCTACGCGTTCACCACCAAGAACTCGGTGCGGCTTCTGGATCTGTCAGCAACCTCCGAAGAGAAGACGATGAACGAGAGCTCGACTGGCTGGCGCGCTTTCCACGCCACTTGCAGCGAGTTGCGTGCTCTGAGTGGCAATCGCTGGACCGGGGGACGAGGACATTCCCACTTCCTCCACGTGCTCGCAACCAACTGCTCGGCGCCTGACGGTCTCACTGAAGACATGGAGCCTCAGTTCCCTACGATGATTCTCACCAGTGATATGCGAGCGGATGCGATGGCGTGGGCGGCCTGCAAGCTGCTGTACATGTCGCGACGACCGCCGCTGTGCCAAGACGCCATGATCACGCAGTTCTTGCACAAGTATCGGCTCGGATCACCGCACGTGACTAGTGCCGTGATGGCGCCTCCAATGTCGGCAGCTGAGCGTGAACTGAAGGCTCTGCTGGACGTAATCGGCAAGAGCATGCCTCTGAGCTCCGTAGTGTGCGTCGGAGGCGTTGAGCTTCCGAGTAGCGACCAAGAACCAGACCGTCAAGGAGATTTGAGACGCATCTTTGGCTGTGCAAGCCCCGATTTACCCGGCAGAAGTGCAGCCTTCGTCGGACAGTTCGCAACGGGCTTCGCGGCGCTGCAAACGGACAAGGCTCGGCTCACAGCGGACGACGTGGACATCCTGGGGATGCACTTCATCTTCCGTCAAAATGCGGTCCGGAGCTACACTTACTATTCGTCCCTCTCGGCAGCTTCCGGTCGGGAAGGCCAGACATCGTTTCAAGGCCGGGTGGAGGTGCGCACAGCACTCAACTTGAGCTGCTCTGGGTTCCTGTACAATGTCATGATTTTGATAGATCTGGTGCTGTTGGTGATGCACGCGTGGAGCGCTGCTGAGCTACTGGAACGTCTTGTTCTTCCCCCACTGCTGCGGACACCGACCAAGCAGGAGATGAGGGATCTCATCGAGGGCGAAGGACGCGGGACGTTATTCACCTGCTCTTTGGTACACAGCTCGCCGGTTGCGCTGCTTACCATTCTGTCCGCTTTGCTGTCGTGGCTGCTGCTACTACCACACACCGCAGTGTGGGCGCTTAGTGGTGACGAAGCTTCCGTCTCAGTTGCTGCGTTGAATACCCTACTATCTGCAGTGCGCGTGTGGGTACTGCTACTGCTGCTCGTGCACAGTCTTTGGGGCGTGTTTGTTCTCATTGACGAAGGACGCGCATACATGCTGGCATCGCGCACATTTGTGTCGAGCAACGAGCTTGTGGCGGCTGTGGTTCTTGCAGGCTGTATCCTGCGCAGTCGTTTGATGTCCATTCTGCCTACGAAACACGACATGGAGCACCAGCGGATTGTCGATGGAGCCGCGTTTCCGGGTAGAATGGCAATCAGCAACGCTTTCGAAGACAGGATATACTTGCTTCCGGCTCGCTCACGGAACCCCGTGCTGTGGATGATCTACGAGCCGTTGGTGGAGTTGCTGCTGGTCTCGTTGCTGATCGTTGGGATTGGCATGACGGCTCGCTACTTGTTCCACGATTACCGTCGTCGCCGGGTTACTAAAGCTGTGGCTGCTGTTGTCGAGGTTCAGGAAGTTCACCCACGGCCGTCGAATAGAAGACCTTCGATCGCTGGGTTCTCGTCTGCTCAGGCGGCAATGGCTGGGTACAAGAGACTCCCACTGGAAGAGCTGCTGGACATTCCTATTCGATCGAAACACATTGTTCGTAGCGGTGGCATTGGCATCGGCAGTCTGGAGAAAACTGTGGGGGACGAGCAGTTCCTCTGGCCAGTGCAGTACCTCTCGCACGGCGTGTTGCTCGAAAACGACCGCTTTCTGAGCGCGCGCCGCGGCTTCTATCGCGTGCTGCCCGAGAAAAAATCCATGGACACGGGCTTCGGTCGCCACAGCCACGAAGCGGCTGCCAAAGAGAGCAACGGGTCGCCCAAGCGCCGAAGATACACGTCGAACATGTTGTACTGATGGGCGTGTTGCTCAATTCTTCGACGCGAAAAATAAACCCTCCTCTACATCGATCGAAGTGCCGCCTCCATCGTTCCTTGAACAGACAAGCAGGCAGGTTCGTCGTGCTGTTCGGCAGGTCAAAGGAAGAACTCGAAGCTGGACTGGTCGAATTGCGAGCGGCGTGCAACGCCCGCATCCGGATATAGTGCTGAACTTCTGAGACTGTCCGGATAATTCGGATCGGAACTTTCTTTGACTGGCTGTCAGAGAGCGAAGGCGCCCCGAAACCAGCTGCTGAACTTCAAGCGATCATTTCGCCAGTAGTGCCCGCTCGACGCGCGTGGCAGGGTTTGCGCGCGCTCGAGTGAGCCACACGCACCGGCGGCCGACTCCGACACCATCCACAACTCGCTGGCGCTGTCTTTTAGTCCATGGCGCGGCACCAGATGCCAGTTGCTCCGGACGCACGTCTCGTTTCGTTTCGGTGCGCGTGGATGGACTACGTCGACTAGAAACAGGTGAGCCGCATATCCACACATACGTACGGCTTACGCTTTTGGCTTCCGGGCCGGGTCGACGAGCGCTAAGTCGCTTGGCGGTGGGCTAAACATGGAGCCACGTGGGGATGTGGAATGTTCGGTCTTGTGGCGAACATCCTCCTCACCCTGGAGTCGGGCCTGGTGCAGCCAAGAACGCGAGCGACATGTTCCTTCGCCGATCGATGGTGTCGAACGCTTCGCTACATGTAGCTCTGTGGGTTCGCTACGGTCTCTTAGTCCCGATGTGATACTGGACTTTTGAGCGCTGCTTGTCGGGTATCCTAGCTCATTCCCCAACTTACTAAGTCAGTTGCAGCGCAACACTCCCAACCACTGCACTCTTCAGTTCCTCCCTACAACGACGATGCTGTCCTGGAAAACGTTCTCGCTGGTCGTCGCGGCCGTCATCGCCATGAACGGAGTCGTGGGTCTGGAGCAGGGCTACGGAGGCGGCATCCAGACCACCGCGCCGTCAACCGATTCGTCCAGTGACTCGCCCATCCAGTCGCCGAGTCAGACGACAGCTACGGCCGTTGTGACCACCGCCCCGCCCACGTCAACGGGAGGCTCCACGGCCGAGCAGAGCGGCAGTGAGGACTACTCGCAGTCGACCGACAGCACCACTGGAAGCGAAGTGGAAGGCTCGTCGAGCACCATCGAGGACAGCGACTCTGACACTGGAAGCCAAGTGGAGAGCTCGTCGACGAGTGATGAAGGGAGCGACGGCTACCCCGGCGAGACTCCGAGCCCGGACAGCAGCTACGGCAACAGCTTGAGCTGGGACGGCTCGTCCATTACGGGAGGCAGCGAGTCCTTCTCGGGTGGCAAGGTGGCCAGCGGTGACGGCAGCATCGTCTACGTCGACGCGCCGTCGGATACGGGCGACAGCAGCGAAGGTGGATACCCGAGCAAGGGCGGGTACCACCCGCCCAGCGGTAGCGGCAGTGTCGATGTTCCTCCTCCGAGTGACGTCGGTAGCGGCGGCAGTGCTGGAACTCCTCCCGGCAAGGGAGGCGTCTACCCTCCTTCAAGCGGCCCCGGCAGCGACAGGGACGCCTCCACGGACGATGACAGCGTCGCGGGTGAAGCTTCGATGGCTGGCGACGATGACCAGATCCCTCCCAAGGGTGGGTGCCAAGTTCGTCGTCTCCGTCACTAAGAAGACCGAGGACCAGCACCCTGTGCATTCATTCATCGTACGTTCGACGTGAGTTTCGCTTTCACGAGCATGTTTAGAGCAGAGGAGGTTATCCGACAGCTAGGACCCTCATTATACGAAGGTGGTCTAGGGCTCAGATAACGTTGAATATCCTTGCAATTTGTTCTTACGTTGTTCACCTCAGGCTTGTACCAAGTTGTACCAAGATGTTGCGGGCGACTGGACGAATTCTTTTGACACGAAGATATCGCGAACGTTGGACATGCAAGGCTCTCGCTGCATTGACAAACGCACCGCAATGATAAACGCAAAACTCGGTGAGAGTAGTTCGTTCTTCTCAGGCTACTGGTCTGACCAATATGCTTTTGTATCAATGCGTTAACGGAGCAACTAGGTGCATATACCTTTGGCACGGCGACACCATGGACGTTGGGCAAAAGCTCCTCGAAGCATAAAATGCGGCTAGAGGCTCCATTGAGCTTCGTTCTTCTCGCGCTGCTGTTTTCTTCGTATGCCAGCCAACAAAACGAACAAACCACTAGCCCCGTCGCGTTAAACTTCGCCTGTAGTTCATTGTGCCACAGCAACGACGGCAACACTCGCGACACTAGCGCGGAAATCGGCTGCCCGCCTCACAATGCTTTCGAGAACGCCGCAGACCCAGCTGCGGGGGTGCTCTTGCTGGACGCTCGACAGCAGATGCCGCGAGCACGTTGAGCGGGTTGCACATGAACGACTACGGTATCGAACCCTCTTTGATCAAGCTTCGAGCGTCCATGAGCTGCAATGAACGCATGTGCGCCCGTCCATTCTCTGATGTTCCTTGACACTCACCGTTCATGGTCCTCGTGACGACTGCGGTGCAAACAGGTAACCAAATGATCGTGCAGATGGATACGAGCAACGGGGCGAGATGTCAGACCGCTGGCTCGGGTATCAACGAGTCTCTGTAGCAAGGGGCAGATGATGAGTGCCTCGAAGACCCGTTCGTTCCCGTAGATTGATCGATCGATCGATCAGAGCGGTCATTTGAGCAGCTCATTCTCCAATTTGCCTCGGGCGTCGCAGCACAGCTCGACGCACTAGACTTCACTACACACCAGCACATCCGCATCGACAACAGCACCAGCAGCGATGCTATCCTGGAAGACCCTCTCTCTGCTTGTTGCGGCCGCTGTGGCCATGAGCGGCGTCGCTGCCATCGAGCAGGGCTACGGCGGCGGCGTGAACCTGCCGGCGTCCACCACCGCAACTCCCTCGTCGGACGAGTCCCCCGTGCAGTCGACGACCACCGGTTCGTCGGTGGACGCCTCGTCGGCCGTCGACCAGAGCAGCACCGACACGTCGTACCCGAGCAAGACCGACACGGCTCTGCCCAGCGGCAGCGGCAGTGGCAGCAACCCGTCCACTGGTAGCGCCGTGGCAGGCTCGTCGGCCATCGACCAGGGCAGCGACGCCAGCACTCCCAGCCAAACCGACATCACCGCCAGCAGTGCCGGAAGTGCCGTGGAAGGCTCATCGGCCATCGACCAAGGCAGCAACGCGACGCCCGACACGTCCTCGACTGCAAGCGGTTCCGGTGGCTTCGACGCTTCTGTCGGCAGCCAGGAGCAGCAGGGCTCAAGCGGCTTGGACCTGAGCAGCGCGTCGACTTCGGCGTCGGGCTCGGCTCCGTGTGACGACTCGTTCTCGCTTGCCGGCAGCTCCGCGACCGGCAGCGACGTGGCCGGCTCGTCGGCTCTGGACGAGAGCAGTGCTTCAGGCTCGGAGCCGTGCGAGGGATCTCTGTCGCTTGCGGGCAGCTCCGACTCGAGCGCGAGCCAGCCGACGCAGGGCTCCGCCACCCAGGACCAGGGCAGTGACGCGACTACTCCTACCAGCGAGGCCGGCAGCGAGGCAACCACGCCAACGCAAGGCTCTACCACACAGGACGCGGGCAGCGATGCCGCTACCCCAAGCACGAACGAGACCGGCAGCGAGGCTTCTACGCCGACGAGCGAGGCCGGGAGTGACGCCACGAGCCCGACTCAGACGGGTGCGTCGGCCGCCACGGAGAGCAGCGGATCGGCGACGTTCCCGAGCACGGGCACGAGCTGCAAGCGTCGTCTACGCCGTTACTAGATGGCCGCGTAGTGATTCACTACGCGGCCGAGCCATCTCCTGCCGATTCACTAGTCGTGAATCGGCTGGAGATGGCTCGACGTAGAGTATTTGATGAGCGCGTAGTTTGTAAAGTTTTGTCCTAAAGTCTAGTAATCCAATCCATTGTAGTCATCAAGAGTGCGATACATGTACGGTGTCGTTAACTGCCAGCGTATGAGCCCAAGCGAGTTTCGCAGTCCTCTCTTACGGATACTCCAATGAACTTCGTTGTAAGGCTCAGCACCAAAAGCATTGTTTTGGTATCCAAAGCTATGTATAGATTTCCAAGACGTCACTCGTGGTTGTAGTGCTGCCCGTTACTTTATTTCCCTAAGAATGTTTATTCGCCGAAATTAGTTGCCAAAGTTCGTTGTTTTTTTCAGTTTGATTTGCTCCAGGTGGCCGAAAAAAGGGAGGCGATTGAAAATAATCTCAATCGAAGCATAATGTCCGCTCGTCGATCTTGATCACATGCCTCGCTCCACAAAGCTATAAGTAGTACACGAGATAGAGGAGATTCTACTCTTTACATTCTCGTATTTACATAAGTTACATATGGGACTTCCTGTTAAAACGTAGACGGATTGGCTTATGATTTCCAGAATTGGTGTATTCCCACCCCTTGGAGGACGACACATTTGACTGAGGTCCACTATAGGGGCAGTTAGGATCGCATCCTTACGGGAAGGCGTAAGCGGCGGTAGCCGACGATAAGGCGCCACGATGATTGGCCAAAATCACTTTAAGAACTAACGCTTCGTGCGAAGATGGCTGATGGAAGCTCGCAGGACGCTGTCGCGGAGATGAAGGCAATACGCGACGCATGCATCTCCAAAGAGACGAGAAAAAAGTACACCAGCAATATCAACGGCATCAAGAAGTGGATCAGAGAAGTGTATGCGCTGACGCTGGAGGATCGCAATACAGCTAAATTCTTCGATGCCGATGATGATCTAAACCTCACAGAGTTCACTCCAGCTTGCTTCGAGCAATTTTTGGTGTACAAACGAAGTACAGCCAAATCGGCGACTCTAAGCGGCTATCGCAGCGCGATAAAGGATCTGTATCGATTGAAACGAGTAGCGCTGCCTGTAGAATACGGAGATGACATGAAGCAGTTTTTTTCTGGGTGCAAGTGAATCGAGGCCGAGCAAAACCAGTCTAGCTCTCCTAAACACTCGGGCAAGCAGCCGCTGACTTTTTCGTTGTACAAGGAGCTGTGTTGGTCTACAATTCACAATTTTAACCAATACGAGCGAACTCTCCAAGCGTCGGCGTCCAGGACTTACGTTTTCTCAAGTCAATTCAATGGCGGCTTTCAAGCCAAAATTGACGCAGCCGTTCAAAAAAAAACGGCAAGCTACTAGCCCAAGTTTTACAAAACAGTTATTATTCAGGTCTGGCGACAGGTATTGTCCAGGGATAATTTATCCCGTTTTTTATTACCGTCATTTCAGCTTTTGCCTCACAGCCACCAATTCGGGGGGGGGGGGGCAGCTCCAGCCACGTGGCATTCGACGTGCGGTGCCTGCTCGGCCCTGGAGACCCCAGCATCATGGCGCGCACCCCCAAGACGGCCCATATCAAGGCGCAGATGGCCGAGCGGGCGCGGCAGGAGGAGGAGGCACGCAGGAAGGTGACCAGCGCGCACCAGATCGCAGCGATCACAGGCGCTTCAGGATGCCCGCGACTCACGGGCCACGCAGTTCGGCCCTCATGCGACTGCAGAAGGTGACTCATCCACTGGCGATGAAGAGGAGAAAACGGCCGAAGAGGAAGAAGATGTCGCAGAAGAAGAGGAAGAAGAAGATGATGAAGAGGAAGAAGACGCCGAAGATGCAGATGAAGAGGAAGAAGATGCAGACGAAGAGGAAGACGGAGATGAAGAGGTTGAAGAAGATGAAGAAGAGGGCGCGCAGAAGAAGAAAAAGAAGAAAGGAGCTACCAAGGGCGGGCAGCGCCAATGGAAGAAGCACACCGTTTCCGACGTTGAAGACGAGGACCTGGTGCACGTTCTAGCGTTCAAGGCCCAGCATGATCGTGGCCCCTGCTTGATGTCAGCCTACAGGAGTACATGGATGCGACGCGACAGAAGATCGTCATCGCGGAGGTCATCAACGTGGCTCGCCGCAACGCAGACTTGCGTAAGCAGGTCCGCTTCCGAGGGCTTCCTGACACAGAAATTCCTCTCGTGCCCGACGAGTGGGAGCCCTATCAGCGGAAGTACATCTGCACACACGGCTGGAAGGAGCGTGAGAAATCGACGGGGAAGAGGACGTCGCACAAGCTCCGCCGCACTGAGTGTCCGTTCCAGATGCTTGCACAAGTCGTCCTTCGCCGAGATGGAAAGTTGGGCATCGTCATGAAGCGAGAAGTCTACAGCCACAACCACCCCATTTCCAACGACATCTACAGGTCTTACCCAGGTATTCGCCAGGTATTCGCCAGGTTCCTGCCGAGTCTCCGCTCATGCCCGGAATCGAGCTCCTGGTCGACGCCCAAGCCAGCACTTCCAGCGTGTACAAGTACATCAGGGAGATCTCGAACCACCGCGTCTCGATGGACGACGTGCGAAGCATGATCAGGCGAATGAAGACGCAAGGCAGTTATGCTGCTGTTCTATATTATATGTGTGCTGATGCTTATACTACTTATGACTGCAGGCGTGGAACTGTCCGATGACGACGCGGTTGCGGAGATGATCCTGAACTTCAATGGAGACTCGCCCGCTAATGTAGCTTCCGTTCACGAAAGCCAACGAGGAGATACTGGTGTTATCTCGTTTACCAGTGGACACATGCGCGCGATGGTAGACAACTTTCCCGAGGTTCTGCAGATGGACTGCACGCATCAGACAAATCAGTGAGTCCCCCAACTTTGTTATGCATATCATCCAGGTTTACACCAGGTATTAACCATGTTTTCATATCAATTGTGGATAGATACAACTACCAGCTTTTCACGATTGTAGCTATGGATCAATATGGCCAAGGGTAACCGGTGCAGTACTCCCTCATTGAAACGAATGGCGATTGGCACATGTCAAAGTGCCTCGACCACTTCAAGCGTGCAAATGAGCACTGGCGGTTCGTGCGGATAGTCATCGTCGACAAGGACATGCGCGAGATCGATGTGATTCGCAAGAAATTTCCGGAGGCACGGATTCTTCTCTGCCACTTTCATGTCATCAAGTGGCTTCATGAAACCATCAAGAAATCGCAGACCTATGGAGCCTACGAAGCAGAAGTTTTGACGCAGATGAAGCACACCATCACGAACATGACATACTCCAGAACTGAGGAAGCCTATGTGCGGCATCGGGATGAGTTCAAGAGTCTGGCCTCGCGGAATGGTCGTGTGGAGCTATGGGAGTATTTCGACAAGAACTGGAATGCGTGCCGAGAGATGTGGGTGATGGCTTACCGTGTCGATTTGCCACACTTCGGCAATCACACGAATAATCGTGTCGAGAGCCTATTCGGTAAGCTGAAGCGAAAGCTGAAAGACCATCTAACTATGCGCGCTAGTCTGGAGGTGCTTCTGGAATATCAGTGCCGCAAAGAAGAAGCCTATCGGTCCAAGGTCGGGATGCCGGGTACCCTGAGAGACGCCTCGTACCCTGAGGAGTTGAACGTCGCTCTGGGCATGACCACGAGGTGGGTAGCAGCTGCTCTGAAGACACAATTTGACATTGCTACGAACCCCGGGGTTGTCGATACCTACGCTTTCAAGGACAATGGCGCTACGATCACCGTACAAAGCGAGGAGAACGAGTATCTCCTCGAGAAGGAAGGCTGGGTGTGCGACTGCGAGTTTTCGCAGACTATGAAGCTTCCGTGCATACATGCAATGGTCTACAGAAAAGTGTGTGGAAGCCCCTTCATCATCCCATTCTCTTCCATTTCGCCCAGGTATGTCTAGTTTTTCTATGAGTATTGACCAGGTGTTATCCAGGTATCTCGTTTTACCCATGTATTGACCAAGTTTTAACCATGTTTTGTTATCGATGTGCATGAATAGGTGGTTTGAACAGAATCGCATCTCGCAACAGGACTTGATGGAGGTGGAAAATCCGTTCGTTGCTAAGCTCTACAAAGGGCATCCAGCTGCGAGCGCTGGTAGTTTGAGTGAAGCCGAGAAGTATCGGCGTTCGCAGCAGGCGTTTGGTCGAATCAGCAGCGAGCTTGTCCGATGCGATGACACTGTGTTCGAGTCTGCGATGAAGCAGATTGATAAGTGGTGATACGACTTTCGTCAAGGGAAGTTTCCGCTGGTGCAAGCTGATGCAGACTTCGTCGACGATTCGGGCCCCGATCGGGTTGGCGCTAGTGGTGGCGGGGGCAACAGTATTAGCAGTGATAGTCACGGAGGCGGTGGAGGTAGCCCAGGAACGGGGGTACGAATGCTCGTCCTAGTGCTTCTGGTAGAGAGGATGCAGCTCACGGAAAAGGACCAGATGATGACGAAGACGAACCCCCGACACAAGTGACAGCCTCCGCCCAGGAATCGGTGCAGCCAGGCAAAGGCTCAAAGGTTCGACTGCAAACAAGAGGCGTGTCGGTCGACCACGGTTGAATCGTGCTCAGATGAGAGAGAAGGCAGCATTGGCGCTGAAAGAATACAACAATGGAATGAAACTCAGAGCTCTACTACGAGATAAGGACGTGACGGAAGTGGCAGCAACGCTGGAATTGATTAAGCCAGGTGTCCGCGAGCTCAGCTCGTATTTGACTACGCATGAAACAAAGAAGAAAGGTGACGGAAAATCAATCCAGTGGATGTCGGACACGGAATATATTTGGGAGGTTGTGCGCTTCCGACTACCGGAGTCCGTCGTTGAAGACGCTCTAGCTAAACTGAGAGGTGGTTTGGCAAAAGGGGAGGAGAGTGAGCTGGACAGTGATGGAGGGGTGACACGCGAAACGGAAGGTTACGTGGCCGCCATTGAGAGAGTTGGCAGATTTACCCGGGTGCAGTTAGAAGCGATGCAGTCGCTGTGGAATTGGCAGGCTACATGCCGGAATGCGGTACTGTGTCGCACATGGCTAAGCCAAGACGTGAAAGGTATCGTAGCGGACCCCGCCCCCCCTGGGCTGTTTCTTGGCAAAGTACTCGAGTGCTGGCCATACACACCGCTACATGGCTTTGGCTTCGACCTGACCTACGCAGACCTTTTCTGCTTCAGACACTCCGCTTGGCTGAACGACAACGCCTTGCGGGCGTTTACCGTGTTTCTGTCTACTTACAAGAACAATGTGACGGTGATGGTTCCCCCTCTTAAGAAGGGTAAGATGGGGAATCACATACTCGCACCAACGTCGCTGGACGAGGTTGCTTGTGGTATTGAGGCGCATGCTTTTGTATTTATGCCGGTCAATTTCGGTGGAGTTCATTGGGGATGCATCGTAGTGGACCGTGAAGCGCGGCTAGTGAAGACGTATGACAGCATGGGTGGGAAGAGAAACAAGAAACGGCTTAAGAAGATGGCAAGCGAGCTCCTTGCAGGCCCCCTTGAGGATGAAGCGTACAGCGACGTCGAAGTGACGGAGCCGAAGCAGACAGATAGCGATAGCTGCGGGGTGTTTGCGTGCCGTCTATTGTGGACGTGCGTTGACAGCGAAGTGCCAAGTGATGTGTCTCCCAGTGGCGTCACCAAGCTGCGTTGGGCAATGCTGCACAAGATCACCACGATGAAGCGTAGCTAGACAGTGAGCAGCAGCGAGAAGTGCATCTTATGGATAATACATGGACAACTTTTGTTTACAACCTGTTAGAAACCTGTACGAGTAGATGGGTACACAATGATTGTTTTGAAGCCATTATCATGTCGTGTGGTTCCGATCGATACCAATCGACGCCACTTCGACTTTTTTCCGAGTAGTGCACACATGAGTTTTCCAGGTTTTCATACCTGCAAACTACCTGGACACTGAAACAAGAAATGAATGGCTAGAATGCATCCGACGCAGCCTGTAGGCCGTCATTTTCACTTTTCCTCAAGTACTACACACATGAGTTTTCCAGGTTTTTAACCTGGACATTAACTGTTCTGGTAATTTAACCATCCTTGTTTAAATTACTTTCATCTGATAACGCTCATAATTCATATACCTGGATATAACCTGGCAATACCTGCAGAATCAGAAATCTGAGTATTTTTCTAACCTGGGAAATCTGGGCGCGTAGGCTGTCCAAAAAAAAACTTATATTAAAATTAGGTGGCCGAAAACCGGCCCATTACCCTAGCAGCTAACTGCTTTCCTAGCATTTCGTCTGTCACGACAGTTGGCACACTGGCATTGCATACCAGGAACTCTACAAGCACCAAAGATTCGTTGGCGTTGGCTTTGGCGCTGTGGCAATTTGTTCTGTACGTTGCATCGACCGGGGATCTGTTTACCAGAAGTGTGGCAGCATACGACAAGGCGTGTAGGTCCGTCACCACACAAGACCCGCCCCCTGTTCTTTAGTCGACATCCGGTTGACGCCATTTGGCTCGAACAGCGCTGCGCCAAGTAGCTTGCAGTTCACGAGTTCGGTACGTTCACCCTTTGGCTTGCCATCGTGTCGCTCACCCTTTACCATGTTTCGCCTTCCACCACCAGCATGCGCACCGTATCCTCTTTAGTGTAGGTGCGGTCAACAACCACCAAATTTACTGGAAGTTCATTACTCAATTTGCCTCGGCAAGAGCACACTCGACTCACCACCTCATCGCATCTATTTCGACCGCAATGTTCTCGTGGAAAGCCCTCTCGCTGGTTGTCGCCGTGGCCGTGGCCATGAACGGGGTGACGGGCCTCGAGCAGGGCAACCCTACCAACCACACTCCGACGACAGTCTCAAGTGGCAAGTCTCCGACGCCCGCGCCGACAACGTCGACCGGCGGCGATTACTCGGACGACAGCACAGGATCTTCGGCCACCGGTTCCTCGGCTATTGACCAGACCGGTTCGGCTGCGACGCCGGCACCGACCACGTCAAGCGGTGACGATTACTCGGACGAGAGCACAGGGTCCTCCGTCGCAGGGTCCTCCGCTACTGACGAGTCTCCGACACCGGCACCGACAACGTCGACCAGTGACGACGCCAGCACCGACTCGTCCCCGACTCCGGCGCCGACTACGACAAGCGGCAGTGATTCGGAAGAAGTACCGACACCGATGCCGACCGTGTCGAAAGACAGCCCAAAGCAGCTTCCCAGCGGGTCTGGAAGCCACCCGACGGGACTCGACCTGGACGGTGCCAAGAAGGGCAAGGGCGGTGACTACGGGTCAAGCGACTCTGGCAGCACCTTGGATAGCCCGAACCAGTCCGACAGTCCCGACCAGAACGACAGCCCCGAGCAGTCCGACAGCCCTGTGCAGGACGCCGGCAGCAAGGTGGTCGGTGTCTCTGCCTCTGGACCGAGTGGTGGCAAGGGCTGCAAGCGTCGCAGGCTTCGTAACTAGATAGCTGCGCGTAAAGCGCGGGTTGTGTTGCCTAGCTAGCCATGGCTGCTGATGTATAGTAAATGTTTGTCCGTATGCAGCCTAAAAATCGTTGCGCATTCCTCCTTCCGTTATAGCTAATTTAATGGTGCTTGTTGACGAACTATCGCGTCACCTCTGTCTGTACAGTCTGGTGTTTTATGATCTCACTAAGGGAAATTCGCTTCGCTGGATCAACTTGGAGCATTCGAGAGATGAGGTCGATCACACCTCCCGATAGTTTGCAGTCGATCTACCACGACGTGAAGACGTCCTCAACCCCGCACTGCTCGAGCGCTACGAACGCCTTGTTTTCCCGCGACGCGATCGAGACCAGAGGCGACCCCGTCAGCATGATGAACCACATGATACCGAGTGACCAGATATCGGCTACCACTGGGTCGTACTGCTCCCCTTCGACCACCTCCGGGGCCATGTAGTAGTCCTTCCCCACACGACCTCTACAGCGAGCGTTAACACTCACAGATAGCCCGATGTCGGAGATTTTGCACACTCCATTGTGCATCGGCACGTTCTCGAGCGACAGATCGCGGTGTGCGATACCGAGCTGGTGATTCAGGAAGTCCACGCCAGCGAAGATCTGCTTCATGATGCGGATGGACGTGTGCTCGTCTACGGAGCCGCCTTGAGCTGGAGAGGTGGTGTAGGTGTACAGATCTCCGTCGGCGCAGTACTCGCTTACCATGTAGACACACTCGTGCTCTTGGAAGTGGAAGTAGGACGCGACGACGTTGGGGTGACCTCCGCTCTTCGCCAGCAGTTCAGCGACTCGGCGTTCTTGGTGCGGATCGTCAATAGTGCGATGAACGCCAAACCTATGCTGGGCGTCGCGCGCGCATGGCAGTGACATGCATTTGACGGCGACGATGCATCGCCGGCCAGGAGGGAGAAGTGGGACGTGCGCTTGGTGCTGGTTGGACTGCCGGAGCTCGCACTCCATGACTTCGCCGTAGAGCGCGTTGCCTATTTTCCGTCGGAAGCGGAGTTGCGAGGTGGACATGTTGCTCGTTGGAGTTGAGATGATATCGGGCGGCGGTGGTGGTGGCTCGAAGCGGAGGATTTGGTTGTGAACGAGCAAGACAGTCGAGTAGTAGACGCCCGGGCAGCTCTTGTAGGCGGCGTGAAAAAATCTTCCACCTGAAACCTTCACGAAACCGTTTTACAAACTTTCCTGCGTCCATGCGAGGCGCCCTTAGACAGCACTCCTCCACACGGAGCGCTTGGTCTCGAGATACTATCGGACAGCACCTTGCCGCTGTTCTTCGCGGAACTGAAGGGCAAGAGTCTTGTGTGTTTTTGGACCTCTGTTTCGGTAGCTTCCCAACTTAGCAAGCTACACTGGCTAGGGCACTGTAGCGATGCCTTCAAACCCTGTTTCTTCTGCGGCTGCAAAAACACGATCGGGAGTCCTGGCTCAGGACCACCACCCTTGGTTAAATGCTGTTTGCGGCCAGTCGCAGCCTGGATCCGGCTGACGCCGGGTTAACCGAGTCGATCGAGCCTTGCTCCTCTCAGAGGTGTTGGCTTCTGTCTAAGGTGCTCTCTTTGCTCAGCCAGCGTCCGAGACTCCGACAAACTAACCATTGCGTAGCATTCAGCACTATCCGTGCGCGTCCTGTGCAGGCATTGGGAACCGGTCATCGTCGAGTTACATGTACCAGACTCGAGACCGGCCTGTTCTGTTGCGATTGACTGCAGCTCGTTCTGAAGGAAAGCCCGTGACGTTGCTGCTGTAGTCGGCTTGGGCACAAAAGCGTGTTTCCACCAACTCACCTGTGGTCGAGAGCGTGTTTCCACCGTGGTTGAGAACGGTAAGAATGAGTACCCTTCGGGGCGCTCCGAGCCGTTTCTCGGTTGCGGCACTACAAGTCAGTGCGTACACACACCTACCCAGCCTTAAATCGAGAGCTGTAACCAAGTTGAAGTCATCGTAAACTCCATGTTTTAACAAAACAAACACGTATTTCCTAAGTTGACAAAGCTGAGCTTCAGGCGTGGCAACTATCGCGCCGACGCCGGAAAACCAACACAAAATTGCACCTGGGCATTTCGCTTGAGATTTGCAACGATTGAAGTTGAAGGCGATCGCCCTATCAGAGCTCGGCACCAATTTATATTCTGTCGCAGTCACTGCGCTAGAAGATTAGCAATGTAAATTGTACTAGAGTCCGCGACAAAGTGAAGCAGTGAAACCGCCGGGAGGCACTCGGCCCAAGCAGCAGCTCGTATCGATCCAGTGCTTGCCTTGCCAGCCACGTGTTTGTTCGCTCAGCACCGTCAACGAGCAGGTCGTTGGCTCAAAGAGTTTACGCAGACCGCGGGCTACATCTCAGCTGGCGAGATTCTCGTGCTGAGCCGACTCACCAGCTCGCACCCAACAGTTACTACAGCACTGTACTTCAGCACATAGACATCGTGGCAGGGCAGACAAATGGTATCCAAGCAGCCCAGAAACCCCAGGTGCATGCCTTCCAGCGCACGACATCGCCGCCCGAGCAACTCGCTCGGAGCTACTTGCGTGCTGAAAGCTGCTACTGCTAGTAGTAGCCTACTACACGGCGGCCTGCTGGAGACGTAAAACTGCGCCAATAAGGTAACAGTACGGCTCTGGTCTCGTTCGGCGGGTTCGCCTCCGGCGGGGAAGGTCGCTGACCTGAGCTGAGGCATAGCCCACGCACACAGAGCCCCACGTAACGTGCCGAGAAGCAGTTCCGAGCACGGCGACCGTGGCAACGGCCGCAGCATCGTGTGTGTCCTTGCGTTGGCGTAGAAAGAAACAGCCGCATTCGAGCGAGAGCCTGGCGATGCTGCATACCAGTGGCCATGCTGCGTGGACGTAGGTGAGCTAATGACCTGGTGTTTACTCTGAGCGGCACGTAGAGTTTGTGAGCGCGAGGTTTGATCCAGCCGCACGCTCAGCCGAACGCAGCGCAGGCCCTGCAGATTTTGAGCGCCTGAAGGGGACGCAGCGCGTGCGTTTACACGCCCGTCGGGCGGGCCTCCAACGGCAGAAGATTTTTCACCACCCGATCCACGCCGCTTCTGAACCGCTGAGTCTCAACGATGCTGTCGCTCAGCTGTCCACCCAGCGGACGCACAACCAGCAGGCAGTTCATTCCCCAACGAGACGCAGCGCGCGAAGGCCGACCATGAACATCCACCAGCACCTCGCCGGGGAACTCGACTTGGGCTCGACACTCACCGACACTGAAGACACAATGCGAGTGACGACGAAACCCCCTAGCAGCCCGAATAAGTGGGGGCTTCCCTTTATCCTCAACACAGCTGCGCTTTCTTCAGAGCCGACACAAAAGAGTCCGGTCCAGGACGAGAAGAAGTGGCGCCGCATGTGCAAGGTGGCGGGCTGCACCAAGTACATCGTCCAGATGGGTCGGTGCTGTCGTCACGGGGTACGGCTACACACCCTCCATACATATCTCATTATAGCTGAGCTGCGTATTCACTTGCGTCGGTTCTTGTGTCTGCGATCCAGGGCGGCAAGAAGTGCTTGGTGGACGGGTGCTTCACGGGCGCCAAGCACCGCGGCTTGTGCTGGAAACACGGCAGCTGTACGGAGTGCACGGTCGATGGCTGCAACAAGAAGGCGAAGGCGCGCGGCCTGTGCTGGTCTCACGGCGGCGGCACCCAGTGTCAGCACCCGGGGTGCACCAAAGTCACCATCTGCAAAGGCTTCTGTTGGGCGCACGGCGGCGGCAAGCGCTGCCTGGTCTCCGACTGCATCAAACCTGCGTTCGAGCGCACGCACAACTTCTGCCAGATGCACTACAAGCAGCTACCCCGGGACTCTCGCGCTATCGTGCCTCCTTGGGCCCGGTACAGGCCAGTCAGGAGATCGATGGAGTACACATCTAGTGCTGCTGCAGAACTTCTGCAGTGAATAAGTAAAAATAAATGATTCAAGGCCTGTCATTGGTCGGTTACCAGATGGAATCTGCTTTCCCGCGAAAAACAATTTGGCGGCAAAAAAGTTGATTGGCGGCTAGAGGCGCACCGCATTTCGAATTTGCCTGAGTTGCAGGAAGTAGCTTCCTACCCGTCGGACGCCGCGATGCGTGAGATTCAATGGCTGAAGCGCATTATGAGTGAGCTGGGGGACGACCGCGAGTCAACGAAGGAGTGCGTTGCTGGCAACCAACATGAGGCCGCGCACTCGGCAGTGGACGAGGACGACAGCGAACTCGTGCTTTTGCTACGTGCAAAGGCGGATCCGACAGGCTGCGCCCGCGGTGTTCAGGCAGCGGAGCCTGAGGAGGACGAGGGAGACTACGAGCTGGACCAGTTGCTGCAACGAGCTCTGATGCTACTGCGGCAACGAGACGAGCAGGGATCAAAGGTGACTAAAGCTGAGGCGACATCAGAGCAGGACGATGACGACGACGAGCTTGACCGGCTGCTGAGGCGAGCGATGCTGCTCTTCGTGGAGCGCCGCAGATTGAGCGTGCCATATAGTGCAGTAACTGGTGCCGTGGAGGCTTCAGCGAAAGTGGCTAGTACGCCAGGGTCGCCGTCCATGACTGACGGTGAAGACGATGGAGAAGACGATGAAGAAGATGATGAGCTTGAAGCGCTGCTGCGACGGGAAATGGGATTATTGGGCCGTCGGTCGCGAGTGCTTGCTAGCAACCAGGAACCCGACGGAGAACTTGACGCCTCCACTCCATTGGCCAAAGCTGCGACTCCGATGGACTGGAGGAAGGTGTTGTGTTTGCAGCAACTGGACAAGCTCCAGCGAAAGCAGACGAAAAAGAATGTGTCGGCTCATAAGCGGCAACGTGATGAAAAGCAGTAGGGTTTGGGTGAGAGGAAAACAAAGCGTGCGCGCTGCCTGCACGAGCTTCAGCAGGTCGCCGACATCGTCGACGTTCACGCGAAAACTGTGCCTAGTTCTGTTTCACCAAAGGCCCACATCATCGAAAAAGTTGCAGCAACGACGGCCGCAGAACGCACCACAGAGGCCGATGCCTTGATGGAGACTGCCGCAGTCAAGCAGCAGCCCCAAGAACCAGCCAGTGTTGATCCGGTGTCAAGCTTGAGCTTGAGCGCTGAACGTCCGTGTCTAGTGGACGCAGTTCAACAAACTTTGAGAGACGAAGCACACGACAAGGAGTTGCTCACACTACGGGCAAGCAACGCGAAGCTCTCGGAGGAGATCGCAGCGTTGAAGCAGTAGCTCGAGGACAGGGCCAGCGACGCGCGGATGGTTTTGTTGCTGCAGGAACAGGTACAGCGTCTGCAGCAACGAGAACTCGAGCTCATGCGAGCGCTGGTACGTGCGTGAAGACCGTGTTGCAGTAGCATTCAACCCACACCAACAAACCATTGCTTTGCCTGCTCATTGTGGACAGGCTCGATGCAGCGGCGGTAACGCGTCAAGTTGAAGCTGCCTTCAACACCCCACGAACTATCATATTGTATTCTGTCCAATAGGTTTAATCTAAAATTCGACAATTATTTTTGGCGCGCTACTTTTAGCGCCGTTTTGTTTTTGCTGGTTGTCGGGATCCATCACTTCACTTGACTATAGACAAACTATGGAGGTCGCCACCGCAGCAACGGCAGTAGCACCGCCACCGGCGCCTGTGGCCGTCACGACGGAGGCCGCGCCCGCGCCCGCGTCCACATCCGCGCGCTCGCCGCACAAGCAAAAGAAGCACAGGAGCAAGCACAGGAAGGACGGCAATGGCGCGCAGCAGCAGCAGGGGACGCACAAGCCCAAGCGGCGCCGCAACAACCTCAAGCAGCCGCTGACCAAGGACATGCCGCGCGTGCTGTCGGAGATGCTGAAGGAGCCCAAGGTGGCGCTGCTGCACCGCGTGGTGAAGCACGTGGGGCCCAAGGTGTCGTGGCAGCTGCTGCGCGAGACGCTGCGGCTCGAGAAGGACGGCGGCCAGCAGGTGAACGCGCTGGCCAGCGGCAAGCCCGAGCTCTTCTTCGTGGTGGACGAGGTCTCGCACGAGTACAAGCCGAGACGCCGCACGTCCGGCGGCGTCTTCTTCACGCTGCTCAAGGAGAAGGTGTCGAAGGAAGTCTACCGCACCATCTACGAGGTGGAGGACCGCAAGAAGAAGGACGCCAAGAAGAAGGCGCGCAACCGCCAGCGCCAGCGCATGGAGAACACGCTGGCCAAGCTGGGCTTCGACGACTTGTCACTCGCGCCCGAGGGAGATGACGCCGCGGCGGCGAGCAGCGAGGAGGCCAGCGCGCCGGTCGCACCCGTCCAAGCGGCGGCGCCCTGTGGTGCTCCTGCTGATGCAGTTGAGGACGGCGAGGTGGCGGAGGACATGCAGATCAGCTGAGCAGCGGACGGGCGATGGATTTATTGCGAAGACTCGCTGCCTACCTGCGGCAACACTAGGTATAGCGACGACTAAGGATAAGACATAAGAGGATTTGTCGCTTTCTGGTCCGCCGTTCCACTCAGCGGCGCTGAGCTGAGTCAGCGCATCGGTCGGTGTCGAACTGGAGCGGGTGACAGAGGCGACGTCGGCGCGGCCGACTCGGGCTTGAAGCTCACGGCGCATCCCTCGCTTCAGCCCTGAAGCCAAGCGGCCTCGCACTCATCCTGCGTTGGCGTGACGTGCTGCAACGGCAGCACCAGTCAGTTCTACAGTTCTAGCGCCATGCCCAGTGCAACGACTACGGTCGTAATGGACGAACGCGGTCTGAGACCGATTAATGGGGCTCCATGTTGCAGCGACGCGAGACCGGCTGGACTGTTAAACGTCAGCCATTCGTGCAATGTGGTGTTACGAGACCGCCGGAACGCGAGCTGTAGCTTTCAAGCTCCATGTACTGTAGCAATACATGCACACGCAGGCTACTTGCAGCTTGCTAACGACGAGAGGCGTATGGAATGGATGCTGAGACTGCAAGACGAGCGTCATATTGATGTGCTAAGTGCGACTAAGTGCGATTGTTAAGTGCGCTGTAATCACTAGACCAAATTTGAAAACCCGACGTCATTGAAGTCAAAGCACGCGAAGAAGCTCGGATTAGTACGCGAAAACGTACGAGCGTCGTCACTCCGTGGTGGACACTTCAACGAGCGCCAGCAATCCCGCGCCGAGTTTGCGCCGTGCGGCAAACGCGGATGACCAGCGCCCGAGCGT
Organism: Phytophthora sojae; assembly: GCF_000149755.1. Lineage (NCBI taxonomy): Eukaryota > Oomycota > Peronosporomycetes > Peronosporales > Peronosporaceae > Phytophthora > Phytophthora sojae. The sequence goes on along the minus strand of NW_009258127.1, from coordinate 758,906 downwards.
TGCTAACGACGAGGTGGCGGCGGCACGGGCCAGATAGTGAGGCAGGGAAGGCCAGGTAGCAGTGTCGCCATTAGCAAGACCAATGTGATCGCCTCACCGCAGCTAGCAGCCCGCACACGCATTAGATAGAATATCAGAGCCCGTGGCTGGCTGCAACACCAGAATGCTCTCTATCTGCTATGGCGACGGAGGAAGCGGCACCACGCAGCTCTACCCTCTTGCTTTGCTAGTTTGTTTAACAGAGCGCAGCGGCCATGCCATCTACGATTCGAGCGGTGCATGTCCGCGCGTGCGAACGCCGTTCGCAGGCAAAACGAGTGATGCAGGTTGAGTAGAGCGCTCAAAGAAATCATGCGTTAATCGTCTGCTGACAGGAGTCGCGCGGCGCGGCGCGAAACGCAAGGTATTTTAACAACCCTTCATGTTGAAGTCGCTCGTGAGCCAACGCAGGCGGGCGGCAGGAATCTGCTGTTGCCGCGGCGGCTGCCGTTGCGGCGTTCCCTAGGCCGAGCAGAGCAAGCCCTGCTGCTCTTTCGCGGAGGCGCTGGTGGTGGCGTGAACAGTGGCCAGCCACGTGGTGGCCTTCGTGGCTGGTTGTGCCGCGGCTGCTGAAATCGAATTGGCGTCGTAAAGATACGCGCGACCTTTGGTTGAATTTCAATTGACACCTCGCGCGCTCTTGGTTTTTGGATGCCTTGTACCGATATGATAGCTGTATTTAGACGTTGGCGCGTCACGACCGACCCTTTTCTACCCAATCGCTGGACGCCAAGCAGACTGCAAGCGACATGCCCAAAGCGGTACGCTGTACCAAAAGCCTCACCGTCGAAACGGGGCCGGCGCTGCCGTACCGGCACACCCTGCCCAAAGCAGCCGAGTGCCGCCAGGTGGCAATCGTGCTGATACAGGGCTCCAGTATGGGCTCAGAGCCGCCGGCTGCCTCCCCGCACGTGCTTCCTTCCCCGTTTTGCGAGCGTCCAGCAGAGCCCCTAATGTGGAGGTTGAACTTGCGCGAAGTAACCAGTCGCAGGAAAAGAAGAACGGGAAGCATACTGGAAGCAAGTGAGCCCCTCTCGCCCAGCCGGTAAAATAAAGTGACTTGGCCCCAGTATGGCCCCACTGACCCCCCGCATGCCCAACCCCGCCCCGCCCTCAGTATCGTTTTCGCTCGCTGCCCGTCGAGCTGTCCTCGGCCAGGAGCTAAAAAGCCCCAGCCAGCGCCGTCTGATTTGCCGGCCGTAAAGAAGGAAAGAACGAATACCTAAGCAGGATGCTGGACTTGATGCACGCGCTGCACCAGGCGCCGACCGCCGCGGACGCCGAGCTGAGCGGCCTTATGCTGAGCGACGAGGAGCTGGGCGAGCTACGCCTGGAGCAGCTGGAGCAGGACGCCGGCAACGCCGTCATGGCCATCATGCTGCCGGGCACGCTGTCGGAGGAGGAGCAGGAGGCCAACCAGCAGCAGGAGGAGCTGGACTCGCTCTGGAGCGCCGCGCTGGGCGAGTCCGCGGCCCAGAGCCCGCACGAGCAGGACCAGGACGACGACCTCGTGAGCGGCGAGCTGTCCGAGAGCGGGCCCGACGAGGTCATGACCATGATGATGGAGCACGCGCCTGAGGCCGCCGCGCACGCCGACGCGCTGTTCCCGTCCTCGGCCGTGGCCCCGCTGCCGCCGCTCGGTCTGCGCGGCGCGCTGGTACCGCCCCCCGGTCCGGAGAAGAAGAGGCGCGGCCGCAAGCCGTCCCCCAAGGCCAAGGAGAAGAAGCCCAAGCGCCCGCCGCCGTCCGAGGCCAAGGCCAGGCTACGCAGCTACGAGCGCCGCAGCCGCCACAAGAGAGAGGTGAGTGGCCATTTCGGAGCCGTAACGGCCGGTGTCGGTGCCGATGTGCCGGTGTCATGTCGGCGGCTGAGTCAGCATGGTTTAACTCGTTCGTTGAGGACTGACGTGTTCTTTTTTGCGGTGGTGTGTGTGTCTGTGCCTGCTGTGGCTGTCTCTTGGCCTGTTTGACATTGCGTAGCACACGATGATGACCATGAAGGAGACCGTGGCAGCAATGGAGGTCCGCATCCGCGAGCTGTGCGAGGGCGCCAAGAGCGAGAGCCCTATGCGCCAGAAGATCTCGGAGCTCACCATGGAGGCGCAGCATCTGACCAACCACAACTACAACTTGCGCAAGGCGCTGGACGACCACCGCTTCTTCCACTCGATGCTGCAGCTCGAGTACGACCACGTACGTTTCATGTCCTCCCCCGCCTCCTTCTCTCGCCGAGGAAGGAGGACGGGCTCCTATTCTTTCAGCCTCTTCCTTTCCTGCAAATCCGGAGAAGCAACTCCTGACTCGTGTATTGATTGTTCTCTATCTAAACAGAGGGAGACGACGTCCGACTCGGTCGCGGAGGAGCTGTTCGACCTGCAGACGCCGCGCTCGTGGCGCCCCATGGAGGAGGCCATGTGCCTGCGCATCATGCGCGACTCGTTCCTCGAGATCGAGGCCTTCTCCAACAGCGAGGACTTCGTCTCGAGCGGCCTGGAGATCTGCGGCTGGCGCGAGAAGCGCAAGCTCGTGGGCAACAACGTCAACTTCATGTTCCACAAGACGTTCGCCAAGGACTGCAGCGAGGACCTGGCGGCGCGCAGCTGGGAGATGCGCGCGGTGCAGGACCAGGTGACGCGCTACTTCGGCCACAGCCTCGAGGTCAAGGTCGAGGTGCTGCAGCGCTTCGAGAACGACGTGGTGGTGGTGCGCCGCAAGATCAAGCACACGATCGACGGGTGGGTGCACCACACCATCTACCTGCTGTTCCGGACCAAGACGCCAGACGGACACCTCGTGTGCATCCGGGATATGAACCCCGAGGACGCGGACGACCTGCACCTCATGATGGGCGGCGCGACCACGGCGCCGTCGCAGTGCGTGATCTGGTCCAAGGCCTTCATCTGGTGGAAGTTCACGACGCTGCCGGAGGTGGAGGGCCAGCCGATCCGCGGCTTCGAGGTCGAGTACGGCGGCTCCCTGGGCTCGGCCAATTCATCGGACGCCGCCTTCTGGATGCGCGAGGTGCTGGTACTAGCGCTGAGGTGGGAGAACCTGGTTGTCGGGCCGCTGATCACTCTGTAAAAGCCAGCGGTAGGAGTGGGTGGGACGGGTGGGTGCAGATGAGGGTGACGTGAGGGCAACGAGGACTCTTCGTCGCAGACTCGCGCCAACTGTACGGTGGAGCGTGATCTGCCGACCGACTGGTCCCAAGCCTGAACGGATGCCGTTGCTTTTGGAGCCCGTTGCCACCCGGTATTTTATGAGTCTGTAGCTAGCTGTGTGTGAGACGGAGGAGGAAGGCGTTTGGTATTAATTAGGAGGCGTGTTGTACATTGGGAAAAGCGCCGTGTTCGATCGATCTGCCAGTTGGCTGCAATGGAGGTGCTGTCTACCCTGCAGAAGCCTCGCTGGACGGCGCGCGACTCGGTCTGTCTCGGGCTCGCGGTGTTCGTGCTGCTCAACGTGCTCATGTGTCTGTGGGTGGCTGCGACTTCCATGTCAACCGCGCGGCGTCAAGCCGACGCCGTCTTCTTCGCAGTGAGGAACGCGTCGACAATCGAGTTCAACCTGTCGCTGCTGCAGACGAACATGAGCTCTGCTGGCCCACTGCATGCACTCAACGTGACGGGCCGACTGCGGCCTCGTCTCTCGGAGTGCTCGCGCAGGCTCCATTTCGACGGACGCATGGTGGTGGCGTCCTCGAACCAGACCGAGGAGTATGTGCTGACGAACCATCGAGGGTACCGCCGGCCGCTTGGCAACAGCGGCGCGAATGCAACGTGCCTGACGACGCAGGACCTTCCGCCGCTGCACACGCTGGCGGACGCAGTGCACAGCGCGTTCCGGCCGCAGGTCTACACGGCGTTCAAGGTCAGCTGCAAGCCGCTGCAGTTCGAGTTCGACGGCCTGCCCTTCGTGGCGTGCGCCGAGGACTGGCTTCGAGCGAGGCTGCGCGCGCAGAACGACATCCTAGTATCAAGCAGCGCAGCAAGCGACAACGGCAGCGGCAGTGGTGACAGCCAGTGGCTTGTGGTTCGTGGCAAGCAGGCTGCGCTGCAGCTCAACGTGCTGTCCAGCACCACTACGGAGGCGGATCCACCGTTTGAAGGGCTGGCTCACTGCGAGTATCTTGAAGCGCCCATGACCTCAGGTGAGCTGTGCGCGGTGCAGCCGATGCGATGCCCCGGTCCACACATCGATGCTTGCAAGAAGCGCATGAAGCGAGAGGAGTCATGAGAGATGAGAGAGAGATGAGAGATGACACGCCGGACAAGGGCAAGTGACGTAGTATTTAGGATAAGGAAGCTTTCTCCCAACTTGGCATTCCTTGCGCTTCTCTGTCATTGCATCTATCCAATCAGGACAAGTTCTTCAATGAATTTAGCCAATCACGATCGATTCGTGTGTATCCCAACATTTTCCCAATTATTTTGGGAATTTACAGTCTTGCTAGAATAATGTCCAATACAAAAGTTTAGTGTAATTGTTGCATTATTCATGTGACTCGTCTGCTTTCTCTCCTCTCCCATTTGAAAAGATGCAGCGGGCACCGAGAGGGCTTGACATCCCGCAAGGGACAGCAGGGCAGGAGGCAGTGGCGATGAAGTGCTTCAGCGAATTCTTAGCTCTTGCTAACATGAATGAGGAGTCAATTGCTAGTATTGTCTATTCCTGATGCTCTACCAAGTCAAAACTTTTACTCTTTGCTAACCGCCTTCTCCATTTTCTTGCAAACTAAGCCAAGTGCTCGAGGAGGCCGTCATGCTAAGGCTACTGCTGTGGGCTAAATGTTCCAAGTTATGAACCTGCTCCGAGAGCGGTACCCTCTGTACTTGTCAGACAGCAAGCGAATTGCGAAAATACGCGACAAAATGGGTTCAACTATTGAGGAGCGAAATTTGCTAGCTGGCGTGCAGACTGATGAAGTCCCAGGCTGCACGCTCAGCGACTTGCGTGTTCTGGTGCAGGAAACTGCGATTAAGGGGGTTGGATCAGGTTATAAGAGTTTGCATGACGCTGCTGTACCAACGTTAATGTGGCACACGTTTGGTCGAGCGATCGATACCTGTTTTGCTAGGAAGAGCCATCTATCTATGGCGGCATCGGGGGAGCTCTTTCTGCATCTAGCTCGAATCAAGACTTCGGTGGTTCAAGGCATCTCAATTTACAAGGCCGCGACTCACTGGGAGCAGTGTATGCTGCACGGCCTCGGAATGCTGCTCGTCGGAGCGTCGTAGCCTTTCAGCTATGTGTTCCCGCTAGTGCCGCACGCGGCGGCATCGGATTTGCCAGGGGAGAAGACCTACAGCCAAGACGAAGCTATACTCTACTGGGAGAACCTTGAAGAGAAAGCTGAACCAAGGAACGAGCCACCAACAAAGCGCGTGAGAGGAAGGCCCAACGTGTCCAAGTATATTAAGGACGTCATCACCATGGTCTGCGAGCACCAAGCCCAGGCCTCTGCCCCGCTGCCCCCGACGCTCACCGCAGGGCTGAGCAGCCACTCCTTGCGCCGCGGCTCCGCAGCGTATGCAAACGCCTCACCGTAGCTTGCGATCCAGTGGATCTCGACCCGGGGAGTTTGGCTGCTGGACTCGCTCACGAAGGCATTCGCGTACGTGGGTACCACGACACGCGAGGACCAGAGTGTCGGCAAAGTCCTCGCTGGATACCGAGACCCGCACCTGCCATGCGTCACACCCACGATAGCCACCTTGAGCGAGCTTCTTCCTGCGCTCGAGTACGCCCAGCTGCTAACCCTGCGCGGCCAGCTCTTCAAGAACGCGAGCGGCTTCACGGACACCACGCTCAACGTTGACGCCTTAGTCCTGGATGCGGCGCTCGCGTCCCTGCTCATCCATCTTGACGACGTCGCGACGGCAGTCCAGCAGGAGCAGGCTGTCACAGGCTTCACATCGCATTACCTGTACCGCTTCCACGAAGCTCTGGACACAACCAACGTAGCGCTGGGAGCTCGGCTCTCGCTGGACACGTGCATTGGTTGGGGTCGGCAGCTTCGCACGGCTTGGCAAACGGAGAACTTCGGACAGCTGGGTGAACGCATCAATGGAAACACGACCATACTTGCCGCAGCCGTCACCCAGATGCTATCGTCCATCGCAGCAATGCAGCGCACACTTCAGAAGCTCGTCGCGGTCCACGAGAGCAAGTCCACCAGCGCTGACGGTCCTGCTCCTTGTCGCTGTGCTGGCCAGGCCCCGCAGGCGAGCACTGACACCGTCGTTGAAGCGCACTCTCTTGCTGGCTGCTTCTACAACTGGTACACACTCGAGCTGTGGCACACTGCAACCCAAAAGAAACAACAGTTTGTTCGCGCTGACCTCAAGGCAGGCGTCAACATCATGATCATAGCAGCAGAGCGAGAGGTAGACGTACCAACGGCGCCACTGGACCGGGACGGCGTCGCGTATCGGCTGTGGAAGCAGCGTGTCTGGACACTAGCGGAAGACTTGGACAAGAAGGTCAACACTGCGCTTGGGAGTATCGACGGTAAAGGCCGATCCAAAACCGCGGGGTCGCTACGGAAGCGCTGGAGAAAGCTGCGCGTTGACCACCGCTCTGCGTACGACGCGCTCTGCTCAGCATTTATCACCCGCAAAGCGAACGGTGGCATCGTCGACCGCTGCACACCAGCTAGTCACTAATGGAAGCAAAAAGACTTGGAGTCGTAGGATCACGCAGCTTGTATTAACGCTTAATACATTCCTATTCATACAACATGGATAATCGAATTCAAGGCGCAAATGCACCCGTCATCGCCATCCCACAACTTAAGCACAGCGCATGGATTCCCGTCAGTCCCGATACAAAGTCATACACAATAGAAAAACGCTCACATACCGTCAGCGAGCGCGTGCTTGGCCGACAGCTACCAAAACCGGCAGCATAACACCCGCCCTGCCGGGTTTTGTAGCTGCTTTCGACGGGTCCTTGCGTGGGGCGCGCCTGGGGGCACTCAGATCTGGGGTGGTCGGCGGGGAAGCGTGAACATTCTGTATGTTATTAAAGATATATTGTGAAATATGTTGAAGATATCAGAAAAGAAAATGCTGGCATTAGTAACAAAAAATAACGAATATGAATCGTTATCACCGTAAATCCAAGGGTTTCTATGTTAAAATGTATTGCATAGAGTGAAACGGCCCCTAAGAAAGATTTGACGAAAGCAAATTTTGATGGGATAATTTTTAAATTAAATTTGTTTCGGAGCGCGTTGTCGTGTTGGAGATGCGGGGGCGGAAAGTGTGAAGGCGGAGAAGGCTGCGCAGCCGGCCAAAAATAAAACCTTAAGGTTTTTTCCTGGCTTTGGAGCCGATAAACCAGCCCATACTTTGTTGAAGTCATTTGGAATCTCACTTATGATTGGCTCTCCTCATTGGGAGCGGCGTTTGGGACCTGGTCGATTAATGTAGGTGCACTTGAAGCAGATCGTGCGTGCATAATGCAGTTTTGAGATGAGCTTCTCTGCTTCAACAGCGACGGCACCAAATGGAGCTTCATGTGCCTGAAACCTGCACTTCAGCACGAAATGCTTCTTGGCAGGAGGCCCCATTCATGTGTACATACCCCTGCCTTCCTACAGTTGGGCCTCGCCTGGGAGGCGGCGATGCTGTCGTACTCTTCTCCTTCTTCTCCGTAAGACTTCGAGCTCAGCCACCAACAGCCTCTCACTTCCACTTTGCGACCGAGATGGAGGGCGAGAGCGAGCTGCAGGAGCCGCAGAAGCGCGTGGCGCCGACGAGCACCGTGTCGCTCGACTCGACGTACGACCACGATAATGAAGCTGCGGAGAAGAGCCCGCAGCACAAGCGGCACTCGTGGACGCCGTTGGTCGTGCTGGCGGGCTTGATTCTGGTCGCCGTTGCGCTCGTGCTCGCGCTGGACCGAGACGACCCGAGTCACCAAGGCATCGTGGTTGCCGAAGGAGACCCGTTCGTCTCGAGACACTCAGCAATGATGACTGGGCGAAGCCTCACCGGTCCGCAACACAAACTGGTCGCGTGGTTGAAGCAAATGCAGAACGCCAGCGAGCTCGTCGTGGACGGCGGCAGCAGCAACGCGAGCGTGAGCGGCCTGCTGTTCCCGCGAAATGACAGCGGAACGTGGCTGCCGTTCGACGCCGTGGTGACGATTGAGTCGGGCGTGGCGCTGCCAACCCGGCAGTCCATCGTCGTGCACGATGGGAGGGGCTACAAGTGGGCCGTGACTTCACTGGGATACGGGGATAGCATCGTCACAGACGGCTGTTTGACGTCGAACCGCACTGCGTCTCTCATTGAGGTTGATGAGGTCTTGCGCACTGCCAATTGGACCTCCGCTGACCCCAATGACGAGAGTGAAGTGACCGTCGTGTTTGGCGGGAGGAACTACACCATATCGGAGGAAGACGGTGGCTACAACTACGGCTATGACTCGAGTGAAACTGAGGACGCCCCTCCCTGCTGGTCTGTTGAGAGCGAGGAGGACGACTTCGGACTGCGTGTGTGCATCCCAGAGCTGTGGCAGGAGCTCCCCCCGGAGGACGACTTCACCGAGCTGTTCAACGCCACCAACGGATGTCCACAACTTGCACCAAACCCAACCAAGACGAAAGTTGTGGTACCGTTGCCCCTGCGGAAGTGGTATGCCAGCTACAAGCCGTAGTTGAGAGTAAGCGGATAGCGTTTACGTTGGCGTAATTGAACAAGTCCCCTGCAACGCACTTGTCGATCTTTCGGTGCTCACATTGAAAGAGGACATTGGAGCACAAGCTGTTGCCTGCTCCAGTTCGATCGGATTCCATTTCCGCCAGCGAAAAAGTGCATACCACGAGATGTCGACTTCATTTTAGTTTTTGCCGTAGTTGTTGGATATTCTATTTTGCTTCTTGATTCATTTCGCTTCCACGTAAATGGAAATTCAAACTTGCGTTTTAATTTACATCATTCAGCAACGGGATGTTCACCGCTGACTCGGTAAAATAATCTACTTCGAACGTCCCCATCAAAAATACCCCATCTAGGTAGATTCATTGCTTGCCTCAACACATACCCGTTAGCATCCACAACTTCGCTTTGCCCATGTTTTAAAGTGGTCTCGCAGCGGTTCGTCTTATGCATTAGCAACATAACCCAGGGCGTGTCGCCGAAAAGTAGTTGCTCAATTTCGCATAGTGACTACCTTTTTAGGGGTTCGGAACGCAGTCCCGATACTGCGCGCTGCTGCAGCCTCGCCTACGGATCGCATGCTGGAACAACACGCGCCCGCGGTAGTCGCCCATACATGACAGCACTGATTACACAGTCGCAGAGACTGCGTCACCAGTGCTGTCCAGGTCATATGCATTGCAGCAAAGAGCTTGATACCAAACACGCTAGGTCATGCCGTCGGTACATACCAAGCTGTTGATTTCGTTGCGCATGCCAGCGTTCGCCACGCTCATAAATCTGGTCTCTTCGCTCTCGGAGGCGGCGGGACAGTTGACTTTGAGTTCGTTGAGTCCATTGCTGACGTCTCGTTTTGATTCCCAGGTTCACATCCCTCAAAAGCGTTTGGCAATGTCTTCGGGATCGTTCATTAGCGTCGATGGTGCAGCTGTACTCTCAGTACTCTCGGAGGGTAACCCAGGTACCCAAGCAAATCGACTCACCTTTGCCTGCCCCATAGTGTAGGACGCTGCCTCTGACCATACTTTGCTTCCTTTCGTCATAGTTGGGTACCGTTCCCATCCTTTAGGGGCTTCGAAGGGTTGGGATAGGAGGATTTTGGCACATTCCCCTTTATTAGTTATTTTTCGACTAACATCCCCGGTCATCTCCTGCGCATGCTTCGCAGCCGCAGTATCTGCCCGGAAATTCTCTTAAATAAACTAGACAGGATGTCGTCACGGCGCAAGATGAAACTGTAGATGCAGCCGGCACTACAGATCTAACGCTATCAGCCTTACATGACTTGTTTGAAATATGTAAAAAAAATTCTGTTCTATTCTGCTCTATTCTGTTCACGGTTTTCTCTGCTAGATCGTGGTGCAAACACCGCAACAGAGCTACAGACTTGAACTGATATTGCCTTTTAGACAATTTCGAAGCAAAATGTGAAGAATACTACAAGGTTGACTACTCCAGCTTCATTTAGCGTGTCCTAGATCTACAGAAATACAGACAACGACGATGAAATCCGCCCGCTATTTGAAAACCATCCTCCAGTATAACACTAATCTTTAAGGATTTCGAGTGTATTTCCATTGGCCGATCAGGGTCTTGAGTATGCATAAAACTGTAAAATGTATACGATCAAGTGCATATATTACGTGGAAAGTTCGCGTTTTACACAAAATATACAGACCGCTGATGTGATTGGTTGATCGCATGAGGGCGGATTTCAAAGGTATGGCGGATGGCGGATTTCACCGTCGATGTCTGTAACACAGTGCATCTCATATGGGATGAGAACAGTGCTCGTTTCCTATTGTATTTATTACGCATAAATATATAAATCGATTTTTTAGGTTTTACCTCTAGACGATTGTATTGTACTACACACTGTGTGATGCCTGTGTAGTACTCAGACATCACATGATATTAGAATATGTTTTAAATGAATTATCGGAATGTCGGAGTAAAGAGGATTGACTACACCCTTTTCTGGGGTTTCCCCGCCACAGGCTGGTGAACTGTAAGTTATCCAGCGAACTGTTGGGTCAGACAAGACTGTAGTACATGTAATGCTGTAATAGAATGCATTAAGCCTTCCTTTCCCCCTTCATTGAAGGGGGTCACATTTTCCTGCAACGGGTAAGCACGGATGGCGCGATACTTGCGTAATACATGCACTATAGGTAACGGAACGTTACGCCAATAATTTTTTATAAGCTTAACTGCGAAACTATTTAATGGCGAAACGTTGTGTCCTCCGTGACTGAATACTTACATATACCATAAAAAACAATATTTCCTCGATGAAGGCCCAACTTTTCTTTTACTCTATCACCTCAGGAAGCTGCAGTTGATCACCACAGGCTCAACTACTCAACCAAATCGTTTTGTCAAATCTCCATGTTGTTCCTTGCAGGTTGTTGCAGCTGCAAGTGTTATCAGCTCGACCGGCTCGAATTGTGGAGTCACTTTGCTTACGGGGCACGATTATGAAGATGTTGGTTTACGGGGCTGATGATGCAGGCAACAAGATTACGGGGCAAACTGAGGTGAATGGCTGTGGGTTCGTGCACTAAGAGAGAGCTGGTGTTGTATACATGCATGTAGCTAGAGCAGACTTGCTCCCGAGGTCTTAAGTTTCTCTCTTTAATAAACTTTCGCTCTAGAAGACAACAACTATCTGGATCTGCGCGATAAAGCTAGCTTTACGCTTCTTTTGTCAAGGTTCCCTGCTCCACTGGACACGTCGCGTCATTGGTGCTGGGGCAAGAGGCGTTTATTGATCAAGAAACAAGCTACCGAAGTTTGCCACGCAGTGGAAACGAAGACGATGAACGGGCGCTACGCGTTGGACGCCGAGGGTGACGTCGACATGACGGTGCGCAGCCAATCTACGAGTTCATCGCGGCCCCCAGGCTGAAGAGCTGCGATCCACCGGCCCTGGTGAAGTGGAGCCGCGACAGATCCCACTACGAGTCGCAGATGCGCGCGCGTTGCGCGGTCACGGCTGAGACGTACGAGAATGTGTGTGTGTAACGGTGCGTGGCTCAATGCTCCCGGAGATGCTGGAGACTATGGCCACGTACATCCTGGGCAAGCCTTCCGGGGAAGTGACGGATGAGGACCTGCGTGGTCTAATCCAGGCGCGATGTGAGACGATGGACGGAGGGAACATCCCTGACCTGCGCGCCCTATTTCGAGAGACCCTGGTGATGGATATGAAGATCGACGATGCAGAGGCTCGTGTTCTGACATACTTCCAGGACTTCAACAAGCTGGTGCAGGAGAATCGACTGCAAAGCTGGATCGGACGCGGCGACTCCACCGATGCATCATCGTTCAAGACCCGCATGAACACTCGGTGCACCCTACTGGTCGAAAATGTGCAGCCAGTGATGCTGCGGACGCAAATCCAGCGTCTGGTGGAATTTGAGGCTCGAGCGTGCCGGAGTGATGACCGTGCTCTCTACAAGCTGATCGTGGAGCAGCCAACCAGCACAAGTTCCACAAACAGACACATGAGATGAAGGTGCAGCGCGACGGCTCCAAGCGCGCGACCCCGACGGTGAAGGAGAAGAAGGAAACACCGAAGAAGTCGCCAGGACGCACGGCTGATCATCCCCGGAAGGCGGCGCCGTCTGCACCACGCAATGGGTGTTTGAGCTGTAAAGGACCGCATTGGGTCAAGGATTGCCCGAATCTGACGGAGGCGCAGCGCAAGAATGTGCTGGACCGCTTGCAAGAGAAGAGGAGCAAGCAAGCTGATGGTGGTGGCACCCGTGCGCTACATGTCGGCCTCGGAGCAGATAATGAGGGGGAAACGCAGGTGCAGCTAAATGGCCTAATCACGGTGCCACTCATGGCCGACAGTGGCTCGGACTGGACGATCGTACCGTCGGCCGTGCTGGAGGAACTCCAGGCACTGCAACTGGACTTACACGCGAAGGATCTGTCTGGCGGATGGCACCAAGGTGGAATGTGTGACTAGCGTTGGGCTAAACTTACAGCTGGTGACGAGAGCGGGCGTTGTAAACGTGTCTGGCGTGGAGTGTCTAGTGATGCCTACAAGTAGGGAGGAGGTGCTGCTTGGCGACACCACCCTGCAATCTCTTGGCATTAATGTCAACGAGCAACTGGCACGCCTGGCACATGGCCGAAGAAGTCGAAGAATTTCCTGCGGTGGAGTATGGAGATGTGGACCACACCGCGATTGATAGTGCTCTGGAGGAGATGATCATTGGCGCTGTGAAGGAGGGCTTCGATACCACCGAGATGTAGGATCTGCTGACTGAATTCCGAGACTCATGGCGCGACAAGCTGGGCCCGGACCCGCCAGCTAAGATTACGCCGCTGAAGATCACGTTGCGTGCGGATGCGGTGCCATATCGATGTCATGCTCGTGAATACTCTCCAGTTCAACGCCGATTTCTGAAGGACTATACGAAGGAGTTGGTCCAGTTTGGCTTCGTGCGGCGCAATGATGCTGCGAGATGGGCATGCGCTGCTGTGCCTGTCCGCAAAGCTGGCACAGTCGACAGCTTCAGGATCACGAACGACTACTGGCCCGTCAATAAGCTCACGATCCCAATTGCCGGTGTAATGCCTAACCTGGACGCAGAGCTGGAGCAGGTATCAGGCTCCTGCTTCGCGAAGTTTGACCTGATGAAGGGGTTTTGGCAGATGCCTCTTCATCCTGACTCGCAAGAAGTGCTATCGTTCATGACCGAAGACTTTGTGTTCACGCCAGTGAAGGTACCACAAGGGGCGATGGATTCATCTGTGCATTTCCAGACTCAGCTTCAGGATGTGTTTCGCGAGCTGCTGGATCGCCATTGTCTCATTTGGATCGATGACATTATCGTCTATGCCGAGTCGGCGGCAGTTTTTGTGGTTGCGCTTCGCAGATTCTTCGAACTCGTGCGTGACCACCGCCTCAGATTGAACGTGAAGAAGAGCATCATTTACTGCAAAGAGGTCATGTGGTGTGGACGGCTCGTATCGGGTACAACCGTGCGCCACGATCCCAGCCGGCTTGCAGCATTGTCGACGCTGCCACCGCCTCCAACCATTGCGGCACTAGAGCAATTCGTCTGCGCAGCCAATTGGCTTCGAGCGTCGCTGCCTGACTACGCTAGGATGGCCGCTCCTCTTACGGCCAAGCTGGACATGCACGTGAAGGCGGTGGGCAGACGCAACAAGAAAGCGCTATAGGCGGGGATCACAGGGACCAACCCGGAGCTGGAGGCTTTTGATGCGGTGCGTGGTCTGATTGCAGCTTCGGCACCGCAGCACTTTTCTGCCACTGACGCGGAGATTTGTGTTCTCTCGGACGCCTCACACGGGGGCTGGGGGCTTATTGTTTCACAAGTTCGCAACTGGAAGAATGAGGTGCCCGTGCACGAACAGGATCATGAGCTACTTATCTGCAAAGGTGGACTCTTCAAAGGCTTCTCCCTCAACTGGTCCATTGTTGAGAAGGAGGCCTACTCACTGGTGAAGGCATGTACTGACCTGGAGTACCTGCTTCAACGAGAGAAGGGCTTCAGGATGTACACAGACCACGCAAACCTCATGTACATCTTCAACCCGGCGATGGAGATCAACCGTCACGTCCGTGACAAGTTGCAGCCGTGGGCAATGCGCCTCTGGGGCCTGCGCTACACTATCAAACACATCGACGGAAGCAGCAACGTGTCGGCGGACATGATCAGCCGATGGGGACAACCAGGCGCAGAGAGCGGTGAAGCACGATGCCTCGCAGTGCGAACACGCAGAGGCTCCGCTGTCTCCGCTATCCGGCCGCTGTCAGACCCTGGGTTCAAATGGCCCCAACGTGATGAAATAGTGAAATGCCAACGGAAGCACGTGAAGGTGCTGCGGGATATGGTACACGAGGTGGTGGATGGTGTGATCATGGTGGAAGGACGAGTGTGGGTACCGGATAATGCCCATGAATTAATCGTTTGCTTGATGGTCATTGCACACCGTGGAAGTCATGGGCATCGAGGTGAGGCTCTAATGACAACGCTCCTGAGCGAGCGATTCGCTATTCACTGACTGCTGTCGAAGGTGCAGAAGTTCCTGCAAGGATGCCTGCTGTGTAAGCACATCGAGGGTGGTCACCTCGTTCAGCGCCACTGGGGTCCAACATTCAAGGCGGAGCGGCGCAATGAAGGCGTGCACTGGGACTACCTCACTCTCGGAGAGAGTTTTGGCGAGAGCACGTACGTTCTTGTCATCAAGGATGCGCTCACGCACTACTGTGAGCTGTTTCCGAGCGCCTCACCCTCCGCCTGGAATGCAGCAGACGGAATGGTCTCCTGGTACATGCGCTACGGATAGCCGGAGGTGTTGATGTCCGACCAAGGATCGCACTTCCACAATGAGATGGTGAAGATGCTGTGCTCCAAGCTGAAGGTGGAGCAGTCCTTCACCCCTGTATATTCACCTTGGGTTAATGGAACTATCGAGCGGGTGAACAAGGACATCCTACAGGTGTTACGTGCGCTTCTGATCGAATACAAGCTGGAGCCTAGGAGTGGACGTATCTCTTGCCGATAGTCCAAGCTAATCTCAACCACACGCCAGTTGAGTCGCTGGGCAACCTCTCGCCCATCGAGCTTTTCCTCGGATTACCAGCTCCGTCGGCGCTGGACACGTGGCGGGCAAGGCTGGCGATAAGGCCGCAATAATGTCGGGCAAGGTCGGCGATGATGCGGCGATGTACCTCGATACCCTGCGAGCGGCTCTGGGCGGAATGCACAAGGAGGTGATCGACAGGAAGGAGCGCAAGCGTTTGCAGGCGATGGCAAGGTCGAAAGGATCTCCATGCAACTTTGATCTGGGCGACTATGTGCTTTGGTCGCGCGTAGACAAGCGCATCAGCACCAACAAGCTGCTCGCGAGATGGGTGGGCCCGTTCAAGGTGGGGGAGTTACGACCCAACTCCTTCATGATCAAGCACTTGCTCACCGGCATCGAGTACGAAGTCCACGGTTCGAGGCTAAAATTCTACTCCGACTTGAGCTTCAACATCACGGAGGAGATCGTCTCTAATCAGGGCATGCTGCTGGGGGTTGAGAAGTTCAAATCCCACCGCTTCAATGACGCACTCCGCCGATGGGAGCTGCTCGTGTGCTGGGTCGGCCTCACGAACAGCGAAGACTCGTGGGAATCCGCCGCCGAGATGCTGAAAGACGTCCCAGCCAAGGTCGGAAGCTATGTGGACGACGTGCACGATGAAGAGCTGCGCGAGGCCCTGCTGGACTTGACCTGCAGCGGGGCTGCCGTAGCTTTAGCGTCAGAGGATGACGTAACAGACTCACAGAGTCTCAGCTTAAAATAGCCCGTTCTAATACCAGAACGTACGAGTCCGTACACCTTACGGACTCCAAGAGTCTACCCTTAACTCTTAAGTGTGTAAATCCCAAACTGAATGTATTTCCCTTTATTGCGGCAAAGCCGCCTACGGTGTAAATGTATCCGGTTCACTATCAAGCATAGTGAACCCTAGTCATATGCATAATCCGTGGCTCTGACGCCATGTACTGATTCTCCTACTGATTTAGGTTAGACAGTGTGTACCCACTTCGTAACCCTGCGGGTAACTCGTGTAACCCCGTTACACCCTCCCCCACCAAACCGTGGGCACGGGTGTTCACGCTTAACGGTCAACCGCCGGGTCTTGTTCCGTCAAGCCTCCTTCTCGAAGGAGTCAATCCATATCGTGTGGACGTCTCTGAGAACTTCTCGGCGCAACGCGCCCTCACATGACTTCAAGTCATAAAGCCTTTTGGTCTTTCGACCGCAGACAGCCTCTCGCGAGATCCGCCTCGGAGCCTCGCTCCTCTCGTGCTGCTGCACTGCGTGCCTCCGCACCTTCGCGAACGTCGGCGCCCACGCGCACACCCTCGACCCCTTCCAGGCTCTCGGTGTCCGAGTACTTCGCGGTGCACCGCCAGAAGCACAGCTCGCAGCGCGCAAGCCCCAGCTCCCCTCGAGCATCAACCCGCCCGATCATGGATCCTAAGGAACTCTTTGGTGAAGAGGGCGAGGTGGACGAGTCCATGCTGGGTCCTCCGAACCGAGGAGATGCGTCCCCAGCCACGCGACACTCCCCGAGCCGCCGCGACGCTTCGCCCACGCCGTCGACACGCCGTCGACATGCCGTGAAGAAGGCTCGCCGGCCCCAGTTGGCTTTCCGAGCCATCACGACCAAGAGCGCCCCGCGCGCACGTCTCCGGTGCGATCGCCGAGCCGTCCACCTGCAGAGCGCGCCGCGCCGTCGAGGGAAGAGCCACGACCACCGCTGCGAACTCCAAACCCGTTCCCTGAACGCTCCCCCGGTCTCTACGAGCTGCGTGCGCTCACTGAGCCACGGTACTCGCCACCTCGTGGTGAGGACGTGCCCCTGGGCCCCGTCATCTCCAACCCTTTGGACGAAGCTCAGTCCGAGCCGGTTGCGGCGCAGATGGCTCTCATGCGCTCCCAGCGCCCCGAGCTGCGACCTCTGCTGAACCCCAGCACTGCCGACTACGGCTTCCGACCTCGCGACCCCGCGGAGGCTTGTCGCCAGGCGTTCCAGCAGTCTCTCGCGCTGCACGCCATTGGGCACGCGGCCCGTACCCCGGAGGAGCTCGCACTGCGTACGTCTCTGCGAGAGCGACTCCTCACTCCACAGTCTACGACTGTCGCGGAGTATCGCGAGAGGCTGCGGCTGCAAGCCCAGCAGAAGTCCGTGCCCGCCATGCGGACGTACCCGGTGGTACTTAGCCCGGGGGAAGACTCAATTGAGTACGAAGCTCAGTTCGAGTCTTGGGCCGAGCACAGCCTGAAGCTCAGCTCCATGGATGCTCTCCGAGCCAGCTTCAGTGAAGTGGATGTTCACGTTGAACGCAAGCTCCGCTTCGATTTCGCGAAGGTCCGAGCCAAGCGCAGCCTCTCGGCACTCGCCCAGCCGCAGACCCAGTTTAGCACTGCGCGCTTCGCTCCTTCGAGCACTCCAGCCGCTCTTTCCCGCGAGGGAGTGAGCGCTGTGGCTCAGGGTCAGCCTCGGAGCAATGCGGCTGACCCAGCAGCTCCCCAGCTTATTGCCGGGAAGCGCGGGACGGCCGGCGTGCCGGCCTTGAACCCTCGGGGCGCTGGCGATCAAGCTGATCAAAAGCGTCCACGACGTCTGGGCAATCCTGGCGGAGGGGTACCTCAAACTCCCATGAGTTCTCGGAGTGAGGGTACCCTCGCCATTTCACCAGATACTGGTTTTGATCCCGGCACCGCCGCATCGCCAGGAGGCGCTCCACAAGGTAATGCAGATTCCCATGCTCATCGAGCAGAGCCGGTGGAGGCCGCTGGGCACCCCTTTGAGACCCAAGACGAGCTCTTGGAGGCGCGGCAGCAGGCGAGCCGCCTTCGGGGATCACATCCATGACGTTGATGCGCGTCTGGGCCGGACTGCCACTGAACTCGACCAGCTCGCCGAGCGGACGCAATGGATCGAGGTGCCTCGAGAGGTCTGAGACCTCCTTGGGGCCCTGGAGGACTGGGTGCGATACTATCGCGATCGCGATGAGCAGCGTGGCCGGGAGCTCGGGGAGCTACAGCGTCAGCAGGCTGTGCTTCAGGGTCAGCTCGACCTCCTGGCCCGCATGCAGGCTCCGACTGCTGCGCCTCCTGCGCCTGCGGCTCTCGCTGTGCCCGCGGCACCTCCGGCGCCGATTCTTCTGCCTGTGCCTGCGGTGCCCGCGTTGATGGTCGCGTCCTCGACGCCTGCGACTGCGTCCTCGACGACCGCAACCTCCGCGCCTGTGACCTCGTCACCCTCGGTGCCTCCATCTGCACCTGCATCGGGTCCTGGTACGGCTTGAGCAAACCCACGTAGAAGACGGGGTGCATCCACATCTTCTTCGGAAGATTGATCGTGTACGCAAGGCCCTTCTTGGTCACAGCCTTGAAAGGTCCGATGACGCGCGGGCGCGACTTCATCTTGAAGACGGCTGACACTGCATGTGTAGGTCGGTTCTTAGCGTTAAGCAGCACCAGGTCCCCGACCTCATAACTTTCAACATTGCCTCTGCCTCTGGCATCTGCATGTTCCTTTTGCTTGTCTTGGCTTTCAGCCATTGCGTCACGCGCATGACGTAAGACACTCAGACGCGTCGACAGAAAGCGTCAACCTGTTTACGAACAGTAGCCGGGCTGACATCGGCTAGCCGATCAGCTAAGTCGGCTTCTCCTCCCCCACCAAGCCCGAGGCCACCACGTGGCGGCGTCAGCGGGACGCGGGTCCGAGACAATCGACTCTGTCATGGGCCTACCTTGACTCACTACTACGGCGTACACGTATGCTCACGTGTATGAGGAAGCGTAGGTTTCTTTTACTTGAGTTAAGTATACTCGAGATCCACGAGTCTACTTTAAACAAGATAAAGACTCCAAGTAGCGGGTTTTGGTAAAAGATGAGAACTGCTATTTTTGTTTTATGTTTTTGACTTCCTCTAAATGTAATATTCTAAGATAGGAATCTGCCAACCAGCCGTTGGCAGAATTCCAATGCTATGCATGTCGCTCATTGGCTAAGAGATGCTGCTCTCAGCCAATAGGAATTCTAAGTCTCTATGGACCACCCGTCGTGGTGATCGTAAATGTATGTAGCCTTTGGTGTGTCTACACCAACGTCGAGAAAGTCTTTCGAACCTCTAACAGACGTCGTGTCTGTTAGAGTTACAAGTGACTGTAGCCACTTGTGCGTGTATCCCCGTTACACCATCCCCCCGTCAAGGTTAGACGTGCCGGTCCCGGCATGTCAACCACCATTGACCGCTTGGTCAATGCGTGACGTTGAAGAGAGCGCGCTCGTGATGGAACGAGCGCGTCGAAGTTGAAGACCGCTGGCGCAGCAGCGGAGAACCTCTCTGCTGCTGAGTAGCATGCACGGCAACGTGCGAAGCGCGTCGCTGCCGCGGGGGCAGGTACCTTTCCACTACATTGGGGGTCAAACGAAATTTCATTAATGGGTGCTTGTGCGATGACCATCAGCTCAGTCCGATAAGGGACGAGGAGAGGCGGGTCTTGCTTGCTTGTTTGTTGGTCTTGATTCGAAGTGAGGGGAGAACGCCACGCGTCCATCGGTTGGACTGTGGGCGGTCAGGGTTACCGGTATAATACCGGTGCGTACCGGTATATCAAAAGTACTATTTTGAAGTGGAAAACACAATTCCCTGGTTCTACCATGGAATACAGCTATGTCTGCCCTCGAAGAGCCTTCGGGCGCTGCTGTTAACAGCAGCGCTCGCATTACGTTCCAGTATGTAGCGCATGGTGGGCTTCGTATGCCCTCACCAAGTCTGGAACGTCTTGGAGCAAAACGTTCCGTGGCTCCCATGTATCTTGGTTGAGAGGAAATCCTCTTCAACGAGTACGAAAACGAACTGGTTGCCTGTTCGTTCTCGGGATACTGTGATCAACAATCCGCTCAACAATCCATCGAGTTGAGCCGTGTGCATCACGAATCGGCGGCGGTGGTGGTGGAAACACGCCCCGTGTGTGGTCAACTTGGTGTTGACCCTGATCTCGCGTCTCCCCACGACCGAGTTCCGGTCGTGAAGTAGTTCCAGAGCGCTGGGTTCAGGGCTCGGAAGTATCCTCAGGTTGCGGCGGCCTCCCAGACCGCCTCGATCGTTCCGGCCGAGCTGGACCATTAGCTGGACCCGCTGCTCCAGCGCGAAGTCGCGCTGGAGAGGATGGCGGCTTCCGCCGAGTCTTCTGCTTCGGTTCAGCCGAGCTAGGTAGCTCGTACTGCAGGTGTGGCTTCAGCCGTCCGACGTAGAACGTCGGATGGAGGCGCATACTAGACGGTATGTCCAGTGTGTAGGCGTTGCCGTGCCGTACCAGCACAGTAAACGGCCCGATGAAGCGCGGAGCAAGCTTGCTTGCCCCGAAGTCGGAAACGGCATGTTTAGGCAAGTTTTGAGTAGCTAACGAGACTAATGAACCCTTCTTGAATTCATTTGTGTTGCCCCTGCCAACGTTGTCTGCGTTCAGCTTCTGCCGATCAACAGAAGCTGCAATAGCGTCTTGGACAAACCGAATGACGGCTTGTCTGCGCTGCACGAAGTTGATTGTGTCCGAGCTGAACGAGTTCAGCTCGTTTCCAGCAGTAGGCCCGGCATCTGCGTTCGTCTTCGCGGTGTCTGTGCCCTGCACGGACCCGCTCTTCGTCTTCTTGTTCTTGTTGGTGTCTGTGCCCTGCACAGACGCGCGGTTCTTGGCTTTACTTCGTGTCGTTGCGGCTGACACTGTGCAAGTGTCAGCGGCATTCTGCGGCTGCTGCGTTGCAGTCGTAGATCCTCCCCCACTTAAGGAAGGAGCCACCATCTCGAGTAGACTCGGGCGGCGTGAGTGCCTGATGGCATTCACGTAGAACTGTGTATGCCCGGTCGAGGCATGCACCGAGTTGTTGATGGCGAACTCCGCCATCGGCAGACACTCGCTCCAGTGTTGGAACGAGTGAGCGTAGCTCTTAAGCACGTCTACGAGCACGCGGTTCACGCGCTCGGTCTGCCCGTCCGTCTGCGGATGATCCGCAGTCGACATCGAAAGGTGACTCCCAATAAGTGTAAACACTTCTTGCCAAAGGTGTGCAGTGAAGCGCGGGTCCCGATCCGACACAATGTCGATCGGCATGCCATGGTGTTTGAATACCATGTCAACGAACAGACGCGCCGTCTGCTTCGCAGTCACTTCAGCGGGTACCGCAGCAAGATGTACCATCTTGCTGAAGCGGTCAACAAAGACCACTACGCTCGTGTTCCCCTGGCTGTTTGGGGGATGACCGAACACGAAGTCCAAAGACATGGACTGCCAACACTCCCGTGGAGTCGGTAGTGACTGCAAGGGAGCCTGCGCGAAAGGCGCAGGCTTCACACGTTGACAAACCTCGCAAGCACGGACGTACTTGCGCACCCATTTATACTGGTGGGCCCAGTAGAAGTCTCGCGTGAGAAGAAGGTATGTCTTCTCACGGCCCGGATGCCCCGCCGTCGGTGCATCGTGATACTCATACATGATCCTGAGTCGCAGGTCATGACCATTGGGCACGACAACGCGGACCGCGTTGTCGTCGACTGCACTGTAGAGTAATAACCCCTCGTGCACCCGATAACGGTGTGCACGAGCACGAAGATGCTTCGGCAGCCTCTGGCGAGCTTTGTCAGAAGGCGCTGAGCCGTAGGCCAGCAAGAGCTTCGCGTCCGCGTCGTGCGCGTACGCGAACTTCACGTCGTCCAACAGTGACGACGTTGGGGTGCTCGATCACATGGCGTCAATGGCATTGACGTCGGCGTCAGTCGTGGCGTAGTCAGGTCGACGCGAGAGCGCATCGGCCACCACATTGAGTCTTCCGGGTTTGTACTCAACCCGGAAGTTATACTCTGCGAAGAATGAGAGCCATCTCGCCATCCGTTGCGAGATGTGCGGCGACTTCACAGCCGTCCGCAGCGACGCGTGGTCTGTGTAGACCACGAACGGCTTGGTTCCGAGTAGATACATTCGGAACTTTGCGAGTGCGTACTTCATGGCAAGGAGCTCCTTGTCATGTACCGGGCAGTTGCGCTCAGCTGGCTTCAGCTAACGCGATTGGTAGTAGACGACACGATCACGGCCCTCGTGATCGTGCTGCATCAACGCACATCCGATTGCGAAGTCGGATGCGTCACAGACAACGTGGAATGGGCGATCTTGGTCGGCCACCGCCAAGATCGGCGCCTCGGTCAAGCCCCGCTTGACTGCATCGAAGGCCTGCTGACACTCAGCAGTCCAAATCCACTCGGCGTCCTTCTTCAGGAGCTGTGACAGCGGGCGTATCATGCCCGCGTAGTCCTTCACGTACTTGCACAAGTACGTGGCCAAGCCAAGGAACTGCCGCAGTTCCTTGACGTTCGACGGCGTCGGCCACTCATTGATCACTCTGACCTTCTCAGGGTCAGTGCGGACACCGTTCTTCCCAACGAGACACCCGAGCACAGGTATCTCGCTCGCCCCGAAGATGCACTTCTTCAGGTTCGCATAAAGCTTGTGCTTGCGCATGAGCGCAAGCAGCTTCCGGAGATGCACTTTGTGCATCTTAACATCGCTCATCCCGTCCGCAGCCCGGCTGTGGACGAACACATCGTCGAATTAGCTCGGTGCGTAGTCGCGCACCGAGCGCAACAAGTGCGTCACGCACCTGTTGAAGGTCGCAGGGGCGTTCTTCAGATCCTGCGGCATCACTAGCCACTCCCAGAGCATGCCGCGCGGCGTGCTCACAGTCGTGAGAGGGATATCGCTCTCACGCATGAGGATCTGATAGAACCCATCGCGCAGATCAAGAGCACTGTAGATAGTGCTCCTGGCCATCGAATCGATGATGACATCTTTTCGCGGTATCGGTGTCTGCGCCGGTATCGTCGCATCGTTCAGCATGTTGTACGCATGAACGATGCGCCAGCCGCCCTGTGGCTACTTGACACAGAACGTCGGAGCACTGTGCGGGGATTTCGATTCCCGCACTTGTCCAGCTCTGCGACGACTCTCAAAGAAGTCGTCGATCGCCTTGACCTGCTCTCGCGGCAGTGGCCACTGCCGCGTGACACAGTACTTCGTGCCCGGCACGAGATCAATCTCGTGCTGGATGCCCTTGTCCTGCGGAAGCTCCGCAGGGATCGCTTCCGGAAGCACGTCCGCGTGCTCCCGTAGAATCTCGCAGAAGGGACTCGACTTCAGCGAGTCCCAGCTATGCTCCTCAAAGCGCTCCTTCTTAGTCTTCGCACTGAGAGTGTCCTCCCTCTCTGTTATCCTCTCCATGAAGAACTGCCTCAGTTCTTCATTCTCGCTCTTCGTTCTCTCGGCGTCCGAGAGAATGCATATTTGCTCGATGTGCCCATCGTGCAAGTCACGCGCGAAGCGCTTCCAGCTCATGACTGGAAGCGAAGTCAACTCCGACGCTTGCGTCGGAGCATTAGCGAGAGCCATCTCCCTGTACCGGAACCCGGCACAGGTACGCGTCAAGACGTTCAACGTCTCAACGTCCGGCTTCTCAGCCCCCGTCTGCCCAGCAGACACTTCTTGTCGCGTCTCGGCCCCAGGCCGAGACTTGCGCAGCGACCTTCGCATGCGCCGTCTTCTTGTTTTGCGGAGCCCCGCTCCACCTGGTTCTTGACCTCGTCCAGGCCCAGCCGTGGACGGGTGTTCTTCTTGTATACCGCCGGCGAGCGACTTCAAGCCCGGCTTGGTCGCCCGGCGCTTTGTCGTGCAGCCGGGCTGCACGACAGCATGCAAGTTTTTCCGGTGCGGAACGTTTGCAACCGTCCGCACGGCTTGCAGCATCGACTCCCGGAGTCGACACGCCATCTTTACCTCGACGCCTGTTATTGGCGGAGCCCTTTTATTACAAGGGGTGCGTCGAATCCCGGAGTCGACGCGAAATTCCTTTTCGCAGCGCCGGTTCCCGGAGTCGATGCGACTTCAATACCTCGACGCCAACCATTGGCGGAGACCCCCGTTACGGAGGGTGGGTCGGCTCCCCGAGCCAACGAATCCAATTCACCCAAGCCATCGACTCCCGGAGTCGACGGCGTTACATCACCTTGGCTCTTATTATTGGCCAGACCTGATCCAATCAGGTTCGCGTCAGCCTCCACAGCTGAGGCGTATGACTCGCCTGCGTCATCCGTGCCCCTTGAGGTCGGAGACTCTTCCTGATTCGCTGAAAATCGGGTGTCGACCTCCGAGGTCAACACATTTCCTTCATTAGCTGTCGGCGGCAACGCCGACGCTAGCTGCTCTTGCGCGCGTACTCGCGCGCGCCCAGGGTGCTCCGGGACAGCGGCATTAGGCGATGTCTTGAGTGGGGAGTCGCGCGCACCTGTCGGTGCGTGCGTAGCGGCAACAGGTCCATCGCCCACTGTTCTGCTGTCGCGACCGAAGGGCACGAGAGTGCGCTTCTCCCAATCGATCACCGGATCATGCCGTGCAAGCCACGGCATGCCCAATACAATGTCAAACTTATCATCCAGATCCAGGCCGATAAAGGGCTCGACAAACTCTTGATCTTCATACGTGAAGCGCACGCGTACCATGCGCTTCTCGGTCTTCACGACGGCACCCGTTGCCAGTCGTACCTCCAGCATACTTCGAGGTATCTTTAAATCCTCGAAGTCAAGCCTTGATAGACTTCGCAGTCGAACAATGTTGTTCGACGCGCCCGAATCAACCAAAGCACGAAGAGAGTTGCTCTCTCTCTTCGAAGACACGTTCAAGATGATAAGGTTCGGTTTGTCATCATGCATTTTGCAGTGAGAAGGGTCCTCAGTGGGGGCTGCAGTCCTCAGTGGCGCATGTCCGAACTGGACATGCGCGACTGCTTCACCAGTAGGGCGCCCCGTGCCTACTGGTTTCCAGCGTTTTTTGTTTGTCCGCGACGATGCCCGGCTTCGCCGCGTCGACCACCATCTCGGTGCACGGGTGCCGTGCACTCTCGGGCATAGTGACCGGTCCTTCCGCAACGGAAGCATCGTATATTACTTCCTTGTTGCTGTTGATAACCGACAGCATTCGATAGGTCCATTGGTTCCGGACCTCCCGCTATCTCGACCGGAGGCGGTTGCAGCCTCGGCACATTCGCATGCAGTTTAGCCTGCGTCAGACTAAACTCCTCCTGCATTGCAAGAGTAATCGCAGCTTCGAGAGAGCCTGGGTACTCACGGAAGAGATAGGTCTTTACAGGCCCATCTCTCAGACCCTTCATGAACGTGACGACCTTGGTCGCCTCGGGTTGGTCACAATGTTCGAGACCAAGTACCGTGCTCTCTGCGCGTAAGCATGGACATCGTGCTTACCCTGCTGTAGGTCGAGGAACTCTGCCCTCGACCGAAACTCATTTTGCGGGGGCTCAAACGCTTGCCTGAGCTCCTCCTTGAAACCCTCGTACGTGCTGAAGCACGTAGGATCAGAGAGTCGACGTCCATACGCCCAACTTCTCGCTCGTCCGCCAAGGCATGACATGGCGAACGCAACCTTGGACAACGGGTCGACGATACGTCGAGCCGCGATGGCAGTGTCGAGTTCGACAAGCCAACGGAGGAGAGGCTCGCCCTCTCTTCCGACATAGTTGCTCACGTTTAGCTTCAACGATTGTCCACGCGGTGCCGTCTCGGACGCCACCGTGGTAGAGGAAGCAGCATCACGCTGCTCCTTCATGATGAACCCCCAGAGCAACACCATGTTGCTCTGTCGGCGATAGCGTACGCAGCATTGCAGCTACTGCCGCCTCCACAATGACTGTTGACAGTCGTTGGAGTGCCTCCCACTCTGGATCCGACAGGTGGAGGCAGTCAGCGCGTGCAACATGAGTTGCAGGCGAGGTGGAGCTTTCCGTGGGCACCTCCGCGCTCATGAAAAGGTTCTCGGCTCCTCGTTCGTACAGCTCCGTACGAACGTTCAGGTAGTCGGTCGTTGGACGGACTACAAAGTGCTACCAGGTGTAATGGGCCTATTACCTTGGCTCACTACTACGGCGTACACGTATGCGCACGTGTATGAGGAAGCGTAGGTTTCTTTTACTTGAGTTAAGTATACTCGAGATCCACGAGTCTACTTTAAACAAGATAAAGACTCCAAGTAGCGGGTTTTGGTAAAAGATGAGAACTGCTATTTTTGTTTTATGTTTTTGACTTCCTCTAAATGTAATATTCTAAGATAGGAATCTGCCAACCAGCCGTTGGCAGAATTCCAATGCTATGCATGTCGCTCATTGGCTAAGAGATGCTGCTCTCAGCCAATAGGAATTCTAAGTCTCTATGGACCACCCGTCGTGGTGATCGTAAATGTATGTAGCCTTTGGTGTGTCTACACCAACGTCGAGAAAGTCTTTCGAACCTCTAACAGACGTCGTGTCTGTTAGAGTTACAAGTGACTGTAGCCACTTGTGCGTGTAACCCCGTTACAGACTCAGGGAGTCCGTGTTGTCGAAACACTCGGTCCAAGAACAGCGTCGCTGTACGTTTACCATTGATGGCGTCCGCCACAGCCGCAATGTGAGCCATCTTGCTCAGTCGGTCCACGAAGACCACGCCTCCAGTGTTGCCCGCCGCGTCCGCCGGCAGGCCAAACACAAAGTCCATACTCATGGACTGCCAACAGCCCGAAGGGATAGGCAAACTCGCCAACGGCGCTGCAGCATGACATGACGACTTCACTCGCTGACGTCTCGCGCGTGCGCACATACGTGCTCGTCCACTTGTACAGCTTCGACCACCAGTAGTGGGTGTTCACCGAGCTGTAGGTCTTCTCACGGCCAAGATGACCGGCCAGCGGCGTGTCGTGTGCCTCATAGAGGATGCGGTACTTCAGATCCTCATCATGAGGGATGACCACGCGGGGCGTATCCTCGGGGCCAGTGTTGTAGAACAACAGGCCACCATCCAGGGAATAGCGGTGTAGCCGCGCGCGCAGCCGCGCTGACAATTCCATGTCCGAGTCTTGAAACTCCTTGCTCCCCAGATCCTTCAGCAACGCGACACAGGTGTCGTCCTTGGCATAAGCCGTTCGGATCAAATCATGAGCCAGCTCATAATCCGGCCTGCGCGACAGCGCGTCCGCAAGGACATTCTGCCTGCCAGGCTTGTACTTCACCTCGAAGTTGTACTCCGCGAAAGAGGACAGCCAACGGGCCATCCTTTGCGAGAGGTGAGGCGACTGAGTCGCAGTGCGTAACGACGCATGATCCGTGGAAATCACGAACGGCTGAGAGCCCAACAGGTGCACGCTGAACTTGACGAGCGCATACTTCA
The DNA here is from genome assembly GCF_000149755.1 of Phytophthora sojae. Taxonomy (NCBI): domain Eukaryota; phylum Oomycota; class Peronosporomycetes; order Peronosporales; family Peronosporaceae; genus Phytophthora; species Phytophthora sojae. The sequence goes on along the minus strand of NW_009258127.1, from coordinate 731,390 downwards.
TCGCAAGTAGCTCTTTGTCATGGACAGGATAGTTCTTCTCCGCAGCCTTCAGCTGGCGACATTCGAACGCCACCACGCGCTTGTGCCCCTCGGCGTCTGCTTGCAGCAGTGCACAGTCGATGTCAAAGTCCGAGGCGTCACAGACGACACTAAACGGACGAGCGGGGTCTGGCAAAGCCAGAATAGGCGCATGAAGGAGGCTGTCCTTTATGGCCGCGAACGCATCTTGATGCTCGGTGTCCCAACACCACTCCGCATCCTTCTTCAGGAGATTGGAGAGTGGACGAGCCATCTCAGCGTAGTTCTCGCTGTACTTGTGCAAGTAATTGGCCAAGCCAAGCCACTTGCGAAGATCCTTCTGGTTCTTGGGAACCGGCCAGTCAACAATGGCCTTGACCTTGACCGGGTCGGCCCTCAGGCCACCCTTTCCAATGAAGCAGGGATCTCTTCCGCTCCGAAGATGCATTTGTCAATGTTGGCATACAACTTGTTTTGACGCATGCATTCGAGCACAGCACGCAGGTGCTCCACATGGTTCTCCATATCAGTCTTTCCGTGCTCAGCACGACTGTGGACAAAGATGTCATCGAAGTACGTTTGCGCGTACGCCCGATGGGGCCTGAAGAGATGCGTCACAAGACGATTAAACGTCACTGGCGCGTTCGAAAGGCCTTGGGGCATCACCAACCACTCCCAGAGCATGCCGCTCGGAGTACTCACCGCAGTGAGAGGAATGTCGCTCGTCCTCATGAGCAATTGGTAATATCCATCGACCAAGTCGAGCACACCGTACATCGTACATCCTGTCATGTTGTTCTGAAGAACATCCTTCCGAGGAATCGGCGTCTGCGCCGGAATGGTAGCGGCATTCAGCTTGTTGATAGCATGCACGATACGCCACTTGCCATTCGGCTTTCTGACACAGAACGTCGGCGTAGAGTGTGGAGACTTACTCTCACGCACCATGCCCGCCTCGTGCTTCGCACGGAAGAACGCGTCAATGACGTCGCACTGCTCCTTCGGCAAGGGCCACTGCCTCGTCACGCAGTACTTCGTTCCCGGAACGAGACCGATTTCGTGTCGAACACCTCGATCCGGAGGTAGCCCCGAGGGCGGCTCCTTCGAGACCACGTCCTGGTAATCCTTTACCACTTGATACAAGGGATCCGACGGGTTCTTCAGGATTGCTGATCCGCTCCGCGCATTCAGCGCCTTCTTGGTGTCTTCCAGCACAGCTTCATCCAGAAGCGAGGACGAGTTCAACTCTTCTTCGGGTCGCATGACCACTACCTCAGCCAAGTCTCCAGCCTTCAAGGCTTCGCCGAACTCGGCCAAGGACATCTCGTCCAGCTCCAGGAGAGCAGACAGTGAGGGCAAGTCGTCGAGATTGATACCTCCGTCGACGTCGCCCGTCACTACATTCACGAGTGTATAGAGCTGCTCGCTCTCGCGTGGAGCCTCACCGCTCGACACGCCCTTCTCGACTCGTGAGATCGCAGACGGCTGCGTCTCGCAGCCAGCGCTTTGCGGCGCTGCCTCCTCTTCATGGACACCGTCCGCCCTGAAGAGCTCCGTGATTTCGTATGCGTCTTGACGCCAGGTGTCACCACCTTGTTCAGCTCCTGGGGAGCTCCAGTGGCTTTACGAACACTCAGCGAAGAGCTGCAGGATCCGCAGCCTCCGCTCAGTGGATTACGTGCCACTCCACGATCTTCATCCGGGCAAAGCCCCATGTTCTTCGGCATCGTGCCGACCGCGCCGTCGCTGGCACGCAGCAGGGCGTCGCCGTCAGACGCACGCCCGCTCGGCGGAATTAGTGCCGCTCCACGTCCTTCAACAGCCGGCCGTGCCCATGGCTCCTCGGCTTCATGCCGACCTTGTATTCAATTGAATACAGCAGGGCGTCACACTCAGACGCACACCCGCTCAGCGGAATTCGTGCCGCTCCACCTGCCGTCCGTGAGCCACGCTCGGAACGCTCGTTCTCGACACACTCAGTGTCCAGCAACTAGGAAACTCCGATGTCCAGCACATTGACCGACTCGGTCCAGTGCTCGCACCAGAAGCGCTTCTGCTTCCTAGCAGGGGTGGGTTCATGACTCGCCAATGCTCCGCCAGGAGAGAAGTGCGTAGCACCAAGGGTCTTCGACCTCCAATCGATCCAAGGCTCGTGGCATTCCAGCCACGCCATACCAAGGATGAGATCATACCTCGAATTGAGGTCTAAGACCAGACAGCGTTCCACGCTATCAAAATCCAAAAACTTCACGCCCAGGTCCACAGGGACCTTAGGCACCGTGACACGAGTGCCCGTCGCGAGACGAACAGTGACGATGTCACTCCCGCGCGCTATCAGCGCCTCAGCATAAAGCTGACATCCGTCCATCGTAGAACGCCGGGCGTAGTTACCCGACGCTCCCGAATCGATCAAAATCGTCCATGGCTTCGTGAAGCCCCTCACCCAAGCTTGGACAACTAGCAAGCCCGGCTTGCATACACGTTCCGTGTTAGAAAGTACGGCTCTCTTCGGGGCTAAGTCCTGTCGACCTCCACCTCGCCGAGGCTCAAAAGAACTTAGTTCTTCCCCAGTAGGCCGCCCCGCGCCTACTGGGACTTCTCGTTTCCCCGATACGAACCAGAGCCCTGGCTCGAACACGAAGAGCGGCTTGACGAAGCCTGGCGCTGATGGCGCAGCAGACACCCAGCGCGGAGGTGACGGGTGTCACCACAGATGAAGCATCTGCGGATACCGCGAGGCTGCTCAGCAGCACGAAGCTCGGTTTCTTCGTCTTCAGCATAGCTGAGGTCCAGGGGCTCCGGACCACTCGACGCGCTAGCGTAAGACGCATTCCACCCAAGTCGCGACGACTTAAAGTTGTGTTCCGCATTCAATGCGACGCTCACAGCCTCTTCAAAAGACCTTGGGTGGGTTCGGAACACCTCCGTCCTGCCAACGCCAGTGCGATGGCCCTCCATGAACACCGTAACGGTGACTGCCTCCGGCAACGGGTCAGCAGACATCCCTGCAATGACAGTTCTCAGCTCTTGGACGTAGTCCACCAACTCCTTCTTGCTCTGCCGAGTAGCTAGGAAGCGTGAGCGCCCGCGATACGCCTCGTTAGGCGGAGCAAACACTCGGGACAATTGCTGTTTCAACTGGTCCCACGTCGGGAAGGCCACCTCGACCGACGTCCCGGACGTTAGCGCCCACTCTCTCGCTCGCCCACCGAGCTTCGGGATAGCTAGTGTCACGCGCTGCGACTCCGTCCGGAGTAGAGCTGAGCTCATAGCCATCTCAACCTCACGGGTCCAAAGCATCAAGCTTTCACCCTCCACGCCTTCGAAGGTCTTCACGCTCAACATGAGCGGCTTGGGTCTTGTTCCCGCGTCGAATGACGAAGCGGGCGCTTGGGGCGCCGCGGCCATCGCCATCCTCTGCTGGAGGTGCTCTAGAAGAGAATTCTCGTAGCTTGAAAACGCCTCGAGACGCGCGTTTACCGCGTCGGGGCCTTGCTGCGCAAGTTGCGTCACGCCCTCCGGGCCCAGCAAGGACATAAGCTTTTTAAGCGCATCCTGCTGCTTCGGGGGCAACTGAGCGAACTGCTCCATTCTCCACAGAGGGTCAGTCTATACAGACTCAGGTGTCGGATTGACTACGAGTGCTACCAAGTGCAGCGGGGCTGCCGTAGCTTTAGCGTCAGAGGATGACGTAACAGACTCACAGAGTCTCAGCTTAAAATAGCCCGTTCTAATACCAGAACGTACGAGTCCGTACACCTTACGGACTCCAAGAGTCTACCCTTAACTCTTAAGTGTGTAAATCCCAAACTGAATGAATTTCCCTTTATTGCGGCAAAGCCGCCTACGGTGTAAATGTATCCGGTTCACTATCTAGCATAGTGAACCCTAGTCATATGCATAATCCGTGGCTCTGACGCCATGTACTGATTCTCCTACTAATTTAGGTTAGACAGTGTGTACCCACTTCGTAACCCTGCGGGTAACTCTCGTGTAACCTTGTTACATGACCGGTACGAGCTGATGGGGGCGGTGTTGCAGCTGCAAGTGTTACTTATCAGCTCGACCGTCTCAGATTGTGGAGTCACTTTGCTTACGGGGCACGATTATGACGATGGTGTTTTACGGGGCTGATGATGCAGGCAACAAGATTACGGGGCACACTGAGGTGAATGGCTGTGGCTTCGTGCACTAGGAGAGAGCTGGTGTTGTATACATACATGTAGCTAGAGCAGACTTGCTTCCGAGGTCTTACGTTTCTCTCTTTACAGTGGTACCTCCCTAAATGAACACCTCTAACCTCCCTAAATGAACCCCTCTAACTGACTATGTGTTCCCTATCTGGTTAGGATTCCTCGACTGCAAACGGGATTATATGGATTTCACTATAGGTGTTCTATAACTGATCAAAAATCTCTTTATTCTCTAAATGGTCGCCATTGTTGGAGCGATGTTTAACCGGCTAATTCAAACTGCTGAATTAGCCGGTTAAACATCGCTCAATGCGGATTTGAAGACTAATAAATCGGGGATGTATCAATTATAATCGGAATATAAATCGCTCATCGGTCTCGTAATTATGTGCAGCCTAGCAATTTCGATCAACATGCATGTACAGTACCCTCGGCCCGAGACTCGCCAAGTGCAGCGACAACACCGCGCTTAAACGCGTCGCCTGCATATATCAGGTACATGTATTATAGCTTGCGGCTTTTCCTGCTTAGCTCTGATATTAGTATTGTAGCCTTGACAACCTAGCTACTGATAAATAAGCTAGCCACAGCATTTTACAATCAGCGCAGCGTACATATATTTTTTTACGAAAAACTAAAATATTATGATGTCGAGACAACTATAGGGGCTATGCAGTAGATACCAAGCAAAAGATACAACTGCTACATGGTGGCAGGATATCGGGACAACAAATATTCCAATAACCTCGCTGTATTGAAACTCACGTACAACCTGAGGGGATGCGATTCTGCTAATACCAATGAGAAGAAGGAGCAGGAACAGACAATACCGCGCCTACCGTTATTGGTTGAGTTCTGTTTGTGTGAAGACGAAACAAAACAAGAGTACGAAAATGCTGGAGGGGTACCAGGTAAGGAAAACCCTTGTATTAGATAGGTTTCGAAATTCGCTTCACCCCACCTTCACCCTCAGAGCAAAATGAGCAAAATCGGGACCAGAGTACAGGAAGCTGCTCTAGATAGGTGCGCATACAGTTGTACAGTCTACCTGTATAGATAATGTTCGGAATTGGAAAGTTCGCACGTGAACTCAATGAATTCGTACAGGTGCATCTGAGGATCAAATTCTGGTGGCTTTGCAAAATGTAGGGATTTGCCCACTGATTGCACACTGATCTGTGTGCAAAAAGTGCAACGAGTGCGAACTTAGACGGCTGTGAAGGTAAAGTGAGGGTGAGGAACGCTTCGAAACCTATCTATTGTGCACCTAACATACGAAAATGTAGCCATTAGAAGTGTAGCCATTTCTTTATCTGATCAATTCCTTAACTGAAACAGCGTATTGTGAATTCCGGTAAAAAAATTCCAAATCGCGGCGGTTTGGAGACCCCGCTCCAATCGCCAAATACAAAACTCAAGTCATTTACCCAATCTCCGGGCCCAAACCATATGGTCCAAGGTCCCGCATGTCAAGGCCAATTCGTACTTAAACGGGTGCCTATAACCAATCCTAGTGGCCCCGGAGATGGCCGGAGATTTGGCTCGGGTGGAAATTTGGAACAGAACACACAATATTAGACCGAGCGAACTGGATGTCATTTATAGAGGTGTGACTGTAATAAACTTTCGCTCTTGAAGACAACAACTATCCGGATCTGCGCGATACAGGACCTCAGGTACCTGTATTACAGGTACATGTATCATGAGATCGGATGCGGTTTAGGGACAAAACCGTACACTTACCGGATTAATCTGCAGTCGTTGCGCTCTACCGGTCATTAGAGAGGTTTCGCAAGTTAAACTTGTGGAAGTTAGAGCCGTTCGAAAGATTTGACAGAGAGCGGCCATAGATTTATTCTGCCAAGTTCTAGAACGAGCTTTCGCAACTTAGACTTGTATGTATGTAGCATTTTCAAAGATGAACTCTACTTACGTACAAGACCTTCTCGTGCTCGGCATGCTCTCAGAGGAAGAAGCGGTTTGTCTCCTCTCTGCTCGAACGTCGTCCACAAGCAACCTTCCCCGGTCCATTTCCTACGGCGAACGCTTTAACATCAACGCGCTCAACGACTACGAAACACGGTTCTACTTTCGCTTCTGGAAGCGAGACCTATTTCGACTCCGCCTAGACAGCAGCTATAAACTCCCAAATCGAGCTGTCTTCTCCGGTGTCGAGGGCCTTTGCGCCGCATGGCATACCCGGGACGTTATGGAGACTTAAGCCGCTTTTTCGGGCGGTCCGCCCCTATTGTCTGCATGATATTTAACTTCATGCTGGGGTTGGTGTACGACAAGTACAAATGCCTACTCACCATTGAATGTGGGCTACTTACATCGTCGCGATTGGAGGAGTACGCTGCTGTTGTGGCACAACGTGGAGCACCGGAGCCGAGATGCATTGGTTTTATCGATGGCATTGTGCGTGCTATTGCACGCCCAACGCCCAACGCGCAACCAAAAACAAGTTTACAACGGACACAAGAGGAAACACGCGCTAAAAAACCAAGGAGTAATGGCGCCGGACGGACTATTCATCGACTTTTACGGTCCTACGGTTGGACGTCGTCACGACTCTTGGCTTTTAAGGCAGAGTGGACTGCTGGAGCGCCTTCCGCGTGTCTTACATCACGACGGGGAACTTCCGTATTGCATCTATGGGGATCCTGCCTACCCACTCAAACCAACGCTGCACGTCGGTTTCAAGGACTCCAATCTGAGTGATACGCAAAAGGCATTCAATGCGGCTATGAGTAAAGTTCGCGTGGCAGTGGAGTGGGGGTTCGGAGGGATCATTCGCTTATGGCCGTTTCTTGATCTGAGACTGAGTCAAAGACTATATCTATCACCTGTGTGGAAACACTACTTGGTCGGTGTACTCCTGACAAACTTCCGCAACTGTTCCAACCCCAACCAGATCAGCAAATACTTTTCAATTAAGCCGCCAAGCCTCGAGGAGTATCTTAGTCTAGCTACTACGAACTAGTCTTGCTGACGACAGCCTTTAACATTTCAATAAACGCAAGTCGCTCGTCTCGCTCAAGCTCCATTCGCAGCTCTTGCAGTTCCAGGCGTCGCTCCTCCAACGCAAGCCGCTTCTCCTCGTTGGCGACCTTCTTCCCTTCCAGTGCTTGAGCGAGTTGGTCGCGGCGTTCGGGATAAGCAACCAGTTGCTGCTGCTGCGATCCACCTTTCCCTCCTCCTCGGCTCATCCCAGCTAAGGCTGCGTCGCGCATAGCGCTAGCTTGCTCGTCCTCCTGCTGCTGCTGGTCCTTCTGCTGCTTCTTGTCGTTCTTCAGCAGCGCCTCTATCTCGCGCATCTCCAGCAGCTCCGCTAGACATTCGTCCTTCGGCGTGTACTCTTCACACGGCCCGCTTCGTTTCTCACCCGCCTTCTGCTTTGCCTCATACGCATCTAAGAGCTGGTTGCAGCGCTCGCGGTAACGGCGACCGTCGACGTCCACTTCGAAAGCTGCAGCTACATCAGCCCAAGCCTGGGACTTCTTCCCGTAGTCTTCCCCATACGGATTTCTCGCTTGAGCTTCCTGGATCAGTTGGAAGTGAAGCTCATCCGTAAAGCGGACCATCGTTTTACGACGCTTCGTTGGTGGGGCCTCCTCCACGGGGTTGTTGTGCGTTTGGCTTGGCTTTTCCATAGTAAAGATTGCTGGGAGATTGTAAAATGCTTACCCGTATCTCCTCAAGTACCAACGTGTACAAGGCGTTCTAGACGTTCTAGACGAGTCGAGAACAACTTGTAGACACACGTCTCTATAGAGGGGTAGGGAATGTATTGTCGCTAACTCCCACAAGTTGCTTTGCGAAACCTCTCTATTCTGCAATTCGCCTTCCTCAGACCACGAAGACAGCTTCACTACGATGCGCGTTAACCACCTCTTGCTGTTGGCCGCTGCGGCCTTTTTTGCTAGCGCTCACGCTGCTTCGGCCACCGCAAATACGGAGCAAACGAAGATGATCTGGACACGCGAGACCGGCGCTACCAGCAGATTCCTGGGGAAGCACGGCGAAGCCCACGCTGGTATGCAAGACGACGGCGACGGCGAAGAAGAGAGGGCGTTCAACTTGGAAATGATTGCCAACTGGTTCAAGAGCTTCGGCAGCGAGAAGTTGGATGACGTGGCCCCCAAAATGAATAGTGAAATGAACAACCTAAACAAGCTGGATGACGTGGTGGACGCAAAGAAGCTGGACGACGTGGTGGATGCAAAGAAACTTGACGACACGGCTGATCTCAAGAAGCTTAACGGCGCGAAGAATGAGATCAGCTCTGAGGAGATGGACAAGACTTTCGTACAGGCCTTTGACGATTGGAAGACTCGGAAGTTTAGCTTGAAACAGGCTGCTCAGGAAATGCGGGACAGCGGCGTCAAGGACGAAGCTGCAATCGAGCAAGTGATGATCTGGTACTACATCTTCGCTACACGCGTAAAGTAGCCATGCTCTTTTCGCCTGGCTGCAGGAAATACACTCGTAGAATGGGATAGAGCAAACATTGTTTTCAGCTTGGGTATGTTCAGAGATACTACTACCAGTAGCAGCTCGCAGTGATGCACGAAAACGGTCACGCACAAAGTGATATATTACTGGCTCTTGGGTATCATGTGTAGTCGTTCTTCTACACCGTTCACCCTAATTAGTCGTGCCATGACTACAAGACGTATTTACCATGTACGACCTGAAGGGCGCCTCACCCTGTTTTGAATTTCAGTTTTCTCGGAAACAATTCGTATTTACTGAAAACAAAATATACCACGCAATTTGTATTGCCAAGATCTACCCGAAACCGGTCTCTTTTCTCAATTTAAGGTATTAATAAAACTAAAAATATTTTTCAAAACCGGTGGAATGATTACCAAAGGTGCACGACTATTTAGGTCACACGACCAATTAGGGTGAACAGTGTAGTTGTTGGTGCAAACTCGCAAACGGATTGATGAATCTGCAGTATCAAGATTTCCATACTATAACTATCCAGTCTGTCACGAAAACGTAGCCTTCTGCCAAAGTCATACAAATTTCCATTAGTTGTCGGCACGTATTACATAAAAGGAAGATGTTCTTATTACCGATCATTTCAAATGCAAGACAAATGATTCACTTGTCTTTTTCTTTTCGCATTGAGGTACATTGTTGTCACTTATCATACTATATGGTAAGTTCACTTGTCTTGCTTTTTTTAAAAAAAGTGTTAAAAGATGCTACTTTGAAGTATGTGGGTACACTATGTTCTGTGAATTGATCGACTAGCATCTGGAAGGCGATACCTGTTCGATGATTAAACAAACATAGTTGGACGTGGTGTGTATTTGGAATGTGTCAGGGTTTCGTTGATGCAAATCTTCAAAGAAACTGACTCTGCAATTCATGATCTGTCTGAGTTTCTGTTGGCACGTACGTGCAGATTCTGTATTTTCCAACGACAACAACAAGAGTGTTGCAATGCGAAGGGGTGACAAGCGGCTGGGTTATTCTGACCTGGGGCTGAGACACCTGTAAGTTTTAAATTTAAAGGTAATTTTTGTGTTCCCACTTCTCCACTTCTTTTTATGAAGCAGTACACAGATCTGGAAACACTTGCATATTCCAAAGAGTATTCCACAGCAATGTGGGATTTTCTACAATAGAACTGTAGGCGCAGCGTACGAAGATGAGCTGGATAGAGAAGCATGCCTTTAGTCACCATTCTAGTCGTGCGTCCTTCGTACAATACTGGCTTTATGGTACAGACCCAATTCGCAATATATTTCAGCCTTGTACCGTGCGTCCTACATCGTTCTGGCTGCCTCAGCCACCGTACTGGCAAGCGTCGGCAGACTACAAACGTTGGGGCAGGCCAGCTCAATAAAGCTGTGGCAGTGTGAAACGCGACGCAGAGGACGTAGAAAGTCGCTCGTTGACGGCTCGTTGCGGTCCGCATACGATGAACAAAACATCACTCACAGGCGTGATGACCCATCTCCAGCAGACCGGGCTCTCCAGGCAAAAGTGCGAAGCCATTCTGGAATTCCTCAGCCTTGATAGCGCCATTCGTACGGTTGTCTACGGTACTGTAGAATTACCGCGGGCAAGTATTAACTGGACGTCCCTTCAACAATGTACGGGAATCTCGGGAAAATAATAAATTCGGTTTTTCCTGGCGAGTCTAGGGATGCTGAAACTTTGCATATCTACTAATATGTCCATCAAAGGAGTAATGCCAAAGTGGCTTCTCTTTTTCTTGTCCCGTTCGGCAACGAGGACATGGTGTGCATTCCCCCCTTACTATTTGTCAGTCATCTTGTCGCTAGTAATGCGCGATCTTTCACCCCTTCCTGAAAGGTCACACAAATGCATATAGCTTTTTATATGCTGCATAAATAACGGTAAGAAACATCGCAGAGGCGCCAGGCAACGCCAACTTTGAGGATAAATCGCTCGAGATCTACATACATTTAGCGCTTCATACAGCGGCATTACCCAAACTAGATGCAGGGCTTTCTATCCATGTCGGTCTCAACGGCGATGTTCCTCTTATTGAAGAGTTAAATTCGCCGAAATCACAGGTTTCCGACCTGTCATGTGCATTCAAAAACGAAGCGATGCGGAGGACTCTCATTTCAGTACACTAATACCTAGAAGTATCTATCTGCCCGCTTCCGGTAGGACCTCCAGCCAGCGCAGGAGAAGGAAGTGGTTCCGCTCGCGGGCCTCATCAACCACAGCTTCGTAGCCAAAGTGCCTCCTGTCATGAGCATAAAGCCACTGCAACAGCTCCAAGTCGCCTCTTGTCGCCGCTTCCGTCGTTTTAGGCAGCCGAGAGCGCAGGCGGTTCTTCGTCTTCAAAAACTCCAGCACTGCCACTGATCGAGATTCGCCTGCCATCGCCGTACAGTACTCGCTGCGGTTCTTGTACAGAAATTTAACAACCTCAAAGTGGCCGTTGCGAGCCGCATCGTCCATGGCCGCAGTGGTGCATCCTTCTTTCCTGTTGTGATGGAGGAAAATCACGATATCCAGGTGCCCATTTGCAGCGGCCCGATCCATTGCAGCCGTAGTACAGCTGGCGTTTTCGACATTTTCGTGCAGCCACCGCACAATGGACATATATCCACCCGCAGCAGCGTCATCCACGGCGTGGGCTGTGAATCGGTATCCTTGATGGTGAAGCCACTGCACGAACTGAAGGTCTCCGTATCCCGCAGCTCCGTCCACGCGAATACGATGTAGCTGCCTACGTAACCGCTCAAAAGTCTCTTCCATCCACTCGATAATTTCTTTGTGTCCACCAGCGGCCGCTCCTCGAACGGCATGAGCTCGTCTGCAGTGCACCGGGTAATTATGAGCGTCCAGCCACTTCAGCACGTCCAAATGTCCGTTTCTGGCCACTGCGTACAGTTCGTTCGTGTGGATCTCGAACCGGAAGTGGCGGTTGTACGCCGCGGCATCAGCGGACGCTCGATCGTGCAGCCACTGCAGAATGTGGCACTGTCCAAATGACACCGCGGCCGTCAACGCCGCCTGCGTCCACGACGTGTAGGCCACGACGATGTTCTCCATGACGTACTTGACCAGATGCAAGTGTCCTCCTGCAATCGCGTTCTCCAGCGACCGGAACGTGCGGATCTCGTAGTACCGTGTGTCGTTGAGCCACTGCACCACGCGCAAGTGTCCATTTCGAGCGGCCAGCTCCAGTCCTCGTCGGGTGCAGCGGTTGCCCACCACACTGTCCAGATACTGCACCACGTCCATGTGGTCGTGCGCCACGGCGGCGTCCATGACGCTCCACCCGAAGGCGTAAGGACCCTTCATCTCGCAATACCATTGCACGAGGTCCAGCCGTCCATTGGCGGCCGCGTGGGCCACGGCGTCTTGGCTGTCCACGGCCGCGTCCTCCACCATTTTATTACTGAACTCGTCGTGCAAATAGCGTAACATTTGCAGGTCCCCACTGTACATTGCGGCGCGCTCGGCGCCGCGAAACTTGCCCTTGGGGTAGTACTTGGAGCGCAGCCACCTGACGCCGGCGAAGAAGCCTCTCGCGGCGGCGTTATTTAACGCCGTTTCGAACTGAAACTGTTTGTAACCACGCTTTAACTCGGACGACCAGCTCGAGAGCTTCTTCTTCTCTCGTAACGCGGCGTGTTCTAACAGCGTTAGGGACTGCGAGCCCAAGTGCTGGTGCTGCGCCGCCACGGCCACGGACAGGACCTTGGACACGTCCAGCAGCGCCTTGAGCTGCTGCACCACGTGGTCCAGCGCCTCCACGCGCGGGAACTCGCGCAGCACCACGTCCACGCACAGGAACGAGGGCCTGTAAGTGGAGGAAGAGGAGGAAGAGGAGGAAGAGGGACCCGCCATCGTCGGCAGGTGGGTGGAAGAGTGCGATTGCGATGCGTGTCAAGCGGATCTGCTGGTGTGGTGCACACCAGCAGATGGACGGAAGAGAGGTTCATACTCGGAAACTTTCCCACAATTTCGGGCTTTCGAATACATGTACATGGATTTGGCCATTATTGATAGAACACAATTCAGCGCGGGTGGGAAAACCAAGTCCTTTCCGTCGGGTGGGTACTGTACCCGATTTTCGCCGATTGCGAGCTCGGGTGCTTACTTTGTGGAGAACAATGGACTGGTAAAGTCAACGATACTCATGGTTGCTAAGTGTCAAGTTTTGTTCTCCTGCTAGTGATTGCTTTACCGTGAAGTGCGTGCAATATGCATAAGCTGTATATCAAGTCCAAACGCGATGCAGCATCTTAGCTTTTATATTGGAAAAGAAAAAAAACTTCAGATGGCTCAGACTGGTGAACAAATGTACTTGTCAACTGCTAATGACACTCGAATCAAAACCGTGTATTCGCCATTCGCCATGAAGAATATTTCACCCACTTACTGGACTGCACGCCTTGCCGCGTTGTTAGCAACTATCATATCAAGAACGATCTTACGCTCGGCAGCGTCAAGAGTCACGAATCGTTGAATGGCTTCGTGCTTCTCAAAAGGAACCCTGGCCATCTGAAGGTGGTGCATCGCTTTGTTAAGACTCAGGTCTTTCACCGACTTGACGTGGTTAAGCACGTCGTCCAGCTTGGCCGCAAGTTCATTCACACTCCGTTCTTCGTCCTCCGCAGCCTCCATTTTCTGGGTCTTGTGACTTCTTAGAAAACGCGTGTTGCCCGAGAGAGTCGCCTCCGTTGAGTGGGCGGCCGCCAGGAGCTGGGTCTGCTTCGTGTCGGCAGCTGCCGAAACACTGGCGATGCTTGCAAGAATGGTTGCCCCGAGCAGGAGGCGGTTGAGAACGCGCATGTTGGCTAAGTCGAGTGACAGCAGGTAGTCTTGAACAGATCGGGGGAGATTGCAAAGTGAGCTGTAAATTTACGAAGTGTGCTAGCAGATCACTAGACCTTAAAACGAGTTTGTCAGCGCTCTATCAGACTCTTAGCACTACACGATTTTGCTATGATACACTTGTCGAAGACTGAGGTCGTTCCAACCTAGATTAGCTACTCGCAATTGAAGGTGATCTTCGTTAAATACTTTAGCAAGTCTGAATAGCTTAGCTCGGGGCGTAGGACTGATCTAATCGGTAGTTTGGCGCTATATCGGAAATTTCACAATAGACCTGGGAAAATGCTCAATGAGTTCGCAACCACCCAGCACGCTGTACTTGTCGGTCAAACTGGACACTTCTGGCCTTACTTGGCTCCGGTCTCGACATCACCGGCAGTGGCGCCGAGTCCACTTGTGTACTTAAGTAGCCTGGTTAACTAACAAACGACATGCCTGCATACAGTGGAGCTCGAGCGCCCCGCGAAGTAGCAGTCGACAGTTGCCTGGTTAATTCAGCACAATGAAGCCCAGCCTGTACGGCGTGCGTCTGCTGCTAGCCTGCCGCGAGCTTCGATGCGAAGAAGCGTGACCGCAAGCGTTGCGATCCTCATCCGCAGCATGTTCAGAATGTCGACCGTATCCGTGGCGTGTCCCTAGTGAGCAGTTCTTAAATTTATGAAATTTATTCGGAAAATCATAACTAGGATAGCTGCATTTTTTTCGTTATAAGCTAACATTTACTCAAAATCATTGAAATAACAACTAACGGATTGCACTCTTTCCTGCGTCTGTAAATTGACAACGGTATACCCCATGAATCCTTCTTGTGTAAATATGTATAGCTGGAATGCATGACCTCAACGCGCTCGGCCGGGGGCAAAGATATTTATTTCCGTTTTGGGTTTTATTTTTTCTATGCCCCCGGCCGAGCGCGCCTTTAAGTTCTTTCGTGTCTTTTGCGCGGCAATTTCGCCATTTTTTTAAAGGCGCTACACCAGGGTTTGAAAACTTGCCACCAATTTTCATGTTACATTATTCTTGCCTACCCCACGTTTATAAATATAGGCACACAAAGGAAGTCTACACTGTCCTTCCAGACCAAAGCTTCGCCTCTAGTTATACGCGTTTCCATGGTTAAGTGCGGGTAGGAAGTCTGCATGAAGTGAAACGCCTGCTCCTTGTTCTTGCCGCTCAAGACTTCGATCATTTTTTTCGATACCGTCAGGCACTCCCGATCGCTCTTCGTTTGCTGCGTTGGCCTTGATTCTTCTGAGGAAACGTTTGTTGTATCCGGACGCGACAGCGAGTTTCGAGACTTGCGACTGATAGGCAGTGGACTCCTCGACACAGTTGGCAAGCATCATCGCCACAGTTACAACGGCGAGGAACGGCCTTAAAAATGAGGAAACGCTGCTGATTTCTGAGGAAAGCATATTCTGCTCGGAAAAATGAGTAAAACCTACAAATCGCTACTCCTGCGGTACGCGCTCTTGCAACCGCTGGTTTCTGAGGAAACGTTGCGACGCCAACCCAGCGGTGCTTGGTGAGGCCTTAGAGAGGCTCCTTGACAACCGGAGCGAAGCGGAGGTCTGTCAGGGGACGGCGCGTAGGCCGGAGGAGTTGCGCTGCGAAGTAGGTTCTATCTCTATATGCGACCAGGATGCACACCGGAGCGTAGCGGAGGTCGTGCGTTCCGCGGTCGACCTGAGTAGGTTCCCGTCGAGCCCCGTAGTGCAGCGGAGGGCGCGATGATGGGACCCGGAGTACCTTGCGCATGTGCCCGAATGGATAGTCACGTACGTAATGTTCATTTTCTTACGGAAAATGGACATTGTACCGTAGGTACTCAGAAGTTAGAAGTTTCCTCAGAAGTCAGACTTGGCGAGCCCTTCCTCAGAAGTAAGAAAAAGTTCCTCAAAAATAAGTAGCACCCCAACGGCGACGTAGCACACACGCAGAGTGTTTGAAGGATTCTGCTTTGGAGGGTTTGGCGCGTAGGGAAAGTTGTGGAATGAAACTACTGACGGCAAGTCTTGCACTGCCGTTTGCCGACTATCTACATGTAATTCAATGCAGATGTCCATGCGGAAGGAAGCACGGGAACGATTTGGTTCCTTTTTACATGTACTTAAACTAAAGGACTACAAGAGCATCTCCAACGAAAATGTACATGCATTAGATTTACCATATATGTGGTGCAGCAGCGAAGTGAACTGCTGAAAAGGCCGCAAAAAAAAACAGGGGGTCGGCGTCGTGATAATAGAGGTGCTAGACTACAACAGTAGTACTAGGAGTGGGTTTACAGTTAATGGCGGTTCTCGCAGCCTTCTGTGTGCTGCGGAAATCGCTCCAGTAGCATTCACTTGCTAGGATGCATTGCTTGCAATTACTACGTGGACAGTGTTAAGCTTACCTCCATTTCGCCAATGGGCTATACTGTAGCTCTCGTGAGCCAGTTCTCCATGGACTAGATTTCATCGTATACATGATCATTTTATCTGCGGGTACTGTACACGGACGCAGTACGCGCTCACATGTGCATTTCGTTTTGCGCTACGTGTGCGCACAGGTCGGTCCGTATAGTGCAGGCTATGAATGGCAGCTTCATAGATACCGCGCACCCCGTCAACACTTAGCCTTCATAAACAACCTCGTAATTGCCGCACTCCATAATCACCTACACAAGAGAACCGGCCGCGGCGGGGGAAGACTCTCTGGGCGATTCACGTACGCGATGAGCCGTTGGCGCTCCTCGGTGCAATTGTAGGTGTTCACAATATGAAGACAAAGTCGTGCTGTGCACGAAGAAGCTCTGAAATTTCGCCTGTGAAGTATCGAAGGCAGCCCTCAGCCCTCAGGACGCGTTGTCAACATTTACGTGGGTGATTAAAAACGAAGAGAGGTATACAATATTACAGGGTTTTCATCATGCATTGGATCACCAATTTTTCACTTTGTAGACTTATCTATAAGATTTCCAGACAATCAGATCCTTTAAATTACGAAGGCTGTGTTTTTTTTACCAAAAAAACTATATTTACAACGTTTGAGAAATGGGTGACCCCTACAGCATATATTGTGCCTTTCTGTCGTTTTGCCACGTTCAGAGATAGCTCCGGAGGGGTTCCGAGCATAGATTGGTCTTCCTAATCTGAAAGATGGACCAGTAAAAATTGGCTTAATTAACGGCTGTCCTGATTGGATAAAACATGTGACTGGACAGCCGACAAACACACGTGGCCCACACTCCAACTCTCGCCGGCTCAAGTGCAAGCGCAACCGCCCGCTCTCGCGACCAGACCGAATCGCGAGCGTACACTCCAGCACCAACGTAGCTCAACGGCAGAGTCTCGCTTGCGGGGGGCGGAGGTTCGATTCCTCCCGTGGGTATTACTACGTGCGCGCGTGTGGCGTCTGGTTCGAGCTGAGCAACAGCCGTATACAAGCGGCAAGTGACTCAGCAGCGGGTGGCACTCCCTAAGATCAGCCCCCACTACGCTTTTTGACAAAACTTTAGTCCGACACAAATTACATATTAAGTGCACCCATGTATCAGTTTGCGTTGCGCGCGTACTCGTGTGAACCCGAGGAGCGCCCCCACTTTTCGCGCCCACGGCGATGCCGCCACAACACAAACACTATCACTTTCGAAAAAGAGCCCCCGCCCCAAGACACGCAACGCACCATGGCCCCAGTCAAGAAATCATCCTCGAAGACGACTCCCCGCTCTGCACGCGCGCCACGCAAGCGCGCATCACGGTCGGAGCGCGTGCGCGCATCCAGAGCGCCGCCCAACATCGCGCCCAAGGAGCCCGTCGTGTACAACTCGCCGTACGCGTACGCGTACGCGGTGGCGGATCCGGCGGTGTCCCCGTTCACGTTCGACAACATAATGGTGGCGACCACGAGCGAGGACACCGCCGTGAGCTTCCTATTGCGTCACGGCCTCCTCGCCTCCTCTAAGACATGCGAGTACTGCGACTATCCCATGAACCTGTGCGTCTACAAACGCGGCACGGAGGACGAGGACCGCCGCTGGCGATGCCGCCGTAGCGGCCACCCGGACAAGGAGCTCAGCCTGAAGAAAGGCTCCTTCTTCGACGGCACCAAGCGAGCGTACCGCACTGTGCTGCGCCTGATGTTCTTCTGGGCGTCGGACATCCCCGTCGGAACCGCGGAGCAGTTCCTGGGCATCTCAGACGTCACGGCGATCGACTGGTACGGCTTCTGCCGCGACATCTGCTCCGCCGATATGCTGCAGTGCAGCATGATGGTATGTACACCTAATATTCGACTACAATATGTGACATATGTACTAACTATGTTTATACAGATCGGCGGCGTGGGCCACACCGTCGAAATCGACGAGACGAGCCTAAAGAAGAAGTCCAAGTTCGGGCGCGGCAGCAGCACGAGGACTACTGGCTCTTCGGCGGTGTCGATCGGGCCACGGGGCGGTGGTTCGGCATCGTCACCGGCCCCGACCGCAAAAAGAAGACGCTGTCTCCTCTCATCGGTAAGCATATCATGGCCGGGTCGACCATCATCTCCGACCAGTTCTCCTCGTATGTTTCTGTCAACGGGAAGCATACGTTGGAGAACAACAAGTGGCTAAAGGGCAAGAACTACACCCACAAGTGGGTCAACCACGACAAGTTCTTTGTGGACCCCAAGACGGGGGGCCATACGAACCGCATTAAAGGGACGTGGGAAGTGCGCGTGAAGCGCTACATCAAGGCTATGCGCGGTGTCCCCAAGGAGCGCCTGGACCAGTACCTGGACATGTACCTGTGGAAGTCCTGGTACTTCAACGGCACTGTCCCGAAGTGCCAGTACCTTGACGGCCTCGTGCAGGGCATCCGCAAACACTACCCAGTTTAGGTCAAAATTGTAATTCACAAATGTAAATTTGTGTCGGACTAAAGTTTTGTCAAAAAGCGTAGTGGGGGCTGATCTTAGGGAGTGCCCAGCGGGTAACTACAAATGCAAATCAACTTGCGGTTGAGGGGTGATATGCTCGATAGTGTATTCGTGTGATTGTGGCCTGTGTGTGCTCAGATACAAAGGAGGCGAGGACGAGCGCAGCTGGTGACGAGAAGCGGTCTGCGCTGAGAGGCAATGTGCGCGTTTTGCGGGCTGTGAGTGCTCAGATATAAAGGAGGCGAGGACGAGCGCAGCTGGTGGCGCGACGCAGCCTGCGCTGAGAGGCAATGTGCGCGTGGTTGTGGGCTGTGTGTGCCTATCCGCAGATGCAGTGAGGGTGAGGGTGAGCGCGACTAAAAGGCATGTCGGTGCGCATGTGACTTGCGTACACGTGTCCACAGAGGCGACAAGGGTAAGCACAGCTGGTAATGCGGAGCAGCGACCATTGGGAGTCAGTGTATGTGCCTTTGGCTTGATGGTGTGTGTGTGCTTCTCGATTTTGCGCTTGCTTTGCTCAGACATAGGAGGCCCCTTCTGATTCTAGATCTCTACTGCTGAGTCAGGATGCTAGCCTCGTGACGCGACTCCAATGCAGAGCGAAGCTATTACGGTGAGGCAAGCAGGCGTTTCTAAGGAGCACAGAGACCCGAATGTCGAATCGATGGAGCAATAAGAGGAAAACCACACACATTCGAACGAGCGTGTGTACTAGATTAGCTTGTTATCGTTCAGTCATTTGGTTTGTATCCGCAATGACTATATAAGTTTTTCCCCACTTCTTCTTTCTGTCTAGTACACTTGTACATCGCTACATTCAGCACGGCAAGTGGGTCTTCGCGAAATGCCATGTTGGCGTGCCGCTGAATCCAGCGCTTTAGGAGGGAAAACCCCACTTCAATCGGGTTCAGGTCTGGCGAATGGCACTTGTTGCTGCACCCGTCCACCATATGGAAAACTAGGCTGTGACGAGACTATTGTACCCGTTTGCGCCCGACCACGACCGTCAAGAACCGGCCAAAACTGAAGCAAGTTGTATACTCCATGTATAGACCGGTTAGATGAAGAGTGTTCGAGAAGGCCCAATGCCGACCACCAAAGCGACTAAGCACTTGTTGCTTGATGTTAAAGAGGGTAGGACATTCTCACGTTGGTTCTCGCCTGTAGACTTAGCAACGGCACTTCGAGGGGCGCCGCTGCGCGACCTCCCCCACCCCCTCGAGCCTTACGCTAAGTCCTCGGCTCGGCCAGGCGAGGTATCTGGATTAGATAGAAACTCCTACTTAGGCATACCTACCGGCCCACGCGCCGAATATTGCAGACCTATGCTTTGCTTCGGTTGCAAATGGTCTCTCTGAGGCCTCTAAGTGAAATGACTAAGTGCATAGCTTACGGGGAGCGAATTTTCGAACAGTACAGGACACTACACATCTCGGACAGTCCATTACATTGATTTTTCCATCGTTCTCTTACGTTAACTCCTACCAACAGCTCGCAAGATTGTTGTGGCCACGCCACTAGCTGTAGTCTTGTACAGGTAAACAACTTGAGCGCATGCGTTGACCTAGCCACGCAAACAACAAACATCACCACCGGTACCCGACTGAGAACACCGTCACCCGTCACCGTACCCGACCGCCCGACTGGAAACTTATTTTCCCCGACTGATACCGCTGTACCCGACTGACGATAGCCATAGCGAGCCCCGCCCTCGAACTGATCCCAAACGCTGAAGTCTTACGCATTCTGCTTGCGCTCTTTCGCTTGTTCTCCTGGTAAAGCTGTTTAAAAGCGGAGCAGGAAGTGCCTTCTGTCTCCGCCGGTTAAAGCTGGCCGCTGCGCGTACAGACACGAGTATGAATACACCAAGTAATGCGTAGATCTCCCCCGAACAGTCACTTGCCTGACAGGACTGACAGGTGGCCTGATGCTCGTGCATCTCTTCAAACGCGCGCAGGGAGGAAGGGGGGGGCTCTGACGCCTTTTGTGTTGCGTCGACCGCAGTCTTGCAGCCAGTCAGGGAGCGCTCCACGTCATCGTCGCCACGAGGTGTCGCTGCAGCACCACTAGGCGCTACCGGTAGTCGTCGACATCATGCGCATGCTTGTACGGCCAACAGGGCGACCGCGCGGCGGGGGGATTCATGCGTGTGGCGGCTCGCCGCAGTTTTACGAATGAATGGTTGAAAGTCGAAAGTATACCGCGTATACGAAGTTCGGATGGAGGTCAGAAGCGTGGTTAGGTTATTGGTGCGGACAATTCAAAAGATGACTCCAGTAGACGGGTGCAGCAACCACTCTCCTGGCGAATACGGGGGCAAAAAGAATAATAAAGCCCCTGTTGCGTGGATGAGCTCTTGAAGTTCCTTCTACATGTGGATCTTGGCATTGTCCATGATCACAATTGAGCGCGGCAAAGGCCATGGGTGGAGGAATAGGATGATTTTTTCCTTAAACACGTTATGGAAATCAACACGCGTGAACGTACCCTCCACATTGCCCCACCCAAAGAAGCCCTGCACGTCCATTGCGGCCAAAATGGACACTCGTTTTCCCCTACTGAACGGTAGGGTCACTTGGGCAGGGGTATGCCGGGTTGACCAGCCATACCGACGAAGAAGAGATCTAGCGAGCATTAAGATAGGCATCGATTTGGTTAGGTCAGTAATTCCCAGTAATAAAACTTCAAGTATGAAATATACCTTACATCCTTGGACGTTTCGTCAATGAAGACGAGCTGGTCGGGGCCACTATAGAAGGGCAGAAGCCGAGCGACATACTCACGGCGCTCACTAGGCACACATTCTCGTGCCCGCTTTGTGAGCACCTTCCTGGTTAGGTTGAGGTCGAAGCGAAGTGCTCGGCAGATAGTTGAGTCCGACAGGCTGATCGTGTCTCGGAAGTTAGCTCGCAGCTCGAGGCGCAGCTCCTCGAAGTAGAAGCAAGGGTGGTTTTGTACATACGATCGTACAAATGCACACACCTCACTTGGCCATCTTGACGTCTTGGCCCTTGGTTCATTCTTCAGTACGTTTCCTGTCGTACGAAAGCGACGGTACCAGCGGCCTAAACTACGCACCGATAGACCTAGAACACTAGCTACTGTCGCTGTGTCTATGGAATATACGTACATGAGCACGATCCCTCTCTAACGCATGTCAATTGAGTAGGTCATCTTTAACTCTTCCGTAGCGACGAAAACCTAAAATGGCCGGGTGAGTGTCGGCCATTCAAGCTTTTCCCGAGCTTGTGACTAGCTCCGTAGGTCTTCACAAGAGTGTAGTATGAAGCTATATAATTGGAGGGAATTTGAGAATTCCGCTACTGTGACTGGGTAAAATTTGATGTTATTTTAAGTACGTGGGTAATTCGTGGTGCCAATCACCGTCAAAACAGACGTAATAACCTAGCCCTCTCTCTAAGCGAGCACTTTCCGAAGTCCGATTTGCCAAAAGAAGTGAAAGGCACAATACATGTATACTATCAGGCAAAGAGGGTATCGACTAGGGCTACGCATAGGCTGGGATAGCAAATTTACGGGGGCAGCCAGAACTTTCACCGCAGCAGTAGTATTACGACGACTATCAAGGCGTGCGAGCGCAACCTCAAACTCGTCGCCTCTCTTGCCTAGCAAGTGAGAGGAAGAACTATCAGCTTCATGGACGACCTTTATGAGAAACCTGGAGCATTGAATATCTTGTATCATAGTTAACGTTGCGTTTTGTTTTCTTTGCATTGTTTGTACCCTGAAAATTATCTGTAGACCACGACTTCTTGCGCCAAGATGCGCGCCGTATACACACACCCCCAGCTGCAATATCGTCGCACGTAGCGGTCGTGGGGCCATTAACGTAGTCGTAAGCTTTGAAATTTAAGGATTTCTAAAAACAATAGTCTGCTCAATGTCAAAGTTTGATATAATTGAGGGCTATACTACAGACATAGAGTTAGTGTCTCCTGCGGTCACACATTCGGTCTTGTAGCTACTGCATTTGTATTTCGTAGTTAAAACTCGTGTTGTCCTCATACCGCTCCAAACTTACTAGACAGTATCTACTTTTCAGATCGCATTACCAGGCAGATGCTGCGGCTGCGAAGCAGGCGCAGGAGACGCCAATGGGTAATGATAAAAAGCCTGCTATAAACTAAAAACAAAACAACTACAGATACGGTCAAAAGACCCCTATCCTAGCCTTTGGGGGGCCCTAGTGCGGTGGCTAGGTACGTAGGCCGGCTGCTTGGTTTAGTGGTAGAATGTGAAATTGCACAATAGCTGTAGTCCCATGGCGCCTATCAGCGAGACCGAGGTAGACACGGCCTGCGACATCAACTACAACAGTCAGCCGAAACCACGTCTCGAATTCAGCGTCGTAGTGAACCTGATAGTGGCGAATTATGGCGAAAAACGCACGACCATGTTAGTGTAGGGAACTTGTGGCTGTACTGAGCAATAGTTCGCGAGATAAAGGAAAAGCAGGGGGATAGGTACGTACGTAGGTGCCGGTTGCTTTAGAATGCGAATGGCTGAAGTCAAGTGACTCGAGATCGGACTCAGTTACCAGCTCCAGTTACCGGGTCACCAGGAGAAAGACAGCCAGTGACAAAGGACCACGATACCGGCCTCAGTTTACTGACTTCAGTTACCGAGGCGCGAATTAACCTATCGGCCACTGCTATCCCAGTATAAATTTTGATTTATAAAAATTGCGCGGAAAGTGGTACCACCGGTAGACTCTGAAATAAATTTCAGAGAACAATGCTAAAAGGCGCGAATCATGCTGAAAGGTGCTCGCCCCTATAGCTGATAATACCCAGAGCTCGGAAAAATACTTAACGGATTTCCCCGAATACAAGAACTGTAGCCTACAGGCTGTAGGAAATAGAAGTCCGGTCAGGAATTGGTTGGAGTGCCTGAAAACAGAAGTCCTGTATCAAATACAAGACCGGACATCTATTTCTTATAAATGTAAGCTTACTCGAACATTTAGTTTTTAAATGTTCGCCCAAACTCTGTTTGCTTTGGAGCTCGAACTCATTCCAACCCTATGTACCTGGAAAAAGCAACGAATAGTACCGATCTCGCTACATGCACTCCATCAGCATTGTTGTCTTGGACGAAGATCTACCTGTAAACTGCTAAAACAAGATGAAACTGAACGACTGTTTATCTTTTTCGTGACGAGCATTGAACGCCTACTTGCGCCTTTGCAGCGTCTTGCACGGCCTAGAACTTACTTGTGCAGCCCAAAGTGTCAAAACCATTTTAAGCTGCTGCTGCTGCAAGTGCAGGGCAAACAGATAGCAGAAGCGGTTAAACCCCCACGGCTAATGCACTCGAGGGACTGCTTCTTTCCCAAAAGTTTATCGATGTGAGCTTGAGCGTACCTCCAGGCACCCTGATTTAGCGGCCCTACCTAAGCCTAGGCAAAACTTCTTGGCATCTCGACTTGGCCAGCGTGTCAGTCGTAGATGAGAACGGCACCAATTCTTTCAGACGAACCAATGCGATGATCTTGGGGTTCTTACAACGAGCGAGACGCTCCTTTGCGAGCTCGTAGAGAATTTAACCAAGAAAAGTAGATCTTCCTTAGTACAGAACCAACCTTGATGCAACGCTTCCATGAAATATAAGTCCTCACCCGAATACAAGTCCCCTCGTCAGAATCGTTCGGTTTGCTGAGAATTAGAAGACCGCCTTATATTCGGTAAAATCGGTTATTTTATTTTACGAGGGGGCCAAACTCGAGTCAATAAATTATTCGGCAATAAACTATTTGATCAACAAGTAAACCAAGAAGCACGCACGTTAACTTTGATGTGGCAGGGCAGACTGCTCCCCTCCGACTCACACGCGGGTAAATACTACTACCACGCATTCTTACGAGCTGCTCACGTACGATAGATCGGTGGGAAACTCCCCACTCCGCATCGAGCCGTCGGTCCCGATACTAGACCGAGCACCACCTTTCTGCACTCCCAATACCTTCGCACGCGCACAGTCCATCGCGTTCATACTCACCACCGAGCCGATGCACTTGGTACAGAACGTCACCTTGCGCTTCTGCAGCTGCAGGTCGTGATTCTCAAAGCTCAGCTTCTGGACGACGTGGCCGAAGCAGAGCTTGCAGGTGCTGTTGCTCCTGGCGAAGTCTCTCTTGCGCCGGCCCGACGCCGAACACGTCACGCATTCGTTGTCTTTGCTGGGCGTTCCAAGCAGTTTGGACTCGGCGTACGCCTTCTCGAGCATGAACGAGAGCTTGCGCATCTGACCGCAGTGCACGTAGTTGACACTCGACATAAACCCGGAGGCGATGCCTGGCACGACGAGCATGCGGATCATGTCGCCGCACGGGTCGAAGATGCCCGTGCCGTACATCTCGATGGTGTTAGGCCCGGCCTGGTGCCACATGCCGATGATCGAGACGTTGCCGCGCACGCGGTTGGGCAGCTCCGGCGTCTGCTCAAAGCTGACCGAGTGCAGCAGGTGGTAGCCGAGCCGATCTCCATTCTGCGCTGTGACGAAACCCGTGCCTTCTAAGCACACATAGTCGCGGTTCTTGACCAGGTTCGTCGACGCTAAGGGGAAGTCGAGCTCCATCCACTTGATCGTTAGCGTGTGGTACCGGTCTTGGATCGTCGGCTGGATGATCGGGTCCAGCACAGCACCCGCACTGAGGTTGTTAGTGTACGAGGCGATGAGGCGCATCGCCTTCAAGTCTTTGCCTACCACTCCATACATGAGGTCGTTCAGGTTGCCCTTCATGGTGCCGACACACAGCACCATTGGCAGACCTGAGCCCGAGAGTGAACCAGTACCGGCCGGGGAAGACTCCGGTCGCTCCGCATACGCGACGAGTCCTTCACGCTCCTTGATCTGCTTCTAGTGCCGAGAGTCGACCCTGCGCTGCGCCAAGACGTACGCGTTGTAGTCGTCGATCTTGGACTGCAGGAGAGAGCTGGCGAGCTCTTGTAATTGGGCCTGGTCGTTTGCCGGGATCTGTAGTCCTGGGAATGGGTTCACCGTGAAGCGGTCTTGGTCCATGCTTGGATTGAGTGAGACGCGGGGGATATAGGTTAAGTTTCAACTAGCTAAACACGAACTGAGGGCATGGCCGACGATCAGACATTGTTCACTTAGGCAGCTGGTTGTCAGCGCTAAGGATAAAATACATCTTCGGTTCTTATACTACTGTCGACTTCGCCAAGTTAGAGGGTTAAGCATAGTTTTATTACTAAGCGATGAGAGGACGGTGTACATCTGGCGCTTTAAGACTCGATACTGATACCCTGCAAGTGCATCTAGCTACAGAGTCTACACTACAGTCTGGTCTTTTGCTTTTAACCACCAGAAGCAAATACTAATTAGGAAGAAGGTATTAGCAAGGAAAACGTAGCAACCACGTCAACTGAGAATGCTAATTAAGCACCCGGTGCAAAGTATCGGGATGCAAGGCACCAACTTACAGGCAGACCAAGTGCTATGCGCATCGAGCAAAGTGTAAACAGTGTCCTTCGGAAGCATTGATGGTAGTATTCAATCCAGCCAAAGAAATATCAAATGCTACACCAAATAAAGCTGGACTAGGCCTCTTGTCTGCCTGCATCCATCGTTATATACTCACTACCAGTGGATTTACGCAATGAAGGACTCTGTTCCCTGTTTGACTTGAGCTCTAGTAGTAGAAATCTGAAGTGAGCATTGAAAAGGAGATCTAGCCTGCAGGACGCCTAACTGGAGCGGCGTCCGTTTCTGCTCTTGGAGTTTCCTAACTGCTTCGCCTCCTAACTGCTCCGTTGCTACTGTCACTACCCGCTGGCGGGTAACAGACTCGTACTTGGTCGGGTTCCAGTCCGGGAAGAACTTGGCCACCGTGTCCGCCACCTCCTGCTCCGTGCCCACGACGCCGCGGCCCTCCTCGAAGATGGTCGTCAGGAACGCCACGAAGTCCGTGTTGAAGTTCTTCTTGTTCTCCTCGTAGTCGACGTGGCGCACCTCGATCTTCTTGCCCAGCTTCTTCTCGGCGAGGTCGCAGATCTGCAGCGGCGACAGGCGCTCGGCCTCGAACGGCAGCCTGGCGCCCTCCAGCGCGCTCTTGGGCGCCGTCGACAGCACGTGCGCCACGAAGCGCCCCACGTCCGTGCGCGAGGTGATGCTGAAGGCTGTCTCGCCCTTACCCACGACGTTCATGTAGCCCTCGTCGTAGTGGTAGCCCAGGAAGTAGGGCAGGAACTCGGCGAACAGGCCCGTGTAGAAGATGGTGAAGGGCAGCTCGTGCTGCGTCAGCAGGTCCTGCACCTCCTTCTTGGTCGCGTTCGGGCCCTCGGTGACCTTGACGCCGTACTCGGCCGGCACGAAGAGCTGGATGCCCGCCGCCTTGGCCGCCGGCACGATGGCCTTCTGCACGTCCATGTTGTAGGGCGACACGGTGCTCACGGCCACCTCGCTGCCGGCCAGCGCCTTCTTGACGGCGTCCGCGTCGTCGTACGAGACCTGCACGAGCGTGGCGCCGCGCGCCTTGAAGGCCTGCAGCTCCGGCTTGCTCTCGTCGCGCGTAAGGACGGTCACGGACACGGCCTCGCCCTTCTTGAGCAGCTCGTCCGCGACGGTGCCGCCGACGCCGCCGGCTCCGATGATGGCGAACTTGGTGTAGGCAGACATGGTAGTGTAAAGTAGAGTGGGGGTGGAGTGGAGTGGGGTGGTTCGACTTGCGTCGTTGGAGGAGTTTTGGAGATTGAGATGGCGTCATGGTCACAGGTTGGCGTGGGAGCGACCTACCAGTAGGGGACTGTGCGGACTTTCGAATGTCACTGAAAGCTCGTCAATAATCTGGTTAGAGCTGCTGACGTACGTCGAGATGACGGACCACCGTAAGTAGAAGCCGAAAATAAACTTGTGACCCCAAAAACAAGAGCACGTGTCTTGAGAAAAAAAAGTCCGGGATCTGAAATTTGCGAATACCATAGATGGGTAATAATCAGCTTCGACATGACACTTCAACACCCGTAGATAGATTAAACAGCAAATCGCTCGCCGCACCTATCAGAGGCGGGAGCGGTTCTTCGTCGATGGCCTCGCGTCGACGCAGCTGTAGACTGCCTCGTAGCGGCTTCGCAAGAATTCAGGGCGAAGTAAATAAGAGTTGTGAAAAGCTTTTGTATCGACAGTGATGAAGAGACTCATCCACGGAGCCAGTACCTTGGGACCACACACCCAAACAGAGTGTTACTGTGGCAACTTCCAACGAGGTGATAAGTGTGTAGTCATCATTCCTTGGGGGGATGGCTCAAGCTCTCAAGCCGCTTAAAGCTCTACGACACAGTCGAAGAGATAAAAGAAGCTGCTTGGGGTGCACGCAGTGCAATGTATGGAGATACGTTGCTGTTCCACGTAGACTACGGAGTGTAAGATAGGACAAAGGTCTGAATCGAACACAACTACCTACTTCTGTACATATTTCCGAAAGCAGCATGAATACCACTTACGCACGCGCGAAAGCTCTGCAAATGTTGTGCAGTAGCTTACGACATTTGCGCTTTTGAAAAACACGCAAAACCCGTTATGAAAAAGATTTCAGTGAATGGATTCTTATTTTCGGTCACACTTTTGGAATGCTTATTTTCGGATACATTATCTATGGTATTCCCATAATCTCGCCTTGAACTCAAGTACGTCAGCAGCCACAGGAGCTCCATATTACTCTACCGTATAACACGAGCATTCAGTAGATCAGGTGGGCATCCAACAGCGCTAACATGGACACAATCAGCTCCGCGTCCCTGACCATAGTGCGACCTTGACGCGAGTGTTGCCATCTCATTATCCAAAATTCCTCCAACGACGCAAGTCGAACCACCCCACTCCACTCCACCCCCACTCTACTTTCCACTACCATGTCTGCCTACACCAAGTTCGCCATCATCGGAGCCGGCGGCGTCGGCGGCACCGTCGCGGACGAGCTGCTCAAGAAGGGCGAGGCCGTGTCCGTGACCGTCCTTACGCGCGACGAGAGCAAGCCGGAGCTGCAGGCCTTCAAGGCGCGCGGCGCCACGCTCGTGCAGGTCTCGTACGACGACGCGGACGCCGTCAAGAAGGCGCTGGCCGGCAGCGAGGTGGCCGTGAGCACCGTGTCGCCCTACAACATGGACGTGCAGAAGGCCATCGTGCCGGCGGCCAAGGCGGCGGGCATCCAGCTCTTCGTGCCGGCCGAGTACGGCGTCAAGGTCACCGAGGGCCCGAACGCGACCAAGAAGGAGGTGCAGGACCTGCTGACGCAGCACGAGCTGCCCTTCACCATCTTCTACACGGGCCTGTTCGCCGAGTTCCTGCCCTACTTCCTGGGCTACCACTACGACGAGGGCTACATGAACGTCGTGGGCAAGGGCGAGACAGCCTTCAGCATCACCTCGCGCACGGACGTGGGGCGCTTCGTGGCGCACGTGCTGTCGACGGCGCCCAAGAGCGCGCTGGAGGGCGCCAGGCTGCCGTTCGAGGCCGAGCGCCTGTCGCCGCTGCAGATCCGCGACCTCGCCGAGAAGAAGCTGGGCAAGAAGATCGAGGTGCGCCACGTCGACTACGAGGAGAACAAGAAGAACTTCAACACGGACTTCGTGGCGTTCCTGACGACCATCTTCGAGGAGGGTCGCGGCGTCGTGGGCACGGAGCAGGAGGTGGCGGACACGGTGGCCAAGTTCTTCCCGGACTGGAACCCGGCCAAGTACGAGTCCTTCATTGCGTAAATCCACTTGTAGTGAGTATATAACGATGGATGCAGGCAGACAAGAGGGCTAGTCTAGCTCTATTTAGTGTAGCATTTGATATTTCATTGGCTGGATTGAATACTACCATCATTGCTTCCGAAGGATACTTCGTATTCACTGTTTACACTTTGCTCGGTGCGCATAGCACTTGGTCTGCCTGAAAGTTGGTGCCTTGCATCCCGATACTTGGCACCTGGTTTCCCCGCCATGCTTGATACAATTACCGCCCCTTTCGGCTCGCTTCGTGCACCCCTCCTGCGAGCAATTTCTAACCCCTCCGTGGGCGATACACAGCCCCCTGAGTTTCGCTTGCTTCTCACACCCTTCATGTTTGCACCGCCTGGCCCCATGTAAATTGCATTTGTCCTTGACGTAGGCCATTCGCGTACAGTTGGGGTGGGAGCACGGGGTAGCGCCATGCTCAGCGCATACATGGGTAAAATCAGCGCGCGCAGTGCAGCCTGGGTATAAACATTGTTTGCCGCGACCGTGCTGACTGCAGAAACCTTTTGACGATTTGGGGTGACGAGTGCATCCTGGATGCGAGCACAACGTGATGCCCCGATGTTCCGCGTACAGACCCGTCCTATGAGTGGCGCGTTGCCCACAACCTGGCGTTGAGCATTGTCTGACTCCACTATGCTCAGAGCATCGATCCGATTTTGGTTGCGCCTGGTTGGTGCATCCAGAGTGTGAGCAACCAGTACGCTGACGATGTTCAGGACATCGATCAGTGTCCCGAAGTCGTTTTCGACATGTTGGGTACGTGCATTGCTGGCGTCCGTCGTGGTCGAAGCACTTGCCGTCTCGCGCCGTGACAGTTTTAAAGCATCCATCGGTCGAGCAGATTATCCTGCCTCCATGCTGCAGACACTTGCCCTTCCACGTTGGCACCTTGCTACAGCCATCTTCGGAGCATCGGGTGCCGCCACCATGACTGCCGCACCTGCCCTTCGACTGGACAGCTGCCGACAGAGCTCGCAACGGGTACCCGAAAACCGGCCGTCCATACCCGTCCGTTTGAGTTTCAGACGGGTACGGGTACCCGATGTAGTTTTGAAGGATATTTATCACTACTGACCTTGATTTCGTCGTACTTTATCAGTAGTGACCTTGATTTCAGAAGACGACTGCTGATTGGTCGAACGCCACTGCTATCTTATCGAGAGTTCTGCGCTCAGAGACCAGTTGCTTTCCTTCGCGCTATCGCCTTCCACGTCTAGCTGCCGCCTCGCTGCCGTCTAGCTGGTTACTGCTGTGTTGCGCAGGTGTAGTGTCTTTGTAGCCTAGTCACTTCATGACAGTGTTCTAATGCTTTTTACATCTCTCTTGTTCTGGATGTGTCTTAGCAATGCGCTGCCATGAAGCGTTTTGGGCTATTGTGGCTGTACACGGTTCGCCACACGCGAAGGAACTCGTGAATACATGCCATGATGACTTGAAGAAGACGAACCTGTGGCTAATACAGGCGCTAGCACAACATGGTAGGCAGCTCTAGCACAACATGGTAGGCAGCTCTAGCACAACATGGTAGGCAGCTCTATCACAACATGGTAGGCAGCTCTAGCACAACATGGTAGGCAGCTCTAGCACAACATGGTAGGCATCATTTGGAATAAACGAATTTGTACAGGGCTTAAGTTGTTTTTTCTCTTATTTTTTATACGCTTCTTGTGTAAACTTGGCTTCACATTTTGGTAGAAGTACAATTTAGTAGAGCACGTTTTGACAATTTATGATTACATAATCGTTACCTGAAGATTATCGCACGCACCTCTCTCTCTCATTGGCCGAAATTCGAATTCAAGGTCACTACTGATAAAGTACGACGAAATCAAGGTCAGTAGTGATAAATATCCAGTTTTGAAGCAGCCTCGGATCGGTTCGGGTATCCGAAGTTCGGGCCGAACCGTGCAAGAATTCCCATCCAGATTATTCAGGTATTGGCCAGAGCCAAAGAGCGAAGCACGTGCAGATCGAAGTGAAGACTATCACAAGTTTATAGTTATGCTACCTTTGTCATCTACTGAACAGCGCTCTGGCCGCTACCTGTGATGTTGGGCTGTTTTGATACATGCACGCAGTGCCGTAGGCTGTTCGACATATGACCGTACCGTTAGATCAACAATAACTCCGCGATCACCTAAAGGAGGAAGGCTAGATCGAGGCAAATCTTAGCTTAGAAGCTTACCGTGAATACCGCGAAATGGCATTTCCGCATCATATCCATGTTGGACATGCCTTCCCGCAACTTCGGGCGGACCGATTTTTCGGGTATCCGAACGGATTCGGATCTACGGACGGGTCCGGGTACCCGAACTTCAGACAAGGCCCACATGGGCGGATTCGGGTACCCGGTGCCATCTGCCGGGCGGTCCGGGTAAGCCGGTGCATACTGTTTGCGACCTCTGCCTGCCGTGCAGCCTGGTACGGAGCACTTCCTCCAACCGCCATGAGCCAGGCACTTGCCGAAAACGCCGGCCAACTTGTTGCAGTCTGGCGGCGAGCATCGCTTGCCCCCGCCGTGTTGAGCGCAGTGCCCTCCTATCAAGCGCCCCTTAACGCATCCATGATACGCGCAGAACTTCTTGCCACCAGGAGTGCGACCAACTTTGCCTTTGCCGGGAGCTTTACTGTCTCGGTCTTCGACAGCACTTGGTACGTCTAATTCGCTCCTTGACCCATGCTGGGCGGTGGCTATCGGCATCACGATTTCCGTCGAAACCAGTCCGTCGAACACAAACACGTCCCCACCCATTCCCTTGCCTTCAGGAGCACTTTTTCCTTTGAGCGGTTGAGGAAAGCAACCGACCCGGGACGCTCAGTGCTAAATCCGGAACTTAGTTGTAGTGAGAAAACTCGTTCGTAAGAAGAAGAAAAAAACGGATAACTCAAACTAAATTTACAGTAGCTGGCGGAATTTCTTTCAGGCTGGGTCAAAAGAACTTTGATGGGAACTTTGGCAATCAAGCGGCAGTGTTGAGTATGGTGCATCGTCAAAGGTTGCATTTTATTTAATTCGCCTCACGTCAAACGGCTGCAGCGATGAATGGGCCAGCGTATCTACTTACTGCTAGGGCGTCGGGGCCGGGCGCGCCGGCGTGGGGGACAGCACGATCTTGTCCTTGATCATGCCCCACGGGGCCATGGTCACGAGCTCCTCGGCGGCCGTCGGGTGGATGGCCACGATGTTGTCGAAGTCGGCCTTGGTGGCGTTCATCTTGACAGCGACACCGAAGCCCTGGATCATCTCGTCGGCGCCCTCGCCCGCCACGTGCACGCCCACGACGGTCTCCTGCTCCCCCACCGTCACGAGCTTCATGGCCGTCTTGCCCTTGCGCTCCGGGTCGGCCATCGAGTGCAGCAGGTTGACGAACTTGCTCGTGTAGCACTTGACGTTCTCCTCGCCGTACTTGGCCACGGCCTCGGGCTCTGTGTAGCCGATCGTGCCGATGGGCGGGTGGCTGAAGATGACGGTCGGGATCTGGTGATAGTTCAGGCACGCGTCCTTCTCGCCGCCGAAGAGGCGGTCGGACAGACGGCGGCCGGCGGCGATGGCCACGGGCGTGAGCTCCCAGCCCGTGATCGTGGCGTCGCCAATAGCGTACACGCCAGGCACGGACGTGTTCTCCTGGGCGTCCACCTCAATGAAGCCACCCTCGGACAGCTTGACGCCGACCTCCTCCAGGCCGAGGTCCTTGGTGCGCGGCTCGCGGCCGACGGCGTACAGGATGGCGTCGAAGTCGGGGAACTTGTGCTCCTCGCCGTTGATCGTGACGACGAACGTGAGCTTGCCGTCCGCCTGCTTCTCCACGCGCGCGGCGCGCATGTTGCGCACGAACTTGACGCCGGCCTTCTCCATCTCCTCGTTCACGAGGTCACGCACGATCGGGTCGAACTTGCGCAGCACCTGGTCGAAGCGGCAGAAGAGCGTCGTGTCGCTCTTGAGCACGTTGAAGATGCCGGCCATCTCCACGGCGATGTAGCCGGCGCCCACGACGGCCACCTTCTTGGGCTGCTGCTCCAGCTTGAAGAAGCCGTCGCTGTCGATCACGTGCTCCATGCCGGGCAGGTCCGGCACGCTGGGCACGCCGCCGGGCGCCACGAGCACGTGCTTGCCCGTGAAGACTTTGCCGGCCACCTCCACCTTGTCCTTGGCCACGAGCTTGGCGATGCCCTGCACGTGGTCCACCTGCGCGTTGCCCAGGTTGCGCTCGTAGATGCCGTTGAGGCGCTTGATGTACGCGTCGCGCTTGGTCTTCATGTTGGCCCAGTCGAAGTCGCCGAACTCGAAGTCCTTGGCGGCCGTGTTGATGCTGTAGTCCTTGTTGCGCGCCAGGTGCTCCACGTGGGCCGCGGCGTTGAACATGACCTTCTTGGGCACGCAGCCGAAGTTGACGCACGTGCCGCCGAGGCCCATCCCCTCGAACTCGCGGCCGCGCTCCACCACCAGCACCTTGGCGCCGTACGTGGCGGCGCGGCGGGCCGAGGCCATGCCGCCGCTGCCGCCGCCGATCACCACGTAGTCGTACACCACGTCCGTGCTCATCCTGTAGAGAGTTGAATGGAAAAGAGGGGGGGGGGTCTTCCTTGCTGAGCTCTTGGGAGCTTTTTGGATTGTGTGACGTCAGGGCTGAAGATCGGAGATCGGGTGGTGTGCGCCACGTAGGTTCCTTCAGCCAATCAACGGCCAGGTTGGAGATGGTGGGACAAGAGCTGATTGTGTGCATGTTTGCTGCAGACGAAGAGTGCACGACAAGCGTTGGCTGAGCCATCTTAGCTCGGAGTTTTGTTTGAACACCCGCGCTCACACGTCGCAGGTGCGGATTGCGTCAGATGGCTACATTTCGCTAGGAAGTTGCCCTTTTCCCCAAGTTCATGAAGCCCGACGCACTTCTTGCGACGGAAAAGCATGACGGAACCAGGCCCAGTGTCGCAATGTATATGCAATAGGAAGCGTTTGCTTACTCCTCGCTATAACATTCCGAGTTGTCGATGCCGTCGTTGCATTTGCGTGCCAGCACCACTTCAAAGTTAGCTTCCCGTTATAATGATGGTGGAGCAAGTTTGAGCCACCGTGACATGCATCTTACTATTTTTTTTTATGCGGAACAGCAACAAATGACGGCTGGCTTGTCAACCAAGATAACGAGTTCGCTACAGGTAACGAGGGAAATGCGTGTTAGAAGAGCATACATGGAGAGCACTGCTGGGGGGGGGGGGGGCATGATTGCAATATGTATGCTGTACCGTTCTGGGTTGAATCGTATACGTACAAGTTCTGCATTCGAAATGACGACCATTATCGTTGCCGTGAAGGCAACGATGACTGGTTTCGACAACCGTGTCGTGACGGTCTGTCTGTGGCATTGTTTGTGAGCACGCTCGAGGCGCAGAATCGAGATATTCGACTAACGTTACCAAGGACATTCAAGGCGGAGACAAATTCGATACTTGCTAGACAGCCCTGAAGTGTTTGGTGAATCTTCATCTGAAGACGCCCAACAACACATTTCTACAGCCATGAATGACGTTGTCCACTTCAACATCCGCATTTACTCCCCGCATAAGAATGCTGCTCAAGAAATCCCGTCAGCTGCTGTAAATAGCAAGAGTTCCGGATTTAGCATCCCGCGTCTTTTGCTTTTCTCATCAGCCCAAGGACAAGGAGTGCTCGTGGAGGCTGATCTTGATCTATTCAAGAAAGTGGGCGGGGATGTATTCGTGTTCGACGGGCTGGCTTCAATGGAGATCGTGATGCCGATAGCCGCTTCTCAGCATGAATCAAGAGGCGAATTAGATGTACGAAGTGTTGCCGAAGACGAGACAGGGAGGCTCATCACAATGAGCAACCCCGACGTCCCATAAAAGGCAAGGCTGGACGCACCCCCTGTGGCAGGAAATTCTGCTCGTATCCTGGTTGCATCAAAGGGCGCTTGAAAGGAGGGTACTGCGCTCAGCACGGCGGGGGCAAGCGATGCTCGCAGCCAGACTGTACCAGGCTTGCCGGTGTTTACGGAAAGTGCATGGCTCATGGCGGACGGCGAAGATGTTCTACACCAGGCTGCACGTCAGCCGTCCAGTCGAAGGGCAGGTGCGGCAGTCATGGTGGCGGCACCCGATGCTCCGAAGATGGCTGTACCAAAGTTCCAACGTGGAAGGGCAAGTGCCTACATCATGGAGGAAGGAGAATCTGCTCGACCGATGGATGCTTTAAAACTGTCACGGCGCGGACGGCAAGTGCTTCGACCACGACGGACGCCAGCAATGCGCGTACCCAACATGCAGGAAACGACTTCAGGACACTGATCGATGTCCTGAACATCGGGAATACACTGGCTATTCACACGCTGTGTGTACTAGTACCAGCCAAGCCCAACCTAATTCTGATCGACGCTCTGACAACCGACAAAGGCGACAATGTTCGACGCTGTGGGCAACGCGCCACTCATAGGACGGGTCTGTACGCGGAACATCGGCAGCTTGGCGCCTTCGAGCGCGCTCTTGGGCGCTGTCGACAGCACGTGCGCCACGAAGCGGCCGGCGTCCTTGCGCGACGTGATGCTGTAGGGCGTCTCGCCCTTGCCCACGACGTTCATGTAGCCGTCGCCGAAGTGGTAGTCCATGAAGATCGGCAGGAACTCGGCGAAGATGCCCGTGTAGAAGATCGTGGCCGGCAGGTTCACCTCGGCGAGCAGGTCCCGCACCACCTTCTTGTAGGCGTTGGGGCCCTCGGTGACCTTGACGCCGTACTCGGCCGGCACGAAGAGCTGGATGCCCGCCGCCTTGGCCGCGCGCACAACAGGCGGCTGTACGTCCAGGTGGTAGGGCGACACGGCGCTCACTGCGACTTCGCTGCCGGTCAGCGCCTTCTTGACGGCGTCCTCGTCCGTGTACGAGACCTTGAAGAGCTTGGCGCCGCGAGCCTTGAGGGCCTGCAGCGCCTCCTGGCTGTCGTCCCGCGTGAGGATGGAGACAGCCGCGCCCTTCTTGAGCAGCTCGTCCGCGACGGTGCCGCCGATGCCGCCGGCTCCAATGATGGCGAACTTGGTGTAGGCAGACATGGAGGCTGTGAGGGTGGGTGGGTGTTGGTTCAAGTGGTGAAGTGGTTGCTTGCGGTGTTCAAAGACTTTTCGAATGTGCGGTGAGCTGAACTGAGGTGCGAGGCGTACGCAGGTCAGCTTGGCAGCTCAACAGCTAGGCAGCTTCGGCGCATGTACCCTGAAACAAGCCGAGCTGGGGGAAGCTCATGTCTAGGCGGCAGGCACCCCGTGCTGAGTGCTCTGCTTTCGATACTGATGACGCCGGATCCATAAACCAGGGTCAAAACTGGCTGAGACCTTGTTTTGTTATATATAAATAGGATGCTACTCCGATTTGGCGTTCCCCAACTCTGTTCATATACCGCGGACTGCCGTCGATTTATAATCAAATCACGTCGAATGCCCAAGTGACACTGGGCATTATGAGGGTAGCTCGTGTATATGAACGGTGCCCCCTGTCAACGTGGACGGCAAACTCGACGCTGCCGTATACATGAAACACCCGATGGATACATGCAATATGTGTCTGCGTCTGAACTATTCACGGGGCTGAAATTTGGCACGAGTGGCTGCTTATACGCTTTCTCTAGCCCGCTGCACGATGCAGTGCACATATTATGTGCCTGGCCGATGCCAAGGTATGGCGCATCCACTCGGTTATTGTGTTCCACGCTCTGTGGCGCCTACGGAATGACATACATTTCAACGGTGTTCGCGTGGTCAGCCCCAGCATTCCTCGCTTGGGCTTCTCATTTCGGCAACACTACCAGCATCTCCATCGCCGATCGGCCGAGTTTCATCTCGTCAGCGACGATATAAAGACAGTTTTGCGCCGTCTGGGTTTCCCCGAACCCATCGACGACGATGATCTCTCTGTAGCTACGCCTGTATGGACCCCTCAGCAGCAGCATTAGGTTTCTTTAGCCAGCTCTACAAGTCTATAGCCTTTTAATAAATTTCATTCTCTTCTCTCTATGCAAATCAAGGCCATCCAGGATATCTTCTAGAGTCCTTCTAAGCCCACGAGCATAGTTGTCTTACTAGAGCTACCTTGCTGAGGGCCAACTACGCCACGAGTACGTGGCAAGGTAGATCTCATTGCTAAGGACGCAAAACCAGCGCTCGACCGAGAGACCGATGGTACCGCTAAAATGGTACCTGTGACCGGGCCGTGCAGATCTCGCCCAAAGGTGAAGTGACCATGGATCCGGTGACGGTCTTCAAGCTCGTGTCCATCGGGTGCATCTGGATCGTGGGCCTCGTGGGCGGCCTGACGCCGGCGCTGCTGGCGTCGCGACACGACAAGTCGCCGACGCTGAGCATCCTCAGCGCGTTCTCGGGCGGCGTTTTCCTGGCCGGCGGCTTCTTCCACCTGCTGCACTCGGCCGTGGAGAACCCGGCGCTGCGCCGCTGGTCCACGGAGGACGAGGGCCGCTACGAGTTCCCGTACGCCGAGATGTTCTGCACCATGGGCTTCCTGGGCCTGCTGCTGCTGGAACAGGCCGCGCAGGCCAAGATGAGCAGCTCGGCCGGCGAGGCCGGCACCTACGTGGCCGCCAAGAGTGAGGAGGACGACGAGGAGCTCCGCGGGGCCACGGAAAGCGACGACACGTACCTGGGGGACCTGGACGTGGACGACGAAGAACAGGCCCTGGCCGCGGGTAGCAACGTGCGCCGCAGCCACGCGGGCCACTCGCACGGCCCGGGCCATGCCGATGAGGCCGACGCCGGGTCGCTGGCCGTGGCCATTGTGCTGTTCATTGCGCTGTCCTTCCACTCGGTGCTGGAGGGACTGGGCATCGGCGCCCAGACGGAGACGGCGTGGGGGGTCTTCATGGCCATCATCATGCACAAGGGGCTGGCGGCCTTCGCGCTGGGCTCGGGCCTCGTGCAGAGCGCCATGCCCGTGACCTACGTCATGCTCTACATGTTCGTCTTCTCCTTCATGAGCATCATCGGCATCGTCGTCGGCTGGATCATTGCGGCCGACTCGTCGGAAGACTCGGCCGCGGCGGGCATTTGTGTGGCCCTGGCGTCCGGCACCTTCATCTACGTGGCCGTCATGGAGGTCATCCCACAGGAGTTCCCGCGCCACAGCCACGGAGGCGGCGACGAGGGCCACGGCCACCAGCAGAAGGACTCGGCCACACTGAAGAAGTCCATTGCACTGGTGGCCGGCTATGCCATCTTCGGCCTGCTCGCGAAGTGGTCGTAAAGTGTGCGGATACTGTTGCATATATGTATTTGCAGGAGAAATCGTCGCACAAACTTGAAGTAAAAAGAAAATCGAGCGACAACGTTGAGTAAGAAAGACAGCAGTGCAAGTGAATACACAATGATTTAACACACGCTCGCTGGCTTGCTATCGCTGCAAGCTTGCTACATCTCTTTCTCTTCTTCTTTCTTCTTCGTCGCTTGCTTGCTTGTCTTTCTCTTCGTGATGCTCGTTTACTTGCAAGGTTCTCAGTTTCTCGTGTCTCATGCGTGTCCTTCTGATCTCAGTATCGCATCGCTGTTTGTACACGGCATTTTGTACACCTTCACGCCTCAAAACTCACCACCAACCAACCGACTGACAGACTGACTGACTGACATGATCGACGAGTCACAAAAACACACCGTGGGGAGGGAGATCTCGGGCTTACGCGTCAATGCGCAGGTTCTGCACGGCCTCTTCTAATGACGTGTCGACGCCGTTGTTGCCTTCCGCAGCGCTGCTCGGGGACTTGGCGCCGCTGTCATCATCGTGCGGGTGCAGACCATCATCCAGGCCGGGGATACCCTGCTGCGCCTGGTGGTGGTACTCCATGCCCGCGAGCTCATCGTCGTGTCCAACAAGACTGCTACTGGAACCGCCGAGGTAGTCGTTTCTCTGGTGAATGCGCTTGTGCTGGACCTTGAGTCGCTTGGTGCCGATCTGGAAGCCGTTCATACTAGCAATAGCTGCGTCGGCCGCATCCGCGCTGTCGTAACTAACAAAGCCGAAGCCCTTGCTCTCGCCCGTGATCTTGTCCATATACACCTTGGCGCTGATAACAGTTCCGAACGGCGCGAACGCAGTGGCCAGGTCGGCGTCTGTCAGGTCGTGCGGCAAGTGGTAGATGAACAGGTTGGCACCGGTCGGGCCCTCGAGCTGACTGGTCGTCCGCGAAGCCTTGGCGGCAGCTTCCACGCCCTGTCCTTGAAGATCCAACCCAGCGCCCAGGCCGCCCGCCTGGATGTCGAAGCCAGCTCCGCCGACATTGGGCAGGCCGCCAAATCCGTAGGGTCCGGCCGCGCCGGCAGCGAAGCCGTACGGGTTGTAGTACATGAACGAGTTGGTGGGGCTTCCAGGGCCGCCGGCCGTAGCTTCGACAGGCGATCCGAGTCCAGCCACGGCCGGGTTCAATCCGGCCGCGGCCTGTGCCCCGAAGGCCTGCATCTGCTGCATATACTGCTGCTGCAGCTGTTGAAGCTGCGGGAACGCCAGGCCCGCTCCGGGCGGCAGAGGCCAGTAGGCGTTGGCGGCGGCCGCCAAGTTGCGCGCCCGCTGGAGACGCTGGCGACGGCTGTCCGCGAACTTGACCACGAGCGGCGAGGTGCCGCGATCCATCGTGACGTTGCCGTTAACCTCCTCGATGGCCGCGAGCGCCGAGCTGCGCTCCTTAAACTTGAGGAAGGCGCAGCCCTTGCTCTGGCCCGTGGCCGGGTGGCGCAGGATGTAGACCTCCTCGATTGTGCCGAAGAGCTCGAAGACCTCGCGGATGGCCGCCTCGTCGGCCGTCTTGGGGATCATGCCGATGAAGAGCTTGTGCTCCTGCGAGGCGCCGGCCTGGCCCTCGGCTGGCCGCACCTGCAGCGGGTTGATGCTCTGCGGCAGCGTCACCTTGTTGTGCAGCTCCTGCACGGCCTTCTCGGCCGCGTCGCGCGTGAAGTACGAGGCGAAGGCGCAGCCGCGGTGCGCGCCCGTGATCTTGTCCCGGATGATGACGAGGTCCTCGAGCGGCCCGAAGACCTCGAGCACGGGGCGCAAGTCGTCCTCCTCCATGGTGCGCGGCACCTGGCCCACGAACAGCTTCACGGGGCCGCTGTGCTGCTGGTCGGCGTAGGCGTCCGAGGAGGAAGAGGCGCGCGGGCTGGCGGCGGACGGGTCGGCCTCGGCCGCGTCGTACGGGGAGACGTCCATGCTGCTGGTAGTGATGGGGGGCGAAAGAGGAGGAGGAGGGGACGGAGAAGACGTTGACGCTGACGCTGACGGCACGCACACGGACTCACACAGACGAGGGGCGCGGACGCGGAGCGAGGAGCTTAGCTGAGCCTTGGAGCCTTGGAGCTTGGTCTTGGCCGCGCGCGATTACGGTATAGTGAAACCCCTATTGGCGAGATCTCGTTGTTGGCGGGGACTTGGGTTGAGTATGGGCGGGTAGAGAGACGAGCCCATTGGTGGAAAATCAGAGCGGGCAGCCCGCTTAGGTGCGATACAACAACTTGTCCGGCGCGGCCCCGGGCTGCTTGTGTACATTAGTTTGCGTTAGTAAATTGCTAGTAAGGTCTTCTGCCAGTTTCGTGCCGTCCTTCGAACTTGCGGACTTGCTGTGGCATAACTTTTCATTGAATTGTCCATTCTGAAATCTGATTGCACCCGCTAAATCTGCGCGATTGGGCTGAATTTATGTACTTCACGCTGGTCCGTGTAAACGTTGCAGAACTTCTTGTTATTGTTTTGAAAAGCTTGTTGATTTGGAGTGAGCTGCCAGTTTCCTGCCTCTTTTTGATAGCAGTTTTGTATGCTATGCAAATCCTAGGAGGCTCATCACCGGAAATTGCATGTGACGCTGGAAAAATCTACCAATAGACTACGAGAGTTTAACAAGGAGAAGATGCTAATTGGCTAAAACAAGTAGGCACGGAGCTGGTTGTAGGCACGCAACTGGCACCTTACCTTAAGGTAGAACTACTCTCGCTTCTTCAGGTTGAAAATTGAACGATCACAAGAGCATGCTACGATCGCGATTCGGCAACACTTGCCTTTTACTTCAAGTAGTAGGCAATTCCACCGAATTATTGGGCGTTAAAGCCCAGCGGTGCATTTTCTCACTGCAAGTCAACATATATTCAAATTCAATGAAATAACAACTAACGGATTGCTCCTTTTCGTGCGTCTGTTTCGCTTTGGGTTCGTCTTGGACCCCTCTTGCTCTAAAGTGAATAAATCACAGAATTCGGCCAAGCGCAGTCACCGAGGAAACCTTCATCCTTGGGCCTGGTATTTGGCGTGGCACAAGCGCTGATAGTACTTGGTGCGCGTACAAGACCTTTCTAAAGAAATGCAAGCTGAGCTTTGCCTAAGGTGATGACGAGAACAACAGGGCTCATAAGCTACGGCATAACTGAAATACAGCGCGCCACGTCTTCTAGCGCATGCAGCACAGCTTAATCTACTATTCACGCGAAAAAATAAAAGTGCAGTGTTTCGTAGAGAGAGAGAGAGAGAGAAATAGTATGCGTTTGGTTATGCATTTCGAGAAATTTGAACAAAATCAATAGATTTCGCGCGAACAAGCTAGCACTAGCTCTAGTGAGTGATAGGAACACAATAAAAACAACGTCAGCTGAGCATCCAAGTGAAGTAGTGCGCGTTATTGTCGTCAGCGTTGCCTCGACCTCCTACGCAAGCGTAAGTTTACCTGCGTGCACTAAGTACAAACAAGAGCCAGTTGGGGGCCTAGGAGGTGCTGTGAGCAACCGAAGCGGAGATGCGCGTGAGTTGCTGGCAGACCCCGACATCATAAGAATCGGCCAAGAGTAAACCCACGAAAGTAGAGCTGTTAGGACTCGGTGACCGTGTTGTTCCAGTTGTCCAATATAGACCTTATCGTCATCGACGGGAGACAATAATCGCCACAACCCCCTACCGATCTTTGGTGGGCGCGGTTTTTTTTCATTCTTTCAGCGGCTACTTTTTTTTATGGTCAAAAAGTCTGTTTTTCATTTATTATTGGCTAGTTTTCATTTCGATGGTGTTATTGCATTCGCATGGGTTATATTGCATTTATTGAAAATGTAAAACAAATATCCGGGTTACTCGGTCCCTAGTTCGTAGCACCCGAAGTGCTCACTACATCTAGCCATATGTCGTCCACTTGCTATTCTGCTGAAGCTTCACGCTACCGCTGTTGTGTCGAAGATATGCATTAGTTGGGAACAATGTTGTCCCCCATTTGGAAGGAGAAATTGATCGTCCTTGCAAGAGCTTCAACTTCCAGGACAGTCACCTCATTTCGATCCTCGTACGCGATCTCCCAGAACCGCTTTCCTCCACGAGTGAAGGGGGGGTTAATCTTGCCAACATAGGCCCGCTGGGACTCCTCGTCATCCGCCTCGGCCACTGTCTTTTCGATTAGCACGCTCCAGTTGATAACACTTGCTGGCTTGTCCACAAGTCGTTTCACCAGGGCATCGACGGAGTATTAGGATGTTCTCACACCATCTCGCTGGAGGCATTTGCTTTTCTTGTGCGGTCTACCGGGAGGCCTGCGAGCTGGGAGCCCTCGAAGCATCACCGTCAAATCAAGATTGTCAACGAGGTGAAGGCATGCTAGTACATGAGCACACATCCACCCCGTCTGGTAGAAATCTTTGCAGTCACACTTGAATTTTTTTTCTGATGGTGTTGATCTCCTCCAGGGACCACAACGGAGAGTTCCAGTCGTGCTCATACGGAAGTCGATCCAACACCGTCACCTTGTGCAGTGAGAAATATCGAAGCTGGACATTCTCCACAATTTCATCATCCTTAAGGAATCCGCTGAGCGAGCTTTCATAGGTCTTTGTTCGGCTCGCGTTCACCTTCAATCCATGCACATTGTCGTCCCGGACGATATAGTATCTCTGGTTGAAGAAATTCGCCTGGATGTTGCGGATTGCTCTGCGCGACTTGTGTTTGTGAGTCGGGAAGCGTTTGTCGTTGCAGAGGAGTATACCAGCTTCTAGAACCTCTGCGGAAACTGATCCAGCGGCAAAGTGCTGGATAGGCTCCGACCCGATTTCCATCGCGCACTGAGGTGTCACCACTGTCGATTGTGTCGGCGAAGCAGTCCAGCACTATGAGCTCATTTTGAAACTCAAAGGGTTGGCGAGCAATGCGCCGAGCGTCCCGCTCGCGATTGTAGCGCATATGACCGAAAAATGCTGCTGGGGTTGTGCAGAGTCTTGGCGTCGCCCAAACCATGACATCAGCGTAGGTGGTAATGTCGAAATCCCCCCGTTTTCGCAGTCGGTGTGCTCTGTTTTTGACTTGGGAAGCTGATGGCAGCAAGGCGAGAACTTCTTCGGAGTGACCGTACTTCATGCGTAGGGTGTTCAAACACTTTTTGGGACCTTGGCCTCCCAGCAATAAACCGTCGTTCTCCGGAAGTAATGGCTTGTGCATCCCCGTCCGGTGCGTCTCAATCGGTGCCACATACCACTACGCGACAACCAAATCTTGCCGTCGGGATCCAGAGTGATACGTGCCTCAGCTGTGCAATCGACATGGGAACTACACCAGAGACGTTTGGTGACACTGTTGTTGTTTGACAGCGCGATCTTGCGTTCTCGAGCCCATCGAGAACCCCTCGAGCCTCGGCTAGAGACTCAAAGCGTACTGGGTGTTCGAGCGTCCCATCAATAGCCAGTCCCTGGCTTTGTCGTACTGCTGGGGCGGCCTTCTCGCTTTCTGAAATCTCCGACGACACGTCTTGGTCTGAATCGTCTGGGTCAGAATCATTGTCGCTGCCTTCATACTGGTACTCCTCGCTGCTGTCATCGTGCGATGAAGGTGCATCCAAGCCTGGACCACCGGGGCTAGCCGCGGTCGTGTTGGTCTCTTCACTGCGTTGACGCCGGCGAGTTGCTCGGGAACGACGACGCGTTACGACTCCCGTAAAATCCTCACTGCCGCTCGATCGTGGGCTATTCTCCGTAGATCCCCTAGTGAAGACCATCGCACTAGCGGTCCACACACAGCGGGGTGACGTAGCGATCCTCCCCTCGATGCCAGGCGCTGTCGGTATCCGAGACGAGGACGGAGCCAGAAGTTGACGAGGAGGTGCGTGTTGAACAGCCGAGAGTTGTTTGTAGGCCTTGAGAGGTTGCCGGAAAAACCGAGAATGAATGATAGTTCAACGAGCGGAAAGCGGTTTGGCGCATCGGGATCGATGTCGTGGT
This sequence comes from Phytophthora sojae, assembly GCF_000149755.1. Taxonomy (NCBI): domain Eukaryota; phylum Oomycota; class Peronosporomycetes; order Peronosporales; family Peronosporaceae; genus Phytophthora; species Phytophthora sojae. The sequence goes on along the minus strand of NW_009258127.1, from coordinate 686,945 downwards.
GGAGAGAGCCGCTTCAGACAGACGAGCACACTATATGATATTCAGACAAGCATACTATGATTTTTTCAGACAAACACACTATAATTTATTCTGAACATTTTCGTACATATTTGTATACATTATAATTTTTCCAGCACCATGCGTGTACATTCATACACTCTGTACCGTCGAACGTGTTTGTGCCTATGTAAAATCCATTCAGAGCGAAGTAACTGTGCGTGCGCACGGTGGATGTGTAACGATAACTGAAATTAAATAAATGACCCGAATGAAAAATAAAATACCAAAAAAGAACGATTTGCTAAAAGATATCCAGTAAGATAAATTTGGACAATGAACACTTGTCTGAAGTTTTTGTCGAAATTAACCGAAAAACTACTGACTAACATGTATTCTTGTTAACGCAATTTCAGACAATCCGATTTGGCAGGGGACTTAGTCGGAATCGAACAGGTCGTCGTCATGGTCTCCGTAGGCCTCGACAAACTCAGGAGTTCGTGGAGAGCGCCTCTCAGGCGACTGTGTTGTGGCGGAGGCGTTGGTGCTGGATCGCCCTCAATGCCGTAGCGAGCCGCTGCATGGATTGCTCCATCGCCTCGATTTCTTCGTCGAGGCGTCGGAGACGAGCGATCAGCCGGTCTCAGGCGCGCTCTTGGCCTTTTAGGCATCGCGCGAGAGCGTCCATGTGCGCCTCGCTGTCTTCATCATCGTTGTGGAAGCGGCGTCGAGGTTCGCGTGGTATGGCAAATTGCTTTGTGCCATGCCAGACAAACCTCGCAAGGTAAGCTTCACACCTAGGTGCAAAATATGTGATAGCGGCTTCTGTACTTAAATCACCTAGATAATATATATATGATAGCGACTTCTGTACTGAACCTTTATTACCGATTGAGCCCACGCGTGGGCTCACTTCAAAACGCCGATACTATTGTTGTCTGGCATATTTAAAGATACCCTTCCGCATATAAATAGAGATCTGTTCAGCGCCTTTTGCCCGGCTTCAAACGGAGTCGTCTTCACGAAAAAATGTCCGGACAAAGATTTTGGTCGAGAAAATAGCGACCTGATCGCAACATTTTGCTAAGTATGTTTTTAGAATCGGTGCTGGCATAATCGAGGTGTACCTCTACGTATAAGGGAAGGAATGCATTAAGCAAGTACTGCAGTAGTAGCAACAGCGGCTAAGATTGGGCCAAAAAATGACCTATTATAGCTGGCATTTTGTTTCCAGAGGTCCGAAATTACAGTACTATATTGAATTGAGTACGAGATCAGACCGTAATAAAAATTACAATTCAGCAATGAGAAATAATAAAAATTGCCGCAATATAAATATACTGCTCTTCAATTTGAGGCATTTCTACTGAAGAAATAAACCACTTTCTGTGCGTCATATGATTACAGTCGTTTAGAAACACTTTTTGGGGTGTTGCTTTAGAAAACTTTGCATGGTGGATGCTTAAACAACCTACCGGTAGTAATACGTGAGCGAGATATATCTGGATCTTGCTATATATCGTTAATCTGGTGTAGTGGATTCCAGGGTTTCACCTTGGTATCACCGCAGTTAAGGGCTCGATAGCATGTCAGCGGTGACCCACGCCAGCCACAGGTAACGGGTTCACCGCATCATGACCAAGCTTCACACAGACACACTTCATAGTGTGTGCACCTGATATGAGTTACAGACTAAGCATTTTGTATGATCAACTGCTTCGCGGACCCACTTCGCTTTTTCTCCTACAATTGCCTCAAAAGGCATACACACTATATCAAAACATAAAGCTCAAGTCCCTAGTGGATTGCCATCCGCTGCCGTTCCCTGATGCGATGTGTTCGGCGGGATTCACTACATCTGGACGTCATTGATGTTCTGACTTGCGTACATATTGGTTTGTAAAGATGTTGATTGCCCATTATGGCTTTTACTGCACCTTAATCGTTGCATATGTAGACCTTTTATGAGTACTTTGCTATGTTTGGTGCCCGTGCAACCTTTTTTCATATTAACCTCTCAATAATTGGTACAATACTGTATTGTATTGGAATCGTTGATCTCCAATAATAAAAATTAGTATTGTAAAACTCAATTATTTATTGGATCGCAATTATTATTTCGGACCTCTGTTTGTTTCTTAGCCGTTCTAATGGTGGTAGGCGGTGAAACTTAGCAAGAGCCGACCACATAAACACTTCAAATACTGTGTAGACTCTACTGTAAGCACTACCAACTCGATAGAGCGTTACTTGGCCACTGATCTACTCCCAAAGTCGGAATCCCTACAATTTCGTCATGGGTACAACAAGGTGACGCCTTATGGCTGTTGAAGGCTACAATCAGTTATGTCCCAACAGTGCATGCATCACGCGAATTCATTTGGCTTGCTGTGCTGTTTTCAATGTGTCTATAGAGCTTGGGCCATTGCCGGTATCATTTTAGAGGTAGATAGGCAAATCGACTTTCCACACTAACTATAATCTGATAAATAATTGCTGTTGCTTCTGGGGGTCCGTGGCTAGTCACTTGTACTTCATTGTGTCATTTAGAGCTCTTTAGAATCAATTATATTGCTTTGGAAGTGAAAACGTCTTATCTACAACTATTGTTTTTGAGCCCACGCGTGGGATTTGGACCGAGCCGCTTTGAGGCTGGGTAATAAAGATTAAACCTGCCGTGAACCTTGTCCGAACCTTTAAAAGCCAGAAATACTGTAAATGACGCTAGGTTAAAGTTCCAGAAACTTGCTTCGATGCTGCCCTTCTAATTCTTTCGGTACGGCACCGAACAGTTAACCCTACAAGCCCTGAACCGAAAAATATATGCAATGCGTGTAACAGCCATTTCGAATGTACAGAATGAAATAAATCCATCAGAAATGCGATGTAGCAGTCGAGAATGCAATGTATCCCCACTAAATGGAAAGTCGCCGGTGAGAGAATGAAAAAATGTTTTTTCCACCTTTGGTACATAGTACAACGTTTCTATTGGAGCTCCGAATTTGTATCACGATAAAAACTTTGTTGTGCTCCATTGGATGGAGTCGTGGATTCGACCTGTAGGTAGGATAGATTATGCGAGTTGAGAAAATAGTTTGCTGTATAGCTCCTGATTGCACGGGCTAAGGTCTCAAAAGGAGTGAGAAGCTCGAGGGCGTTGAGCCGAATCGTGTGTAGCTTGCGTGCTAACTGATTCTAACGCAATCATAACGTTCACGACCGCAGCAACGCTGCGGTCGACTATAACAAGGGACAATATTCGCCACCCCTCCCGTTTTTCCTGTGGGGGGCGAAGCGACAATTGAGTCCCCCTAAAAGTGATAGACCAAAATGTGGGCTCACAGGGTTTACAGATAGGTCGCGATGGGTATCTTGCAATCGGAATTGGGCGCAATGTTGTTCTAGCGGATGTATGTATGTATCACTGAATCCATGCTTACGTACAAGTGCTGACCATACCGTGCAGGTTCGGACAATTTCATGTCCGAAAATTGGATTCGGACAATTGTAGGATTTGATATATGAATTTTAACAGTGATAATGTGGCGCACACTGAAAAACACACAGCAAAAGGCAAGTGGTGGCTCTCGGTCTCGTGCCCCCTAGGCGGGGGAGGTGCTCGGCCTCGGGGCCAGCGGTTGCAGCAGCACAGCGGCAGGACGGACACGGCGGTGGCATAGACTGCGGTTTGACAGGGAGGAGTGTCCGCTGCCGCAGCTAGCGGCAGCAGGAGTTGCAGGAAGGACGATGGCGGCGTAGACAGTGGATTGGCGTCGGGCGGGCGTCCGCCGCCAGTGGTGGGGCCCTCGGGGCCAGCAGCAGCATGCTCAAGTGGGGGCGTCATGCGTGGAGGCGGGGCGGACAGTGGCTAGTCCTCGGGCGGGGTGTTGGCCCTCGAGGCCAGCAGCAGGATGAGGACGAGGACGCCGTGCAGGATGGCGGCTGGGCCTTGGCTGCGGTGATGGCCCTCGTGGTCAAGAAGCCGAAGTGGAGGAGGGTGAGAACGTCATGACGGCAACGAGGCAGCAGCTGGAGCAGGAGAAGGGCGCTACGCAGGACGGCGGAGCGGCCGTGTAGGTGGCACTGTGAAGGAGAGGAACATCTCGGCGGCCTCTAGTGCAAGCGCACCAGGCAGCAGCAGAAGACGGAAGCGAGACGCGGGTACGGTTGCGCGGCAGCAGGTGCAGCGGTAGCTGCTTGTCGATAAGAGCGCGGCAGAAGAGCTAGAGAAGCCGTAGACATGGCGACCCAAGTCCACGTCTTCATCTCCGGCATGAGCGCTGGCTACCAGCGCTTCTACCTGACCCGGAAGACCTGAGGAGAACGCACAGGCTCTAGCGTTTAAGGACCAGGTTAAGTGCGCAAGGAGGAGCGCGAATTAAGAGATGTAGCACGCAATACTAAAGTAAAATCCATACGTATTTATTATAATGACTTAGTGAATGAGCATTGCTTTTCTGTTGGAGTGAGGTGTGCACCTGCAGCATTGAGACCGCAAGACACCAAGCTCTTCTTGGTGACGACGACTCCAATGCATTGCAGGATCCCTATCCAAATCGATATATGTCCGAACGAGCACGGTATTTTTAAAATATGAGATTGTCTTGCTTTCATTATGAACATATCAAATCTTTTTCTTAGGATCGGACAAAATATGTCCGAATTGTCCGATTTGCTACTTACAGCACAGCATGAGATTTTAGGAATGCCCATTGGCCCACAAAGTATGACAAAGTCTCCTGATAGGTCAATCGCTAGTGTAATATTGTAATGCGAAATTCTAGATGTCCGAACGGACACGATATTCTACCATAGCAACTAAGTATATGTGCTGTTTTGCACAGCATAGTTACCATTATACAATACAGACGATCCTCTCGGTAGTAATCCCAAGGTAAGGAATACCCTCTCATCAGGAATACCATTACGGGTGGTTGTTTTGAAGCCGTGTGTTGTTATGGTCGAACTCGGACGTGTATAATGTACTTTTTTCGGCCTGGTTGTTTTGAATCGAGCATTTGGGAAGAACGACCCGGAAATGGTGTAAAATATTATGATGTCGAGACAACTAGGGGCTATGCAGTAGATACCAAGCAAAAGATAAAACTGCAGCATGGTGGCACGATATACGAGAAATCAAGAGTGATTTCGAGGATAACTTAGTCTGCAGCAACTGCGTGTTGTCTGTGACTGAGTAATGAAGTGGTGGTTGAGGACTATGACTACTCGAAGAGACCCGAGGGTTTCTGAGAATGACTCCTGGATGCGTGTAGTTGTTGTGATTGGCTGAGGCCAATGTAGTCAGGAAGAGTCCACGGGGGTTTTACTGCTTGCGGAGCTTCCCCTACAACAACACTTGAAATTTGTCGCCCCATACAAAGTCCAAGTCGTATCATTTGTAAGGGGTTTTGGTTAATATAGGATTTTGTATATGTGAGCTACCTGAAGAAGCGCAAAAGCGCGCGTGTTAGCAGCGTGCAGATCTTTATCAGCGTGTTCTGCAACTCTAGTCCGAACCGCACCTTAAAACGATAAAAAATGACGAAGTTACAGCTACTTTTGGTGGTGTCCATATCTTTTTGTCGTGGAGTGTAGGCGGAAACAGAGCGATTGGCGGTTTCCTACCCGCCAATCCATGCCATTCTGCTCGTATCTCCGTCGATTGGCTCTCAAATGCTGATCGCGGATGTTAGGAGAAGCGCTCACAATCTTAGGCAGAATTTGCACTAAATAAGCGTTGATCGCCCTTTTATGACTCCAATTCCCCCTGAATTAACAGGTCACCCGACAAAATATGTGAAAGTCACAATACAGGTTGGAACGGCGATGCAGCTGGCTTCAGCTTGAAGCACTGAAGCACATCACTTTGGTGCTAGATACGCGCTGTTCGGTTCCACTGACACACATGTATAATAGTGACGGCACAAGCATCGTATGGCTTTGAAAAATACGCTTTCACGTCCATTCGCATAGCCGGTGTGGGCAAAATTCAAGCTGTGGTTGGCTGTAATGCACAGCCTTGAGATGTGTTGTGCGCAACCCTGTGGAGATTTGTCAAGACACAGCATTTTCGCTCAGACGACACGGCGAAGTCTTTATCTGTGATCCAGTGCACTGATGAATGCTGATACAGTACGCATTCGACGACAGGACAGCTTCTCACAAATACAGAACTCCCCGCCTTAGCCACAAAGGTGGGACCGATAAATCTTGCGAGGTTAAGAGAATTGCGAAGGAGGCTAAGCGTACTGATTTATTACAACTTACCGCCTAATTGCAAAGAATGCGGCGCATAGCCATAGTGTATGTCGGCCTCGGGATGATACAGGAGTGCACCCAACAGTTCCTAATAATCTCTGGTGTAACCTCCTTCCATGCCTTCGCCGCCCAGTCCATGCGCATGCTGGCAACTTTGCACAACTCGAGCTTCTGCCCGACAGTCAGGCGAACGTTCTTGTTGGGATGCGAGGTCATTGCGGCTTAATGGCAAGTGAAGGCAGACACCACGCACGTACTCCTTCACCGCACTATGTAATGTCCATTTGCAGCCTTTCATTTCCTACTTCCATCTAGCAACTAGTGGGTGCATGCAAGCTTCCCGCGGTCGACACTTTCCCTCCCGTTTTCAGTTAAATCAGTACGTGGTGAGTTTATGCACGGATGGGCATGGATGCTGACTTCAGTGATTTGCACTACCTGTGCGAGATATCAAACTTTATGCAGGCGAGGGTAAGCAGGGGAGTTCTGTAGGTATACCGGCATCCCTTTGTCATCACATACTGCTTGTTATGACATACAGGCTAATATTAGCCAATCAATGGCATTTTCACCTGAGCACTTGTTATGGCATACATGCACTCCTCGCCTACCAATTACGCTCAGTTGCGGACTGACTCGGGTGGCCTCGCTTGCCTGACACAAACGAGAGGAAGGCATTAAGGCATTCGGTGACGTCGTCCCCTGCTGCCGAGAAGCTCAAAGTACTTGACCAAGCATGGCAATATCCTTCCTTGCCACCATCAACAATTTCTACCCTACACTACCCAACCAAAGTCGGCAAACACTCACACAGAGCTGGAAGCGCGGTCGCGCCAGCATCGAGCTGCTGTACGCAGAGCCAAGCAGAACAGGCAAACGAAAAGCCCAGACGGTGGGTGTAGGTACCGTATTGACACCGCTTGGCAAGGACAGATCCTCGCTAAGCTTGCTGCGGAGCTTGCCAGCTAAAGGCAATAGAGCTCAAGGTGTCAAAATGTACAACGCTGGTCAAACAGGCGTCTTAGCTTATTGTCTACTTGGCGTTGATAAGGCGGTAGGCCAAGATCTGCGACTGACGACTTCGACGAAGAGTTTTGTTGTTAGACGTTTCAGGGGAGGTGATATCGACAGCGAGCTTCCCACTAACTGCAGCGGGGAGCGAGGACAGGCGCAACAGTACTGACAAACGTTGGTACAATGCTAACGTTCAATGAACGGCTTCAATACATGTAGCCTACCTGTAGCTAGCTATCTGGGGTGTAAGTATGCGGGGAGCTGGCTTGAGTCTTCGCTGAACAGTAGTAGGTTGTGTCTTGTTTTACTAAGTCCCACCACTAAGTTCCACCTACATGCATTCACACTTAGGCATGCATTTCTGTACCCTAAGATATGCACGAAAGATTGCTATCGGTAAACCTCAAAATAGACGTAAGCTGTATAGAAGTACATGTGAAACCCATGAGCTTTATCGTCGGCTGTAAAATGCCTTACGATACATGTAGAAATTGACAAAATAATGGCGACTGCAGGCTCATGAGAGGCCAACCAAATGCATGACACTCTATTAATAATGCGGATCCATGATCTACCCAAGCGGATCGATGATACTACCGAAGCAGATCGATGATACTACCGAAGCGGATCGATGATCTACCAAAGGGGATCCATGATACTATCTAAGCGGATCTAAAATCGTGCATACGCCTTAGTATGCAGGCTGCATAATGCAGCTTATGACGGTAAGTACAAGTATTGCACTGCTGTAGTCGACTTACCTTTAGAGGTGGTGGAGCTATCCACAGCGCAGTACGCTCGTGAAGCAGTTCTTGTCTGGGGCTCCAAACAGGAATTCCATACGAACTACTAAAAAGTACCAACGCTTGTCAAAATATGCAAATCGATCCCAAAAGCATATTTCTGTACCAGCTGCCCGTTTTTGGTTTTTAGCATCTGTACGGCTAATATAGGAATTTGTATGTAGCCCCGCTGCAGTTAGCGGGGAGCCCGCTGTCGATGGGTAAAGTACACGATCAAAACGCGTTTGGGACACGATCAAAATGTAAAAGAGATCAAAACCAAACACATGTGCAGTAGACGGGGCAAGGAAAGCGCCAACCGCCAGGGAAAGGAACTATCAAAGTGCATATCGTAGGCATTTGAGTATCTAAGACAGGCTCTATTTTTAGCAGGTGTAGCCACTTTGGAGAACTCATTCCAGACCGAGCACGCCAAGGATGCAAGCACGCAAGACTACGCGGGGGCCGCCGGCTCTGTTCAAGTCTGTAGAGCCCCGCCGCCCCTGCGTGGACGCCACTTCGCTGGATACACGTCCTCTCTCGCGGCTCCCGCCCTGTCACCTCTCAAGTCGTCTCCAGTGATGTGAAATTACCCGGCAGAGCAGGGTCCATGCTGCCCAATTCTGTAGCGCCATCGATTGCGCTTGCAGCTCGTCTCACAGCTACTTCAGGTGGCACCGTCGGGGCTGCTACAGGGGACAACGATGTATGTAAGAGCTGACGAATGTAGAAAGAGCTGGCGGAGGCGAGATGCATATAGCTTTAACCAAGCAAGACTAGCAGTACAAACATTTGATTGAATTGAAATGGTAGTTATCCAAGGCACCTCAGTTGGTCTTTTGCTAAGCATTTCCGGTTACTTGGCTCAGCAGTGACTCCCTCGCCTTCTCTGCGCTTGAACTGTTGAACGGGCCAATCGTTAGCAGTCGCATCACGTCCATGAGCGTTCGCGGCTGGTGGTTCTCGATGTAGCACTTTACCTTGTCCAGATAGTGCAGCATATAAATACCGCAATCGACCCGGTTGGCTTGACGCGGCTTACTTACATACGCAATTGAGCTGTTCTTGAACGTCCCCGCCGCACCAGAGTGTCGTGCCTGGAAAAACCACTTGAGCTCCGCAAACAGGTAGCCCGGCTCGTGCACACCGGCGACAGAGTTCACGTGGTAGAAAACCATTTCACCTGTTGGAGAACGCTCGACAACAAGTAAACTCCAGTGTTCGTCCAGATTACGGGCAACAAAAAATACCGGAAGGTTTCCCAAGTCATATCACCCGTGATTTCCGTCACGCCACGCACCCTCTCTGTCCGGCGCTCGTAGGCAAACACGATCTCTGAGAAAAGGGCAGCTAGAACCGGTAACACGAGTCCTTCGGTTCTCTTGGCGAAACGGGAGACACAGTAGTCTACAACGGCGCCCGTCACCATATTCCCTGCCCTGATGCTTGTTAAGTCTTCCGCAAACAAAGGCACGGAAATGGTGACGGGCCTCATGTCACCACCCACTTCCACAGGAACGGAGACTGGTACGCGAGGGTCCTGACGGCGCCTGAATGCGTATCCAGCAGCGCCTGATCCAGTCGCTTGAGGCGCCGATGTTCCTGTTGGTCCTGCCCCCATGGCACTTGACTGGGAACTGACCGAGACCTCATCTGATTCGGAACCGGACTCTTCAACTGAATCGCCACGGGATTCGTGAGCTGATTGGTCGGCGGGTCCTTCGGCGGGTCCTTGGTCGGCGGGTCCTGATTGGTCGGCGGGCTCTGAAGTTGATTCTTCGCCTGGTTCGCTGGTCTTGGCTTCACTGTCTACCGCAGTGCGCTCAGCAACCGTAGCCTTGTTGGTCGTTGGTTGGCTTCTCTCGCAGCTACCTGTGCGCTTTCTCGGAGAGCCGCACCAGCCGGCGCCGTCTTCACGGTCTTGGGGTTGTAGCGGTCCATGAACCGCCGCACACGCGTGTGCTGGGTGCGTTCCCTCAGCTTTGCGAACACGGGGATTTTGAGACAGAATTCCATCATCTCAGCGAACGTGGCTTCATTCTTCTCACGTAGGCACCCATCATAGAACGTTAGTAAATCAAACTCATACGGAGCAAACCTCTATTTGCACCCCCCCTCCTTTGATACGGTAGCGAGCGTTGGCATCTGGTGGAGGCTCGGGCATGTTCCAGTATTTTTTTCCAGCTTAACAGCGTGGGTTTGAGAACACCCGGAATCCTCACAGTTTCAGCAGTGCTCCACCCGTGATGCTTCCAACGCTGTACAGCCTCCCATTGCTCCAGCACTAACGTCTTCTTCCCCATGTCGTCGGTTGGGTGGAGGGGGGAGGGAGGGGGGGGGAAGCGAGAAACCCGGAATGCGCGGATCTCAACCGCAAATCCTGATATATGAACCGGCCCGATTGATATGAACCGTGCGTACGGATCACCTGTGAATCGGCCCGCAAGTATTCACAATAAAATGACTGGGTCAGATTGCTGAGAACAGTGGCCCGACTAATGGTTAGATCAAGCTTAGACAACTGCATATTACAGTGAGGGTTAAGATGGAGTTTATTCCTTGTGAATACATATTCATGCCGATTGCTAGAGCAGTCCCACTACCAATTTCTACAATCAATTGTCTTCACTGCGGTGTCAATTGAGAAGGTACTGGATCTCTAAGGCGCGCCGAGCTAACGGAGGTCGTCCTAGCCTCCGCGGTTCCCGAACACGTCCTTGCTCACTGTCCATAGCTTTCTCATTCAGTATTCGCTGAGAGAAGCCACCGTGATTCCGAGGTGATTGCACACGATAGAGCAGCTCAAGCGCTGACGTCACTTGGGGTTGCACGTTAAATCCATAGTCCTGGTTGAAGCCATCGAGACGGAGGGGTGATCTGGATTCGGGAATCCCTCTGCGTGTTATGTAGAGTTCATCTGGCAGCAGACTCGAAATGCTGGTATGGTATGCGGCATTGAAACGCTCCAGGGCGTTGCTATAAACATGGCCAGAGACGTCTGCGGTAACATCAGACAACCCTGCCACATCTTGGCCATTCGGTGAGGTTCCTTCGTGCTGACACATATTGTCCGTGTTAACCTGAGCTTGGCGTGCTATTCTCACCCTGCGATCTTTCAGCCGCATGCAACTCCCTGTCCCACTGTACGTGGTAATACCGGATATCAATCGGGCTCCAATAATATGACAGCAGTACCCCATTTTCAAATAGTAGCAACACTCGCACGATGCTGAAGCCATGTTGACGATCCAACCAGCGGAGGACATGTGCATACGATGCGCCAGGTATAAAGACCATTTAATAGCATTGCCGTGCAAGGCGGAAACCTTTCGCCGCTGCCTTCGGCCAAGAGGTTCGTGGAGTAGACCAGTAGTCTTTGTAGCGATAAGCCTCTCAAACGCCCGGTTGGCACCATCATTTAGCCGCCATGCCTCGGAGCAAGATGCTTTGAGGTGAACAATACGAACCACATCGCGATCACCGGTCTCAAACAATACCGGTTGTTGCGCAAAGGCGCTTGGTAGCGTTCACAAGTGAAGTAGGTGGGTTGCCACATGAAGTCGTAGGGGTCAACTTATCCGCCGTGACATCTTCCGTAATCGCAGTAATGTCGTGTAGGAAAACACGAGTTTACGAGTCCTCGCCCTATCAACCGAAGTCTCTAGGGCGAGCCCTACCAACAACACACGCCGTCTCCGAAGAGTCGGCGATAGATTGTCGGGATAATAAATCTGAAGACCAGGTCCGATCCCTTATACGGGCTGGAATGTGCCTCCCTGTGTGTTGCGGGTCAGGTAGGTATACCCTTCGTTAAACCCTTAGCCACGAGCCACGGCTAGGATGCAATGTATAATACGTGCTTCGCGCTAAACCTCTGTGGTCCCTCAGAAAGGAAGGGTACCAGGCCAATCGAAGCCTCTTACAGGGGCGCCGGGGCGAAGCCTCGGCTAGAAGTCAAATACACTGGCGGTCCTTGCCTCACACCCAGTCAAACGTACAACTGTACACAGAGGTCTCTAATACCTCCCAACACTCGGCCACCTACTCACTCTTGGCCTTACCAGGATGAACACTCGGTCAATGCACCTTATGCTCACCGGCAGACATACCCCGTGCAGCCGAGTGTATCCAGACCCTACGCTAAGCTTAGCGACTTACCGTAGACGGACTTGACCCTTGTGTGGCTTGGGGGGAAAATTCTGCTCTGTTTAATGATTAGAGGCTGTCAGGCCTCTCCTATAGCTAACCACTAAGGTCTATACAAATATCAAGTGTGGACCGAGCTTTCGAGCTGATCCTACAATCGGACGAAGCTTCGTCCTAAATCCGAACTCCTACTGGGCATAAAGTGTACCCACTATGAAACTTCGGAGGTCTCGGCAGGCGGTTTATTTTGACCCGCCGAGACCCTCCTGTCCCTCCGTAGTCTCTATCAATCTCCTGGGCACTAAAGCGCGGGGAATGTGACCGACAATCAGAGCCCTCGGTCAGCCATCACTCGCAAGCTCAAGGCAGTTAGACCTCGGCCGGAACTCGCCCGGCCGCAGTCATTTCCCGATCTCACAGCGCCCCCCAACTCGGCCCGAGCCGTCCCAAGTGGTGAGCGCAGTGTTGCCTTCGTGCCTCTCTGCGCTACGACGCCATGCAGTACTCTGGCGGTCCTGGCAGCGCGCCGCCCTTCACCTTCCCGGACCTCGGTCCAGTCGTCCAGGTGAGTCTTCGTGCGAGGTGCCTGAGTACTGTGCTTGATCTCTTCATCGCGTCTAACCGTCTTCAACTTGCTGCGTCTTGCTGCAGAACACATCATTCCTCAGCCCGGCGGGGCACGTCGTCGACCTTTCTGCGCCAGCTTCGGAGGCCTCGGCGGCGTCAACTCCCGCCTTTGCGTCAGCAAGCGGGGTGCCCCGACGGTCCCAGGCTTCGGCTGCAGTTCCTGTAGCTTCAGTGCCATCGTCTGGTGCTGGTGGCAGCGCCGGGGCTGCTCCGTCACCAACTCCCGCCTCTGCAGAAGCACGCGGGGTGGCGGGCGGTCTCCAGGCCGCACCTTCGGTCATCGCGCACCATGCTTCGGCTGCAAGCACCGGAGAGACCTCGGCTTCGAGTGCAGTGGCTCCGACGTTGCCAACTCCCGCTTTGCCGTCCGCTAGCGGGGCTTCGTCGGACCCTGCGTGTACTCAGCTGGTCCTCAGGTCCTCGCCCGACTCCAGTCCTCTGCACGAGCCTTCGTCAAATGCTGCACACTTCTGCCGCACGGGTGACCCGCTGCCTGCAACTGCGCACGAGGCTTTGGGACTTATTCCGCGTTCTTCTGCGCAGTGGTACGCTGTGGAAGACATCGTCCACCACGAGGTGCAGGCTGAGGTCGAAGAGCTCCGCGAACATTCGGAACGACGCTTCGCAAACTTCGCTCAGCTGATGATCGGCTTGGTGCGTCACCGATGTGCCGTCCGAGCACCCGTACAACACAACCTTCGCTCCGTGTAACCCCAGGGTTCCACTCTTCGTCCCGCGTGGCATGACCGTTCGAGAAGTCGCGACAGCTATTACGGTCAACCCTGTGCTGGACTCTCGCCGTGTTACGGCCCCGTGGGTGCGTGAGTTCACTAACTTCCACGGACCTCCTTTCGGTCTGCAGGAGGACGGGCAGCCAGGTGAAGACGAAGTCTCGGAAGAGGAGGAGGTCGAGGAGCTGATTGAAGCGATCGAGTCTCCGGTTGCTGAAGAGTCTTCGGAAGAGGCTCGGGACGAGTCTCGCCGCGTCGTGGATACTCAAGCGACTTCGGGTGAAGCTACACAAGCGCTAGGAGCTCAAGATGCAGCAACGGCAACGGAGGGCTCGGCTCAAGATCGCGTCGCGGCTTCGGAGGCCCCTCTTGAGGAGGCCCCAGCCAGCGAGACTCCGGCTGACGCACCACGTTCGCCTCCAAGTGCTGCTGATCAAGCTGCCACGCAAGCCGAAGCTTCTCCGGCTGCGCGTCTCCGCGTTTTGGCCAAGGTTGCCTCATCTTCGGACGCCTAAGCTTCGTTCCAGTTCTCCATCGTTCCTTCATGTTTAGGTTGAGTTCGATCAGGGTATTCAGACAATTCGTTCGTAGTATAACTAGCTCGCCCATGCAATTCAATAGTCGTTTGTCCTTCTTCAGCTGTTCTCCATAGTCTCTCCAGTCGTGATCTCCACTTCGTAAAGTCTTGTCCACTGCAACATACAAATATACAATATTCTTTCCGTAGTAACATATTTCGTCTGCTGAGGCAGGCTGCGTAGCTCTGCCGGCAGTTCATCATGTTGAGAGGGATGCAGTAGTCCTCGTCAGCGACTTGGACCATTTGCAACCTTCGGTCACGTCGTTTCTCGCGTAGATAGTACGCCACAAGACAGATTCGACGCGGGCTCCCACGAGGGTTCGTCATAGCCGACCCACTTCACCTTGAACTCTCGGACGGCTCGCTCCGTGCTCGTCGAGAGGGGAATTCGGTCATCCAAGATGGCTTCAACCTCATACTCGCCTACCAGGTGGTCGGGTTTCTAACTATCCTCCGGGAGTGACTCCTCGTCGAAATCCAGTCGCGTCTCCTCGGTTACTTCGGCAGCAAGTCGAGCCTTCGGCCGATCACCAAACTCGTTCACCGCCTTCAACCGGGACACATGCACTACAGGGTAGAACCGGTAACCACTCTGGTCAGGCAAATCCAACTCGTACGCATACTCGTCAACCTTCTGCTTGATGCGGAAGGGACCATGCCATCGATGAGCCAACTTCTTGGTCAATCCTGGATTGACGCGCTCCATCTAAAGCCACGCGCGATCACCAGGCTGGGAGAGAGACTTCGGTGCGGGGTCTGGTGTGTCACCCTCTGCACCTGTCGGATCATCTTCCGAGGTTTCGCCAGTCGCGGAAGGTGGAAGCGCAGCACGTTCTGCTCGGCTCAAAGCCTCGTTATGTTTTTGAGCACGCCGAGCTTTCTCGACTGCTTGGTACTCCTTAGCCATTTCCAACGCAACTCCCTGCTGCCTGTTGACTTCTCTGCGCCGTGACAACGCATCGAACTGTCGCCCGACACCTCGCTTCAGTGATGAGGACATTGCTCGGAGGGTGGACCTTGCGTCCCATTCGTGCACCAAGTAAAAGGGCGTGTCCTTCCTCGTGGCGTCCTGCGAGTTGTTAATCGCAAAGATCAACTTCTCCACAATCTCATCCCAGTCTTATTGCAGCGGGTCCTCCGCGTACACTCGCACCGATTTCATTACGGTCTTGACCGAGCGTTCCTGCTGGCGGTTAGCCTGAGGCCGATAGCTCAACGTAGCCCTAGATCTCGACTGCATCATCTCGGCGAAGGTTTGGAAGACCTCGCTCATGAAGCGCGGGTCTCGGTCATGCCTGATCAGAGACGGCGCTCCGAACCTTCGGTACACGCACTCTTCGAATACTTGTGCTACATAGAGTGCAGATGTGTCCGCCATCGCCTTGCCCATGACGAATCCAGTGAACGCACACTGAAACAGTAGCAGTGCGGTATTGCCCCGCCGAGTCTTCGGTAGGGGTATCACAAAATCCATCGAGACAATTTGTAGCGGACGCTCGGCCAGAATGTTGCCTGGGGAGTACCCACGTAGCTGCGGGCGACTCTTGCTTCAGCTACAGTCTGGACACGAGCGTACGTGTTTCTCCACATCGGCGAATAAGCCAATCCAATAGTAGTCAGCCTTGACTCGGTGGTAGGTTCGGACGATACCTTGGTGACCGCCCTCCAACGAGTCGTGGCAGTTCTGTAGGATCTCCTGAACCATCGTTGTTGGCACGACTAGGCGTAGTGTCGTCTCCTCGGCCCGGTCGCGACCCCACCGACGATTCGCACCAAGGAAATACAGCAAGCCATCTTCGCTTAAGACGAACTTGTCAGCCATCTTCCAGGCTTCGCGTGCAGCTTTGTAGGTAAGCTTCGCTTCGTCTCCCTTTAGCAGCGTTATGAGGTTTGACCACCGGAACTCCTCATCCTGGGCTGTGCCAATGCGCCTGCGCCGTTCTTCCTGCACAACTAGCGGGTCGATGTCGTCAGCACTCGGTTCATGGACCACCGTTGCGTCAGGTCTCGGTTGGTCCGGAAGTTCGTTAGACTCTTCGTTGCTGGCGTCGTTAGCTTCGTCTCCTTCTGTTCTCTCTTCTGGTTCATCACCCGAAGTTTCATCGGCAAAGCGTACTTGTTTCGCACGCGCGCGGGCTTGTTGCCTCGTTACCGCGGCTAC
The DNA here is from genome assembly GCF_000149755.1 of Phytophthora sojae. Lineage (NCBI taxonomy): Eukaryota > Oomycota > Peronosporomycetes > Peronosporales > Peronosporaceae > Phytophthora > Phytophthora sojae. The sequence continues at coordinate 670,649 of NW_009258127.1, read as the reverse complement.
ATGTCCAGTATCCCGTACAAAATCGAAAAATTCTTACTACGGTCACTGTCACGCGTATACATCACGCGTATCGAGTTCACGTGACACGTTGCAACTTCTCCAGAAGCTTCGGAGGCTTCGGCTGACGGTTCATAGAGCACTTCTCGGATCCGATTCAATTCCATCAACTCTCGTTTTCGGTCTTCGCTGTTCACCGTCGTCGACACCTTCTTCTCCAACGTTTCGCTCGCTAAAGAGTCTGCAGCTGCATTGAACTCTCGGATAGCATGTAGGTACTTCACGGACCGAAATCTCGCGGTCAGTTCCTTGTGCTTATTCAGTTGTGCCATCAGCGACTCCTTACGGCAAGCGATCACCCCTAGGGATGGCTGGATTGCGAGTCTCGAGTCCCCGACGATGACTAAGTCCTCGGCCCCATGTTCCAGGGCGGCAGAGACCCCGTTGTTCATTCCGGTGTACTCAGCGAGGTTTACAGTCGTGGTCTCGAGATACGCACTCGCAGCGACCACTACACTCCATTCAGGAAGTCGCCATAGTATCCAGGCGCAACTGCCGTATCCACCATGCTTCTCGGTCTTCGCCGAGCCATCAAACGAAATTTACGTAG